>NC_091830.1:20674969-21007969 GCF_038994185.2 Dermacentor albipictus | reverse complement strand
ATATATATATATATATATATATATATATATATATATAATATAATATAATGGTGATGATCCGGTGAAAAAGCGGTGACCGTCAGAGAGCCAGACACTGTACGCGTTTGCGACGTTATCGTGGCCGCCGTGTTCCCTCCCTACTCTAGCGCGGTGAGAAGCTGCGTCCGGTACGTCACGTGACGTGTCACGTGACGTGCGTGTGCGCGCCACGTGCTCAAGGGTGTGAAACGCCGCATTTCGTTGTTCACGTACACACCAGCGTCCATTTGCCCCCCGCACCGACGGTCTATAATTGCTGGCGGTTACCTTCCTCCATTGGCATTCATTAATGGCGGTGGGAGAATTTCCCTGCGGTCACACAGTGTACAAGGAAGGAGGCGTTGTTAAATCTTACTGGGACGCACGCTTTGCTGTTTTGCTGCCGCTTATCGCTGGCCTGTTGCCCTCAGGCACCGCAGGGCCTGACGGACGTCGATGCTAACGAGCTCGCCTTAATTCAGTTTGCCAGAAAAGGTGGGCGTAATCGACTTTATGGTCGCCGCCAGGCTCCCGAGATGTCGACTGCCCTGTGTAGGCTACCGCGAGGGGGACCACGTGACTTGTGCGAGGCGCGTCATTATCCCAGTGTTGTGGGCTGATTAGCAGCGCCGCCCGCGTTTCTGAGAAGCAATTGGACCCTGGTTTTCCTGGCGTTTTTTTTTTTGTATGCGTGCTTCTCGGTGAATAGAAAGGAACTGTTGCTCTTTTGTGTAAGTGGAAGAAACCGCCGCTTTAAGTGGTAACCAAATATAGAAAGTTATTTCTAATGGCCGTTTAGCGTTTTTACTAACTGTTTTGTTTGCCGTTCCGCGCGAGAATGCTTCCTTAGTATTTAGTTATTCTTTTTTTGTTCGAGGGAGAGGAGGGAGCGATGAACAGCTTGGTAGAAATAAAGCTCTTCAAGAACAACTGTCTGGAATGAAACTTAAGGAATGCCCACACTAGTTACTTATATATTGCTACTGCCTCGAAAGATGCAGCGTTAGCAGTATCCCAAGTTCAATATACAAGGCTTACAAGTCTTCTGAGGTAAAAGTCAAAACCTGCGTCAGGCGTGTGCCATACACTTGCAAGTGGCTCGACGCCACTGCACAATCGACGCCGCGAAGGTATTCTTGCAGACCTGGTGTTAACAGCGCCAAACGTAGAGGAGACACGAGACGAGAGGACGACACCACAAGCGCTTGTGGTGTCGTCCTCTCGTGTCGTGTCTCGTCTACATTTTGAGCTGTTAACACCAGGATGCAAAACTAACAAGCCCAAGCTGCTATTCTAGCGATATTCTTGCAGAGCAAGTCTAAACCTTGCGTTCGTGTGTAGTGCCAGCTTTATCGCAAGGCCTACACCAGGCCTAACACCATGCGAGTCTTAACACCATGCGCACTGTAATTGCCTCTTGTTGCTTTTTAGTGAATTTGCGGTGTTTGTGCGGAGCAGCATCTTATAATCACTTGTCCAGTTGACGTCACGTGACATAGTGAAGCCAGGTCAGCGGTCAACCTGTGCGCCGGCACTCTCAATCCTGTCAATGTGAGCACACGTCGCCTGTGACGAAACGTCTTCGTTGTGTGCGCTGCGCTGTGTTCGCGTCAGTGCCGCCAGGAGGCGGCACGCGCTGCCGTGACGTTTACTGTGACGTCGTCGTAACGTCTCGCGGCCTCCGACCGCGGCGCCGCTCCTCCCCTCCCCCTCCTCCTCCAGGAGGAGCGCATGAGCAGGGCGTTCGAGGTGATGGTGGCGCACGTGGAGAACCTCAAGCGCGCCTCCGAGCGGGAGCACCGGGAACTGGAGGACGCCCGCAAGCTGCTGCTCGACCGCCAGCTGATGCACGACGTGGCCACCGTGACGCCCGCAAAGGTGCGCTGCCTCCCTCCCTCCTACTGCCGCTGCTGCCGTATACGTCTCACGTCGCCGCCGCTTCAAGAAGCACGCGGCTCGCACCTGCCTTCTGCACGTCTGTTGCTCTGCTGCACCGTTAGGGATCGTCTGTCGCCACGTCGTGTCGTCTGCCTGCACTTGCTTCGGTTCGTCTGGCACCGCTTCGACCGCGTGCGAGCGACTGACCACTGCCTCCCTCGCAGCTTCAGGCTGTTGTCATTGCCGCTTCGCTGGTTCCTGTTTGCTGTTGCTGCTGCTGCTGCTGCCACCGCCGCCGCCGCTGCTGCTTGTTGCATGCTTGTGAGCTTCGGTGTTTAGCCGATGATGCGCACGGCTTGCCCGCACGTCTTGTCCAGATCTGGCTTTTGCTCGTGCTTGGTGCTCCCGACTGTCGAAAAAGCTGCGAAGCCACGTCGCTCGCGATCTGACTTGTCGTTGGGTGTTGTGTACTTTAACGTGCATAGAATTATCGTCGCCACCTGCGTCATCCGTCATATATTAATTCTTAAAGTTCCAATATTCAGGTGTTATAGTATAATACATTAGAATGAAGCCAGGGTGTGGTACCGACAGCACTGTATGTTCTCACATTCTCACATGCCCACCGCGGTGGCTTGCACTGTAAATGAAAATGAACCCACCTAGGAGTTTTTAACAGGTGATGTGCCCTAAGACCTCCCATCCTCGAATATTTACTTCGATGTATGGGAGCAATACAGCGCCATTCCCTTGTTTCAATTTGTTAGCTATAGTGGCTATGGAGTTTCGTCGCTAAGCTCGAAACCACTGGTTCGATCCTGGCTGCGGCGATCGCATTTCGGTGGGGGCGAAATGCAAAAAACGCTCGTATAGTTTGATTTAGGCGCACGTTAAAGAACCCCAAGCGATCAGAATAATACTGAGTCTCCACTACGGCGTGCCTCATAACTCACATCGCGGTTTTATCACTTAAGAATCCGGGAACTTAAATGTAATTAACGTATCATTTCACCTAAGCTTCGGAAGCGTGTTGGACGTGTAACTGGAACCGTGAAACTGCCTGGCTTCTCGTAACTTGCGACGCGGCTTCGAAACTTTTTTGACGAACTCCGCAGTATGTAGCGCTTGTCGCTTTCCTTGCTGGATGTGTTGATGCTGCTCAAGGCTGTTGTACGATCACCGTTGCATTTGCTCGAGTTTGCCAGCATGGTGCTTTGTCATCTTCTCCTCGGGCCGCATAGCTTCCCGAAACCGTGCTGGAAACCTGCTTTGACCGGTAACCCGAGGCCAGTGTAGACGACTGCGCACCGGAATGCATTGTGATTCGCTGCACCATACGGACTCGCTAACGCTGCCAGGTCCTGCGGCGTTGCTTCATCTCCAAGCTGATGTTTACTTCTTTGCCTATCTCGCACCTCGGCCGCGCTATTCCCTTCAATTTAAATGCGCCGCTTGCAAGAAGCGCTTCCAAGAAGTGCCAGCGTACGAGATAAGCGAGTAACTCGGCGAAAAGAACTCTTGTCACGTCGCCGAGGTTCTTAAACACGGCTCTCCGAGCTGCGTTTTCGTGAGAAATCAGCCCGAGGAAAGGCGTCTCTGCCTAGGCGTTTTTTTCTGTAGCTGGGCGGCAACAGCAGCGGCTAGCCGCTTGACGCGCTTTAAGGACACACTAAAGGTAAATACAAAGTCTATTTGGGCTGTTAAAATAACATTCCAGAAACCTCGCAGCAGAGCAGATCACGGTAAAGCGCGCACAAACAAGGACAAAGGGAGGAGCGGACAACACAAGCGCTTACTTCCAACTGGTCGTGTTGTTTACAAAATTGCATCATATGAACACTTTCCTTCATGACGTCACAAGACCGAAATGCCGACATCAGGTGGCCATGCTCAGAAACTTAAGTTTGTTTGGACGACAGAAAAACAGAAGGTGCGCTGGCACACGACAGATCCGCCTTTCTAGAAATTGCATTAGCCATCATTAGCCACGTTGCGTTAGCCATCACCGCCGTTTCATGTCGTTGGTCCGTTTGCGAGCAAAACGCGAACGCACGGCTATGGAGAAACCGAGCCAGGACAGAGCGTTGGATTCGCCGCTGCAGCTGCTCTTGGTCAAGTGCCGTGGACTGTTCGGGGACCCGGCGACATCGCGTGGGCGTAGCACTCTCTGCTACTTGCAGTTTGTGCTAGTTTCGTGAGCAAGTAAAACCAGCGCAGCACTACGTGATAACGAAACTACTGAAACCTGAAAGCGTGGGCGGCGCGGAGTGGGAGAAAACAAAACCATGAGACCGCACGCACGCATTGTGAAGGGTAACATCGGTGACTTTTTCCCCCTCTAAAAGTCAAATGGAACTGGACAGCATTTTCTCTCTTCTTATAATGCTATGCAGTGATCTCTTTATTGAGAATGGTTGAGCACTAGTGACATGAGGAGTGCCTTCGTCATCGGGCTAATGCTTGAATGTCCCAGGGGGCTGCGGAGGCGTCAAGCCGCCTACTGGGAGCTTTATTTCCGTTGTCCTCCATCTGTGATGTACACGGTGGAAAATAAAGATTTGATTTGAGTCTCTAACCGCGTCCTGCATTTACCTCAATTTCTCGATTCCTAAAGCTCTGTTCGTAATGATATTGACGCCTTAGACGTCCTCCAGCACTACTACGTCACTTTAGCTTGACCTAATATTTGCCTTTAGTGTCCCTTTAAGCACGCGCTATAGACGAGCCGACAACAGACGGCGCATGTTCCTCCTATAAGCGTTAGTTCGGTTTGGTTGCCTGCAGAGCTGACGTTGGGGGCCTCTCGGATTTCTCAGAAAATGCGACGGCGCTCTGCATCGGTGATTCTCTGTATTTCGCGTTTGTGGTCGTTTGCGTAAAGGTTAGTCACGAGGTAAACTTTACTGTACAGGTGCTTGCGCGTGACCGGTTTCCAACGGAGCTTCGTAAGCGTTGCATAACGTGGCTCAAACGAACGTGAATCCGCTTCGGGCGTGTTTTCTTGTTCCTCGCTCCTGTAATCGAAGCTTCACATCTGTGTAGTGCCTAGTACTTCGAGGACCGAAAAGTCTAGTGGCAAAAGAAAGGGCGCTCCTTTCTATTCTAACTTGCCCGCCCCAGCCAGGAGCGGATATTTCGTCGTCGAATGCCTACCATATACTTTGACCGGCACGCTAATTGCAGGAAGCTTTTGACTCAGGCGCAGACTACCGAACTTATGCGTTACTAGAGGGGGAAAAAACTGGCAGCATCTATAACGACAGTTGTCGTGGTTAAGCGAATAACTGTTAGGATTTTTCTCGTAACAGGCATGCGACTCCGTTGTAGGCCGTAATTACGCGTAGAAATTGTCCTTGGAGGTCGCCTCGGTCGACCAAGGCTATAGTGGTACTCTGAAGGCTCGGTCGCGGCGTTGCTCAGTGGCTATGGTGTTAGGCTGCTGAGCACGAGGTCGCGGGATCGAATCCCGGCCACGGCGGCCGCATTTCGATAGGGGCGAAATGCGAAAAGACCCGTGTACTTAGATTTAGGTGCACGTTAAAGAACCCCAGGTGGTCAAAATTTCCGGAGGCCTCCACTACGACGTGCCTCATAATCAGAAAGTGGTTTTGGCACGTAAAACCCCATAATTTAATTTTTTTTTCGGTCGCGGCGTGACGCAATGTAGGCGGACAGCGGAGCTGCGAAAACCATATAGTGTCGTGTGATATTTACATGCAGCCATTAGCGAGAGTAAGCTGTAACTAGGAACAGATTGTGTTTAAAGTTCGTTTTCTTTTTAGCTTGTACAAAAAAACGTGAGCATACATACGTACTTTGAATAAGTTAGGAGCTCCCAGAGTGAATGCCGTCGGGGGACCTCCCATCGACAATGTGAATCATGTTAGTAACATGTGCAGCAGGTAATTGGCCTACAAATATGCTTATGTCCTGGCCGCGCAACTAGGATACGTCAGGTCCTCACGCTTCGCTCTAGGAACTGTAATGCGATAGCGTTATGACACCCTTCCATTCAATGTATTGACATCCACATGACTGCTTATACCGCACGGCCGTCTGCGAGTTTTGACACGATCTACTATACTAGTCTACAACGCTACCTATCGTTGACCGAAACACACGATGATTGCTTTTTGTTTGTTGTTTTTTAAACACGATACAGCAAGACGCACCCCTGCTATCGCCGTAGAATTAGCATCACACGAACCCTACCCATTCTACGTAAATCACGGAACCAAACGTAACCCATGAAAACCACAGCTATTCATTTACAACCACCCCCTCCATACAGGTCAGTGTGATAAGCCATGTTACTCAGTCCAGCATGGCCGCGTAACCACTGTCGCTCCGCCCTCCGGTCACGTGGCTCTTTACGTCACACCCCTCCGCTCCTCCTTCCTCGCTCCGTCGTCGCTTCTGTGGTTGTTCCGCCGAGGACGTCCTAAGTCGTTGGAGGCCAACTTTTGATCTGTACAGTGCCATCGCATCAAAACGTCCTCGTTCGGAGTAGAATGCAGAGTCGAGTCACTCAACGTGATGCTAGGTATAGCGCACGAGGGAAACGAGCTTTACGTCAATTATAGCAGCGAATTGTTCTCATTGACCGTGCACGCGTGTGTGTGTGTGTGTGTGTGTGTGTGTAAAGAAACCTGCCTTGCTTGATGTCGCCTCGACGAGAAGCCTTGCACTGCTTTCTTTTCTGCCTTTGCGCTTGCTGCATTCTGCATCTCCTGCCGAGAATAGTATAATACCACAGCCATTCATCAAATGATTCTTGTAATATTTTGCTATTGTATGAATTTTCACATACGTGAATTTTTCAAAAATTCGAACGATATGTGTGTGTCGGGTTTTGCATCGATTTCGTTTGCACTGCACTTGTACTTATGCTGCATGCGGGTAGTGGTGAGCGTCTTAATCGACACTGTTTTAGTTTGCACGGGTGAAAGAATGAGCACCGAGTAGAGCAGAGCATGCTAGTCTGGAATCGTTGTGCATGTTTGAACTGCGTACGGAAAAGGCCGCTTGCATAGTGATTTTCGACATATTCGTGGACGCGACCGGTTAACGCCGGGCGCTGAATTTCAGATTGGGGAAAAAATAAACTGTGGTTGGGACGTCACAAGCTCAAATTGTGACGTCACAACGTTCCTTGTCACGAGACGCTGCACGCCTGACTGCAAAGAGCGTTTGCCATTCGCAGTGTTGAGGATTTTACTCCAGATCCAGGACTTTACTCGCCATCTTGAGTGGCTTGTTCGCGGTTGAAACACAGGGCGCGCGCTCCACCGCGGTGACGGAGTCGTCGTAACGGTCTGCTGCCGGGCATGAGGTCGTAGGTTCGCTATCCGGCCGCATTTCAGCGGCGGCGAAACGCAAAAGGGCGCTTCGTTTACTTAGATTTAGGCGCACGCTGGTAAACGCCAGGTGGTCGGAATTGATCCCGAGTCCCCCCACTCCGGCGTGGCTCACAATCGTATCGTGGTTTGCCACATAAAGCTTCCCGACCTTAATTTGTTTTTAAAGCGAAAGCTTTACTGGCCGCGAACTTGCGATTTCGCCGTGGCCGTGCTCCGAGGAGGCACATGACGTCACACCGCGTTCCTCGTCGTTGCGCTCGCCTCCGCTCGCTTCGCCAGCTGTGTCGCATGCCTGATAACATGTCGGAGGACTGAAAAGGAGAGCTCGCGTGCGCCGCAACCACAGTTGAGGCGGCAGTATGGATGGCGACAATTCTGATAAGCAGGAGGAGGCCTGGAATCGACATCGGAACGAGGTGAAGAGGAAACGAATCGCCCAGGAAACAGACGAACAGCGAGCCGAACGACTGGCTAAACGCCCGCAACATAGCTGGACAACCAGACTAACCCGGACTTGCAATCAAGATTAACCAAGGCTAACCATGCTATGCCTTAGCTTTCGCCACGTATATCCTGGCATGGCCGAGCTAAGCCACTGCCAATTCTTTTTTTCTTTGTTCGTTCTTTCGGTGTAGAGCGACGATGCTCTGTGCTGCGCGTGTTGTTTCCCTCGCGATGCTCGCCGCGCTGTCCCTGCATTCCTCGGGCATCTCTCATCGTCGCGTGGCGACAGCAAAACCGGACGGGGCTTAGCGTATGCGACGCAACGCGGCAGCTCAGGATGTGGCGCTTATCGCCGCCGTCGCAGCAGCGGCGTCGACCTTGGTTGCGGTGGCGGCAGCGCCAAGCTCGGGGAGACGACGCCGCGGCCGGGCCGGGCTTGTGCGTGATCCGTTTCACCGATGGCACTCCCGCGCCGGCCTGCAGACGCAGCACGTCCTGCAAAGACACAAGAATAAGCGTAGATAAACGCTTTCGCCTTTGCTATATCGCCTGTTTTCCCGGAGCCTCTTCTGTTACGGCCGCTGTGCTGCGCGTTGTTTTTTTTTTTAAGGTATACCCGACAAGAGGGGGGGGGGGAGGGGAAACGCTTTGTACAGTTTTTTTTTTTTTGCTTTGGCAAGGTGGCTTCATAGAGACGTGAGCCTACTTCCATGAAACACTTTACGTGCGTTTAAGTTTGAAAAATGGACGTTAAAAATATCATTGTGCGAGGGACCGGGGTTTCAAGCGCGGAGTCGACAAACAAATGTAGAATGTTCAGCCCTAATTTCACGCCTACCCTTTTCGTACATAAACACACACCTCATTTTTCGCTCGAAAGCTTACTAGACAGTTGTAGATTATAGTGTACGCGTGACCTTGCGTACGTTAAACACGTGCAATTAGCGGGACCTTTCTGTGTAGGTTACTTAATAGTTTAACGTACGGCAACCCGTACGCACGCGAACACACGAGTGCAGAAAAAAAAAGGGGGGGGGAATGTGTACGGGGTTGCCGCCACCTGGTGCGTGATGCAGGAACTTGCACGAGCTAAAGGACGCGGATACATATCTGTATTGGCCCAGCGCAACTGCGCGTGCAATTCGATGTCGAGCGTTCGCGTCCGTCTAGAGAATACGTGACTGGTTAATATGCAGTACGACTATATATCGGCGCTGTTTCGGGGGTTGTGTTTTTACCAGAGCGTCTCTCACGGACACTTAGTAGCTCCGTGAGCGTGCATATATATATTTACAGGGCGCGCAATTGAAAGAAACACTTAATCCGACTCAAACAACAATCGCCGCAAAATGGCAACTTTAGGCATCCCACTCTAAAGTTTCCCGAGTGACTCCCGCCAAAGAGCCTGCCCCTTTGTGCGTCATCGATATAGATGGCAACAGGGACAGTCGATAGGTAGCGAAGTAGCACATCAGGTGTTTCCTTTCGTGTCGGCCCCTACTTTGGGACAAGTTTTCACTGCACGAAGGTTACGACGTGTCATGTATCTGCGATATACGGTCACACAAGTGCAAGTGATCGCGCTACCAACGATATCAGGGAGCTTTAGTTCGTCCTCTATTCCGGCAAACGGGAATGGTTCGGGCGGATTGCCGGATGGGCGGGGCAGTAAATCTGAGTGGCCGGAGCGGTGCAGCCGCCTGGTGGCGTAGAGCCCAACCAGACAAGCACAGTGCTAAAATTGCAGTAACCTACTGTATTCTGCTTCGCTGCTGGTGCAAATTTGCGGCGGGAGCGTTATTGTGAACACGATTACGCCACTGTCTAAAATTTTCACCAGCAGCTAAGCGGAATGTAGTAATTAGCTCTGTGTTTTTGTGGCTCAGCTTTGCACCACCAGCTGGCGCCACCGATCTGGCCGCTCACGCTTATGCCCCCGCTCATCCGGCAAACCGCCCGCGCTTGACGGAATACCGGACGCACTGAAATTCTCTATTGTCTCGGTAAGCATGAAGCCTGACGGAACGTTCTCCTGCAGCATCCAGTGTGCCACACCTCTGGAATGCGTCTACTCATGGGAATCCCAGTTCGTGGTGTAAATGGGGACGTTTGCGGTACTAACACGCGGTAGAAGCTGTAGTGGTCTTTCGTCGCACGCTTCGAGCATCGTCGGTGCATCCACGTCGCCATTGCTTCTTTCCTCCCCGACTAAACTGCATGGGTTACGGTGCCACCCCCCTCTCCCTGCGGAAATGGCCCAACACGTCTTCGAGGACGACGTGCGGGTAGCGGCATCGCTTGCAGTATACCTTTAAACTGCGAGGCGCCAAAAGGGAGTTCATGATTGCTTGGACCGAATTTCAGTTATTATATCACCGCGCGCACTGTGGCCGTTCAGGCTTAACCCGAACGTGCGATCGCTACCGAGGCCTCTTACCCGCCGTGGTTGCTCAGTGGCTATGGTGTTGGGCTGCTGAGCACGAGGTCGCGGGATCGAATCCCGGCCACGGCGGCCGCATTTCGATGGGGGCGAAATGCGAAAACACCCGTGTGCTTAGATTTAGGTGCACGTTAAAGAACCCCAGCTGGTCAAAATTTCCGGAGTCCTCCACTACGGCGTGCCTCATAATCAGAAAGTGGTTTTGGCACGTAATACCCCAAGTATTATTATTATTATTACTACCGAGGCCTCGATTCGTTGTAAGAATCTGTAGCTGCGCTTGCGCCTCACTGCCTTCGGTGCCGCTACCCATGTCTGCGTCCTCTTCGAGGTGTTTTCGTCGGCATGGTCTGCACGGCGTTGTTGACTCTCTTCAAAAACCGACCATCGAACTTGGACCCTCGTCCGTCTTCTCTGCTCCAGGATGCCCGTCGCAGGGCCAGCGTTGCCTGTGTGCGCCGACCTTCGGGGGAGGACTCCCGTGGAAACCTGGTCTACTTAGTAAGCTCCTTCAACAAGCGAAGTGGGAAAACTAAGGGAGGAGGGCTGCTGTGTGCGGTACGGTGTATGTCGCATACTACCAGCTCTTTTTTTTTCTTCTGATTGGAGCGAAGAACAAAGCACTAGTAGCGATATCTATTGCGAATAAGTTAGACCCAGCACATTTGCTGATTACGTGGTTTTTGTTAAGTCGTCAGCGATGACGTAACCTTCCTAAATCTCATTATTACTTTCTCGAGTCAATAACTACGAAAGCCAATAACATTTTAGCGCATCGGTTTTGGTTGATTGCCGTGTCACTAGATGTCGACATCGCGGCTGTTTCCGCTCACGTCCCAGTATTTCGCTGATGTGGTTAACGTTGCTACTGTGCGCTGTGGCCAAAATTGTCTAGTGTAGTTCCATGTGTACTGTGTTTGACTTCTGTCCGTCCTTGTCTCAGTGTGCGTCCAGCTAGCTGTCTGTATTTGGAAGTTGCTTCTGAAATGGTCGCCGCATCGACCACGTCAACGGCAACTTGTTTGATTGCGAAGGCCGGCGTGAGACGCCGATCCTCTCGAGTGGTCCTATGTATTCGTCTCTCCCCATTGCTCTCGTGTCGGTTTTAGTTCCTCTGTCCTTTCTGTTCTCGTAGAGGCACCACACCATTTGTCTTATACCTTAGTTTGTGTGCGTATGCTGTCACGTAACACCACCACGCCCCTATTTCATTTCCGACATTACCATCTTTAAGAAAAAGTGCTTGCTCACACTTTGCTTTACCTTTAACACCCTTCATTCGCCCTGCTGGACTGGCAGTACAATTTAAGGGCTTGTGGGGTCATCTTGTCCCCAAACGGGATAGCGTGTCTGACGGGACAGTAAAGAGTGCTGAGTCTTAAAGAAATGCACGCAAGATAGATCATGGTTACTGTAACCCCCTAAGTGTGTAAATTTTGTTTTATGTTGTCTCGGGTGTCCAATCACACACTCTGGTTTCATTACCTTCGCGTCACGTTTTTCTCGACCTTTACAACCTGTTTCCGAGTGCCATGCCTTGTCGTCGTGGCGGAGGAACCGTATGTTATATCTTTGGACAGATCATCTTCGCAACACCCTTATGATTTCTCACTTCATCCCCCACTCTGCACGCCCGCAGCTGAGTGGCCAAGTAAGGCCAGCACCTATCTTAGCCAAGTTTACACTTGGCGTGGAAAGATCAGTATAACTGAAAATTCATGTTCGCCTGGGGAAGCTTGCGCAGACTCCGTCCATCCTCCCAGCCTTTCCCTCGTATCTTCTCTCTGTCTCGGTGCTTGCAGATGCTTCTAAGTGTTTTCTTGTTTATGAGGTCAATCCATCGATACCGTCTAATGTGCTCAGAAACTTTCGTGCCTTCACCTCCTTGTGTGCCTGCATCGATCCCGTTAGTGACGCTTAGCTTCCGTGAAGTCATTCGCTTTAACCACTCCGCCATTATCTTCTAACTTGTGTCAACCGCGTGACATGTCACTAAGCTAAGGGACGTTAACCCACCCCATTACAGTGGATTTTTTTTTCATTTCCTTTTTGAAATTCAGAATTGTTCGTGGTGCCTGCATGGTTCTTTCACGTTGTGGTTTATATGTGCTGTGCATGCGCACAGCGGAGTCATTGACAGCCCTTCCCGTTAGCTGCTCCTGCTCTGCCTCCTTATCAGTTACTGTCATCGTCATTTCGCATCTTTCACGTGAGATCTCGCGATGCACATCTTGTACGGGTTTGACACGGCGCACTTTCGATCCCGATTGAGCCCAACTGGGATCGAATTTCTCGATCGTGATTTGATTTCCTTACGCAAGCTAGGGAAGCGGAGCCAATCGCGGTCGATACATTCGATCGCCATCGGGGCTCTATCGCCATCGAAGGTGGCTGCGTCACACCGGTATTGCCTTACTTTAGCGGCCCCGTTGCAATTGGGGAATCGAAGCCGCTCATTGGTCAACGGATTTAGACTTGGCAGGTCTAGTCCGGAGTTACCGCCAATTTCAACGTGTGTGCGTCAAACGACGCCGATTACAAACACGTTCCGCATAATGCTTCTTTCTCCAAGAGGCCTCACTTACGCATTACGAGGCAAATGATGAACCGACAATTTATTTGGTGTTACGCCGGTGTCCTAATGTAACAGCGCTATCAGGCGTGGTAGCTGAGTGGCCATGGCGAGCCACTTCTCCACACGAGGACGCGGGCTCACTGCCTGCTTGCGGCTGCCGCATTCCGGTCTGCGGCGTAACGCAAGCCCGCTCGTGTACCGTGCACTCTGTGGTGTGCACGTTAAACATCCCCAGGTGGTTTACGGTTAATCCGGACTCTTCCACTACGGCTTGCCTCGTAGTCGCATCGTAGTTTCAGCGAGGTCACCGTAACCGCAACAACTACAAAAGAGTGATGTGCCAGCGTTTCGGTCAGCACAGCTGTGTTGGTCCTCCGAATAAGAACACAAACGTAACACCAGCTATGCGTGCGACAGCAATGACGGAACTGGCGTGCCTGTGTAACGCCACGGTGACAGCGTCGATCATCTATAGGGGCACCACTGGTAACGCTAACTGTGTGGATTCCAGTCAACAAAGAAACGCGTACTCGATCGGTGTAGTAGTTGCTTCCGTCGCGGGGCAGATTGAGCGGAAGTCTCGTGAAATGTGCTTGCGCCCTTGGCGCCTCCATTTGGTTCGCCGATAAAAAAATGTTTCCTCCCTCCGCGACCGAGCTTATGTGACCGCCGAGTCGTTGCTGCCGGTGGGCTTAATTGCCCACCTTATCGAAAATCGCCGCGCCGCATTCGGCAGAGCGCTGCGCATAATGAGATTCTGTCGATTGGAAAAAAGAAGAGGAAATAAATGGAGGCTTTAACGAGAGAGCGGGCTGTAATAGGCTGCGGTTTATACAGCACAAGAACAGCTCGTTCCATATCCTCGGCTGCGTGAGTGTGTGCGTCGTTGTAGTCCCTTCCTTCTCCTTTTTGCCCTCGCCCTCTCCTTTATATGTACGCCCTTCCAGATCTGGTGTCCGGCTCTGCAAGTGCAGTGTTGGTTTCTTTTTTTGTGCACTCATGGAGGTCTTATCATTTTTTTTCTCCTTGTTCACTTTCACACACGCTGCCCCAGATGCCGAAGGGCATCCTTCGGATGCCTAGGAAATGAAACGGTAAGTGGCGCCACCTGGATTAACCGGGTGTCGTGCGCGAGGAGTTCGCGTGCAGTGGCAGTGGGACGCTTTAGCGCACTCGAGGAAACAACGAACGCGTTTCTAAACTATCGGGAACGTTATAGTTGCAACAGTGGTAGAGGTAGGGGAATATTAATATTGTACTAGCAGCACTAGTTAAAATAGACGTTTTCGTCATTCTGATTATACGGCATCTTTGGTAGCTCTGGCGATACTTTGGAGCGTTCTCTAATGGTTGATGATTGATTCATCAGTTGGTGGACCTGTCGAACACTGCCTGAGGCAGTCTAGGAAGTTCTTAATACAGTTTATCATTGCGTTACTGTTTTACCTTTAACTATACTGCCAACCACCGACTACGCATGCGCAGATGGGTGGTGGAATGGGAAGAATAGGTAGAATATACAATAGGTAGAAGTTATATTAGCTAGAACGACGATGCTTTGCGAACAGCTGAATAGTATCTTATGCGTGCGGTAAGTACGGTTCTAGTTCACCGTACCGTAAGTATCATGGCTCGTACGGACGAAATGGCGAGTATGTCTTCACGTAATGAACGCCTACCGCCACGCTGCTTTGCCCACATTAGGTGCCAGCTCGTCGCTAACGTCTTCGAACTCATTACCGCTTGGCGCACAACGATTACTTGTTGCAGGCTACGCTTGTCGGCGACGTTTGTGCTCGGATTCAGTTTCCGTTGATCGAGTAGGCCTAGCCGTTTCCAGCGTGACCGGAATGCGTTCCCCGCCCCCCACCCCCCCCCCCCCCACCCCTCGCAGGATTCCCGGGGCCGGCTGTTCAGCATACCGGGCGGCTCGGCCGGCGCTTCGTCGGCACCGGGCCCCGTGCGCGCCGTACGCGCCCTCAACTCGGGCGCCCGGCGATGCTCGCTTCCGGTTCCGCACGCCGTGCTTCTGCCCGCGCCGCCGCACGAGGCCGACGCGGCGCGAGCCGCTGACGCCGCGGCCGGCGCCAAGGCGTACGTACCACCACCACCACTGTGGCTGCATAATTTTTACGCTTCTGTATGTCGAATAATACTCCTTGGATCTGCTTTTCGTGTTTATACTTTGTTGTTATTACTGTGACTCGACTTTGTTTGTTAATACTTACTGTTCCTAGGATTGCTACTGCTGTTGTTAACCGCATTAAGTAAACTTTTTCTATGTATTTTTTGTTGGAGGTCCCTCCTCAGTCTTTGACTATGGGGCCTCCTAGAGTTACTTCTGTAAAACATTTCAAACGCTCAATAAACTGAAACTGTCTCGTTGGAACAGGTTTCGGGAATCGCGCGAATGAGCGCCATTGCTCCTCATTTTGAGCCATTTAGCCCAGCCATATAGGAGGCGTTTGGCAGGCATTCTCAGATCGTGAACAGCAGGTTGCCATTATCCCTCCAGAGAAAAGTGTATAATAGCTGCGTCTTACGAGTGCTCACGTACGGGGCAGAAACCTGGATGGAGGCTTACGAAAAGGGTTCTACTTAAATTGAGGACGACGCAACGAGCTATGGAAAGAATGATAGGTGTAACGTTAAGGGATAAGAAAAGAGCAGATTGGGCGAGGGAACGAGTGCGAGTTAATGACATCTTAGTTGAAATTAAGAAAAAGAAATGGGCATGGGCAGGACACGTAATGAGGAGGGAAGATAACCGATGGTCATTAAAGGTTATGGATTGGGTTCCAAGGGAAGGGAAGCGTAGCAGGGGACGACAGAAAGTTAGGTGGGGGGATGAGATTAAGAAGTTTGCCAACATGGTAAAATTAGTACATGACCGGGGTAGTAACCAAGCTCATGATGATGATGATGAGCACAGCAATGACACCCATACTTTATACTCCGTCTTGTACTTGCCAGACAGTTCGTTGAAGGGACACTATAGGAAACAGTTAAGTCGAGCCAGATTGAAAAGGTTATGTTTTTATAATGATGAACTAATTATTCATAGCGAGAACAGGTCATTTGTAAGCGAGAAAACCCCAAGAATGGAAAATTAAAGAGGCGCCACCTGTTGTTTACTACGGTACCTCATATGTGATGTCAGCACTTGCAGATTCACAAGAGAACGGCATACAAGAAGGTCGCGGGGAGATTACGTCGACTCATCTGTTTTGTCTTGAATTGAGCAGCAGCAGGACCTTCAGCAGCAAGGTTCTGTACAACAAAGTGATATGTTGGCACACAGAAAAGCAGCTAGAGACTTCTGTAGGAACAATCTATTGGACTAGTAGACTTACTATTTTATTTTAGTGTCCTTATAAAACTTGTTGCCTGTCTTGAAGTCATAGACTTGATATATATCGGCACAATAATAGACAACAGGCATAACCAAAAGGAAATGTGCAAACCTTCCACCAAATGCACGGGCGTTCCACTTGTTTTTTTCCCAGACAATCCTCCTTAAACACGGGTGAGAAAATGTGTGGAATGCCTCTGTGCAGTTGTGGAGAAAACTGGAACATGGAAGCTCTGATCAACTTGAATCTCAATGCTCTCTAACAGCCTTGCAGCAGCTAGAGAATGATTGGTATTCGACTTCCATTATCGCAGGCCCGTGCACATGCATAATCGAATCACTTGTTTCCTGTTGAGGCTGCTAGAGGGAATTGGGTTGCAGTTTGGACACAGCTCCTGTGTTCCAGTTACCTTTGTCTGCACCTGTACATGGCGTTCCAGTATTACATTGGTGTTCCAAGGTAATACCACTGTAGCAGCATTAGTCTTACATAGGCACACTAATTTAGCAGCAGCTATGTGGAATGTGGATGAGGAAACATTGAGTAAAGCTGTTCAGCTGGTGCAGCTAGAGAACTCTTGACTCATACTGAACTAGCTTTTGACATGAAATGTAGTAAATAATTTCTTAAAATATATTATAATTTGAAAATATGAAGCTTACATTGTGCAGAATCATGTATTGTTTGTATACTTGTGCCTTCTCTGTGACACACTGTTAGTTGCGATGCAGATGGTGCACTGCAAAAGCTGTGCAACGAGTGTGAGTGTACAAACGTCACTGCAATCATTCACTAGGATGTAGGTTCAGATATACAGTGTCTTCAATGCCAGCAGTTTTTTATATATTGCAATTATAACTGGTACAGTCATTGTTACACCAATTTCATGGCACATTCTTGTTCCTTGCTTATGTGGTAGGCATTATTCTTGGCCACAGATGCTGGCAGTGCAAAATTATTTTCTAGTCTGCTGCTTGCCTGCTATCTACGAAGGCATTCATTTTCCTTACAGATGCCCAAACATGGCAGCTGTAATGTGTTCGTGGCTCCTGTAATTGCCTTTGTCATTAGCAGCACACAAACATATGGCCTTCTAGATAGGCCTCCCTTACTCCAAGGGAGCCACCACTAAAGGGTGTTACTTTGACATCATGGTATTGGTCTTGTCCACTTTACTAAGCCACGTCAATTATTGTCAATAAAATGGCTGCACTTCGTGGCAGGGAATGTCACATGGAAGAGGAAGTGGTTGGATCCTCTGCCAAAACCGACGGCGCACACCACCATGGTGCGAGGGACGTCAACGGGGACGTTGGAATCTCCAGCCTCTCTGCCCACGAGCACAGTGGCCATATCACTGAAGAAAGGTGAGGTGCATCATTTACTATTGGCAACAAGTTTGTGGGTTGCCATACAAGATGTGAAAAATTGTTTGTTGTGCCACCACCTGCCCTTCCCTTCTACCTGTAGGTTTCGTTGCCGAAGGGTCCTGAAACCACCACAAGTTCCAATATTGTAAAGATCAGCAGTATCTTTGACCCATGTCAGCGTGGCGATTCCCGAGCGGCATGCCTATCAGTAACATTTTGCACTGTGTTTAAAATGTTGGCAGGAAAACATGGAGTGCACTGTGTTAAGTTTTATTTGGAAGTCTACAAGAGACAGTATCGATTCTGTGCCCTGAGCCACAGAAAGGGGCAATTTGGCACCACAAGCAGTGCTCAAACATACCAATAAGAATAGAGGTGGCTGCTCATGGTTAGCAGCATCAGAGCAGATCGGTTGAGAGAGTGATTAGTGTTCAGTTGTGTCAGAGACGCACGCTTTTGGTGATTTATAGAGCAGACAGTTCACTGGTGTTACACGTGTCAATGAAGAACCTACTGAAAGTGAAAGTAGACTGCATGGTGCATCAAAAAAAAGAAGTATAGCACTGCTGAACGTGGATAATCAGAGTTTATGTAAACGATGAATGGAACTCCAGTCCTGGCTGTCTCTATTTTAATATATATTGTTGCTTTAACATCAAACGAAGGCATCTATAACTGTTTCCTGTGGCAAAGTGAGTGACAACACACGCCTTAGGCTCTTGCCTACTCCAAATGTACAGAGGGAGCCAAAGTAGGGATTTTTTCAAAGCTTCACAGGATGTTAGATATATTGCTGTTCAGATTGCAACTGCAGTCGACTTCAGTTGATTCTATTCTGATGGGATTGACGAAATAGATCGAACTTTTCGGCTGATAGAATCAAACAAAAGGCAGAAAAAAATGTCAAAACATGCTGCTGATTCATTTGGCAGTACTTTCCTGATTCTAACACGCCCATGATTCAAGAGCGTGGCCACCTTCTGTGTGTCCAAAGTAGAAAACTAACATAGAAATTATATAAAGCTACTAAACAAAGTAGAAAGCACACTCAACATTTAGCTCACAAAATGGGCAAGAGTCTTATGCGTTGCACAATGTCGGCTGATTTTCTTAAAGTCAGCTTTCCAGCAGTGCATCTGTATTCTCTGGTGAAGTATATGAACGTCACAAAGGTGATTTTAGTTTCGTATCCAGTTGCACTGTGCAGGCTATTTCCAGCCAAATTCTTGTGAAAAAAAAGAAGGTGCACATTATAATAAGGTAAATACTGTACTGAAACTGATCCATAGCTATTGCTTAAAAATATTCCTAGGGCAGGTCGATAGTAAGGGTTTTCAAAGAGAGAAGACGTGTGTTTAATGGCATCACTGTCTCCTAAGCTTCGCTGAGACAGATGCTGCCACTGAAGGGTTTGCTATTGGAGTCACTTTAATTGTCAGATGCATGCATGCTGACTGTTCCAGTTTGAATTGCCCAGCGTAGGCCAATTGTGGGATCGAAATAACGGAAGTTGAGGCCTAAAGAAATGCATGGGCACTGGCAGGATGAAATTATCCAGAGTCGAATTAGCAAAAGTCTGCTATATTACCATTGGTAAACCAAGAAATAAGACCAGCATTATCCCTCTGTAATCGGCACAACACAGAGTTGAACCTCTTCCCTGAACTGATGCTGCTCTCTTCCACAGTCCGACTCTCCAAAATGGCGTGCTCGAGGAGTTGGTGGCCGCCAGTGTCCAGGATACCCTGGAGCTGTCGGATCGGCTGGATGGCATGGAGGAGATGGATGCTGACGAGCTACGGGCTCGCGAAGATGAGGAAGGCGACCAGGAGTTCGACAGCGAAGAGAGGGAAGGCAACAGCTCCAGGGTGGACTACGCGAACATCGACTTGCTGCATTGGGCAGCCAATGTGGTCGTCAGGATGAAGTACTGGTGAGTACATCAGACATCGCAGGAGAACCAGTCTTAATGTGGAAGAGAAGTTGTATGTTGAGCTGTCCAGGCAAAATGTTTGTCTTGTGGAAGAAGTAGTCATGGCCGACTTGTGCGTTGTCTCAAAACATTTACTTTTCTAGAACTCTTATAACTATATTTTCTTTCTGTTCTCTGGGCATGCATTGCTTCATCTTGCACAACTCGCATGAAAGAACCAATCTTGTAGAAGAAAAGCTTGCAAGGCATGTGCAAGCGAAGTTTATATCATGTAGGAAAAAATTATTTTTCAGTTGTATTATGACATTTTGTCAATTTGTTGTCTCACCATCTAAGAGGTTCCACCACTTCAACTTTCATGCAGGTTAAACAGAAGTCGCCAGGTACTGGCTGGCCGCAAGCGGCTGGCACCAGTCACTGTCCAGCGCTTCACGACCGCCCGCTATTTCCTCAGTGGTCTGTTAGTCACCGCCGCCCTGGTGACTGCCCTCGTCGTGCTGCTCCCTGGCGTGACCCCATGCTCTCACGCAACGAACGAAGGTGCCAATGTGATCCAGCTGTGGCACGACCTGTGCCTCTGGGGACCGGACTTTGTAACTCTGCACCGGGGTGACCGGCCACCACCGACTTGATTTGCACCAGCTGAAACTTATTTTTCTGTCCGTGTCTCCCTCTTCGATGTTCCACAAAGCGTGTGTGGTGCTGCAAAAGTGTCAAGATATGGGCACCTGTGATGTGATCTTTACAGGAACTTTTTTCCTTAGCACGTGTGTAGGATAAGAATGTTGCGCTGTGGATTATAATTGGCAGGCGGGTCGTGATTGTTCCACAGAGAGTGTATGGGTACAGAAAGAGTGTCAGGGACAAGTAGCGGTGTGATCTTTACAGAAATTTCATTTTCTTTTCGTCTGTGTCCATCGATTCTTCATTCAGAACAGCCATTCTAGGGGCACTTTAAGGAAGGTCGAACAATGGGTTGTAGACTACATTGGCAACGTTCGCAAGCAACTGAAAACGGCCTTTCCGAAGACACATTTATGAGGACAGCGGTGCAATGTTTCAAATTGCGAGGAAGTGCTATATTACCACGGCACTCAACACTGCATTTTAAGCACCGACTGTTGCATTTTTCATGGAGCGGCACCCCCGCATCTTGCAAGACAATTCAAGACTTTCAGAGAAAGATCACGGCTAATCCAGGTCACACATTATTTGAACGCCATAATGCGCACAGTTCAATGTCTTGCCGCACTACGCAGTCACGGCAACCTGGCAAGTACTCATGTCGGCAGTTAAGCGATTTTGTGGTGGACGTTCTGTCTCGTTCAAAGCTCGCATGGTCAGGCCGCCAAAGTGCTGCCATCTGCCGGCACTTTTGGCGTTCTTTCAAACTGTCCTCTCTACTCGAAGGAGAGTTCTGTTTTGAGAGAACAATGTTTGCAAACTACAACAACCTTAAGGCAGACTGCTGCTGCGCTAATGGGTGCAGCCGTTGGAAAATAGGCAGAGTTTGCTGGCAGTTCTTGTAATGCCATCTTAGATTCCATTTCTGTTTGTTGTACTGTTATTTTTAGGACTCTCGAACTGAGTGCCATGCGCGTGTAATAATTCTGTGTCATGTGCAATACTTACTTTCTTTTGTGTCATCTTGAGCAAGAGATGGGCAGATGTGTTCTTTTTTTTTTGCAAGGCTTGCTATGACTACACCTTCTTTAGACAATTGTAACCCTGTTGCAGCAAGTTGACATGTGACATAAGTGAAGTTTTTTGCATATGCGCAAGTGTTTATAGTTTCTATTTAAATAGAGTTCTGTTTATTACTGTTACGAGTTCTATGAATGTTTCTTTTTTTGTGAAGGTTTATTAAATGACAAATATTGAATTTGGCTTCTCCAGATCGAAAAGTCTATTCGATATGATATTTTATACTTCAATGTTCATGCTGGAAAGACCTCCTAGCTGAAAATGAATGTTTTTGTTTTGTAAAGATTTATTACACCAAACCAGTGTTAAGTGTGGCTTTTCCAAGAAGGAAAGTCTATTGTAGAAAAGTATGTTTTAGATGTGTTGTGTTCTTCATGTTGTTCCTTTTAGCTCAAAATAAATTTAGTTTCGCGTTTCGCACGACAGACTTCCCAGTACAGTCATCACCACACACTCTATAGAGGACCGGGACCAGCGTGACAACGGTTAGCTTTAATATTGTTATCCCATGTGCAAACAGAGGACATCGGACATTGACATCGGTAAGAAAAACACCTCTTAAAATGCATAGTTACGAATGTTACAGCAAATGCTGTGTGAAAACATTGATGTGGTTGAATAACACCTATTGACACGCATGGTTAATGTGTGCATTGACACATACTGTGTAGAATATACACACAATTTATTGACATGCGTAATAAATATATGCGCTGGCACATAATGTAAGGCACATGACACACATCGGACATGGATAAAACAGAATAGTAACGTGCATAATATATACGACAACACATACACTGTGGAAGAAATTGTGTGCGTGTGCGTGTGTGAGCATGTGTGTGCATGATGTGGTAAGTATTTCGAATTATTTTCACACCACTTCCCCAGCTCTGTGGAGAGCTTCTTGGACCTGCCACAAGGATCCCAAATGTACATGTGGCACAGCATGCTTCAATATCATTTTGTCTATTGGTCTTTCGACTTGGCAAGTGAACTGGTTCGGCTCTTGACACCTTCTGAAACACTTAACACTGCAGTGATGAAGGCTGCAAATTGTGCATCTGAGTGAATGTCACTGGAATCTCTGTGTGCATTGTTTGGTTTTTGAAATGTAAGCTGTTGACACAATGATTACTTGTCTGGCAGCTGCACATATTGTAATCTGGCCTTGTCTCACGGGTGTCATCTTAATTTGGGAGCTTGAAATTGGTGCGTATCAAAATTTCCACACCTGGCTAAAAAATCTGCAGGGACACTAAAGAAGGCGGTCCATGTAATACAGGATTGGCAAATTACAGTGTTGCAATGCCTGATGCATCAGTCTTGCGAGTTGAATCTTGGTATGCCAAAAAATATAGCTAGAATGAGACTGGCTTGAAGTTCGTGGGCTAGCTCCTTGTGACGTCATGAGATTTGGACATCTGCCTGAGCCTTGTTACTAGATACTGGGTAAACAGCAATTTTTGCATCTTAATGATGTTTTGAGAACTTTGTGCCAAAACCGTCCAAACACTTCTAAAGCTTGCGATGTCATGCTGTGGTTTGAGTGCGATATTTAAGGGAGACATCACCTTTGATATCTTGTGCTAGTAAACAACCTTTATTTTGCCAAATACATGCAAATCGGGTTTTTAAATTCTTTGCTATGGTAAACTAAATGCCCCTCTATAGTGTCCTTTCAAGTTTCTGCTGGAAGTCGATCCATCAGGAATGGTCTAAGTACCTTGCTTATGGTTTAAATTATTCGTTCTTGCACTTTGTCCTAACCTGAACTTGTCATGTCAGATGGTAAACGCCTGCCAGCTCATTAGGTAGAACGGACATGGACCTATAGTCGACTGATACTCCAGGGCAACCCATATCAAAACCTTTATGTAGGTCTCCCTGTTGGCCTCATAGGCCTCCTCAGGGTGTCTACTGACCGGGAAAACGGGGAATTTTCGGGGATTTTCAGTCGTCTGGAAATACTCTAGGGAAACTTGGGAAAGTAGGAAATTACTCTAGGGAATAAAGGAAAATTAGCCGCAATTTTATTGAAAGGGAACACAAGTCGCGCTATTGCTGACTCGAATAACGGAGAGGAATCGTAACGAATCGTCTTTGACACCGTGTCGTCGGCTGGAGGAGTTGCCATTGTCAACGACCGATTTTCAGACACCCGAGTTTTGGGACATGCAAGATAATTCGGAGGGTTCGCAGCACTGTGACGTACCCCATAGAGTAAATGTATAAAAACGTCTCAAATTTCGGACGCAAGAACCTTTCGCCGTCTGATTTTCCATACTTTTCGCCGTGACCGCTGGTCCGAAACGGCACTAATCGAAGGCGCCACCGCTGCCATTTGCATTATCTCGCCGCATCGAACCGGCGCTCGCACGCAGATCCGATAGCAACCGTAGCCACCACCGCGGCAACGCTAGGTCTAGCTGCTTTGACGTTCGCCATTAAAGGGACACTAGAGGCAAGTATTCACACGATCAATCAGGTGATGGAGAAATGTGCCGAATATAACCGACCCTTATATATAGCTTTCATTGATTACGAGAAAGCGTTCGATTCTGTCGAGACCTCAGCAGTCATGGAGGCATTACGGAATCGGGGTGTAGACGAGTCATATGTAAAAGTACTGAAAGATATCTATAGCGGCTCCACAGCCACCGTAGTCTTAAAGAAAGCTACAAAATCCCAATAAAGAAAGGCGTCAGGCAGGGAGATGCGATCTCCATGCTATTCACAGCGTGTTTACATGAGGCATTCAGAGACCTGGATTGGGAAGAATTGGGGATAAGAGTTAATGGAGAATACCTTAATAACTTGCGATTCGCTGATACTGTCTTGCTTAGTAACTCTGGGGACCACTTGCAATGCATGCTCACTGACCTGGAGAGGCAAAGCAGAAGGTTGGGTCTAAAAATTTATCTGCAGAAAACTAATGTTTAACAGTCTCCGAAGAGAACAGCAGTTTACGATAGGTAGCGAGGCTCTGGAAGTGCTAAGGGAATACGTCTACTTGGGGCAGTTAGTGACCGTGGATCCGGATCATGAGACGGAAATAATCAGAAGAATAAGAATGGGCTGGGGTGCGTTTGCTAGACATTCTCGGATCATGAACAGCAGGTTGCTGTTATCCCTCAAGAGAAAAGTGTATAACAGCTGCGTCTTACCAGTACTCGCGTACGGGGCAGAAACCTGGAGGCTTAGGAAAAGGGTTCTTCTCAAATTGAGAAGAACTGCTCCCTCACCCGACGCATCGGGTGAGGGAGCAGATTGGGTGAGGGAACAAACGCGAGTTAATGACGTCTGCGTTGAAATCAAGAAAAAAAAATGGGCAGGACATCTAATGAGGAGGGTAGATAACCGATGGTCATTGAGGGTTACGGACTGGATTCCAAGAGAAGGGAAGCGTAGCAGGTGGCGGCAGAAAGTTAGGTGGGCGGTTGAGATGAAGATTGCAGGGACAACATGACCACAATTAGCGCATGATCGGGGTAGTTGGAGAAGTACGGGAGAGGCCTTTGGCCTTGCAGTGGGCGTAGCCAGTGTGATGATGAAAGGCAAATACTAAGATGACGTGGATTGTTTGAATACCATCATAAACCTCGCAACACTTGTTTCATGCCAAGAAGACTTATAGTTTCTGAGAAAATCGCATCTGAAGGGTCCGAATACCGTTTTCGAAATTCAACTCTGTTGCCACCGAACCGGAGGTGTGGTGACGCTGCATACGCCATCACCCCCCCCCCCCCTCACTGCAGTCGGTGAGTAAAACGGCGCCCGACAGACGGCGGTACCAAACCAACACAGAACGGCGGTTTCGCCGCTGCAGCTGCCTTTTGGTCAAGTGGCGTAGACCATTCGGGTATCCCGCGACATCACATGAAAGTTGAATTCTCTGCTACAGGCAGTTTGTGCGAGTTTCGCGAGCCAGCAAAGCCAGGGTAACACTACACGGACTACTGGAACGCAAAAGCTTGGGCATTTACCTCAATTTTTCGATTATTAAGATTGTTCGCGATACTATTGACGCTTTAGAGATTCTCGAGCACTAATTATCACTTTAGCTAGATTTAATATTTGCCTTTAGTGTCCCTTTAAGCTTCTTGCCATTCTGTTACGTGTTTTTATTGAAAGAATTCGCCGCTGTCAGTAATAGCACCGACTCCGCCTTTGTAGTCCTCGCGTTTGGCTTCGAAGCTCGGAAATCACAACGCGCTACATAACGCCGTTTCTTGAAAGTCAGCTTCGTCTCAGTACAGTAATGTTACGCGGTGAAGAAGCGAAGTATTGCGGTGAAGCTTATGCATGGGAAGGGCCAATTGTTAGGAAGCATAGTATGTACTCCATAATTATACATGCCTGCACGCGCCGTCTCCTGTCTCAGTACGAGCACCAATATGCCTAATGAGAGTACCCGTTGGCCTTGAGAGCTTTTTTGGACGTACCTGTACAATTTGAGCCCATAAGAGGATGCTTTAGCTCGGGTGCTCCTATCTAAATACATGTAAAAGGATAATTTGTTTTTCTCTGCAACCACTGCACAAAATTTGACGAGGTTTGTTGCATTTGAAAGGAAAACTTAAAATCCAGTCACTGCTGGTTTCGAATTCTTGATTAAGGTGGTCATTTTTTTTTAAAAAATTGTCGAAAATCTAAAATTTCCAAAAAACGAAACTATCAAGTTTACAACTCTGTAACTCATCAACCAAAAATGATAATACAATTCTGTGAAATGCATTTAATAGTACATCCAAAGCGGACAAAATTGATATGTTACACATGAATCTAAAAAATTTAGTAACATGAAAATACAGCCTTTGCAGAACCCTTGTAAACAACGTAACAAATTTACGTAAGATGTAATATGACATATCGAATTGGTCCGCTTTCAATGATCTAATGGTTGCCGTTTCTAGAACCGCGGTGTCTGTCCTTGATGAAGAGCTATGAATTTTTAAATTCATGCTTCTATTTTTCTCGCACTTCCGAATTTTAGAAAATGCTTGTAACAAAATTCAGGCCCCATATCGAAATTCCGCTTCCAACTGTCACTAGAACTTAACTTTCTCTCGCAAATGCAACAAACTTCATTAAAATCTGTCCAGGGGTTATCTTAGAAAAACGTTTTTTGCCTTTTAAATGTTGTTTTAAATGCTGTTTCACGGACTCGCCCTAGGGATCCGAGAAATTCGACGTTGACTGTACAAGTCACCAAGAGGATGCTTCAAATGGTCCGTGGGGCGAACGCGCGGCGGAAGGAGGGCGAGAACAGAAAAGACCGACGCATTGGCGAAGGAACGGGAAAGAAAGAGTGCCGCCGATTCTATGAAGGAGCTTCAGCTCCAAAAACAAGGCGTTGGCTCCTCAGGCCCCTCAGGCGTCCCTCAACCGAAGCAAAACAAACTCTTTAAAGCAGTGAAACGGAACACTGAGGCGTTGTACACGGGCTTAGAGTATGTCGGGACAGTTGAGGTTTTCTTTCCAGCTGCTGTTTGACTGAGGAGTCGGTGGGACGTTTCAGCCACCGTGAAACAGTGAGCCTTCGGAATCTGGCGTGCACAGAAGCATGTTCCGAGGACATGCCTATACAGGAAAAGGTGCTTAGAAGCCCCAAAAACTTCCTTTGACATTCGTGTGTGGCGTGCACCTTCTCTTCAAGACGCTCCCACTGCTATCTCTCGCATTCTTTTTGCGCATGGGAAACGTGTCCGCTTCGCAGCAGTTTCGCCCCGTTTGTCGATATTCGAACCAACCCCCGAAGAGCTCTTCGATGCGCACATGCTGACGTACGGTTCAATTCTTACGGTGGTATATGACACCGAACCCGGGCCGACGCGGGCGAACACGTGGAAATGCATGCGGCGTGCTTGGAAATGATTTAGAGCGCCGCGCCATTCATTTGGGGTACAGCGCTCTAAAGCGCGGGGCAGGTATCCTTGCGAAAATCGTGTCACGTCGGTTCGATGCTCCCCAGCCCTAAAAATTTCATTTCCTTTTATTAAAAAGCGCCGTTAACGAGATCGGGCCAACATTATTGGAATACACTACCTCCGGGAACGGCGCACAATTGTATACAGCATCATCTTCCGGATCGGTCCATTTTCTTTTTTTGTTGGAGACGGACAAACCATCCGGAAGGCAGCCGAATTATTCTAGAAATTGCATTAAGAAGCAAGCGATTATGTTTTATGAGAGTAGGAAACGGGACCTTCTCCGTAGGCGTCGCCGCCGCTGGGAGGCGGCTGTCAAAAGTTCAGAGCTGGCATACCAGCTCTTGGCCGTCCAGCAAGACGAAGATGCCGCTCGAATCCAAGGACTTCGAGCCGTCACCTGAGGCGACCACAGCAAGAACTGCCGGACTATTCTTTAATAAAGTTCCTTCTTCTTCTTCTTCTGGTCAATTTTATATATTCGTGACGAGTAAAGGAACTACAAGTTTGTTTAATTTTATTATAATAATAACATTTCTTTTCAGCGCCCATCGTTGACGCCACTATCACTCGCAGTGCAATGCGCGTCTTGAAATGTGCAGAAATAATAATAATATTTGGGGTTTTACGTGCCAAAACCACTTTCTGATTATGAGGCACGCCGTAGTGGAGGACTCCGGAAATTTTGACCACCTGGTGTTCTTTAACGTGCACCTAAATCTAAGCACACGGGTGTTTTCGCATTTCGCCTCCATCGAAATGCGGCCGCCGTGGCCGGGATTCGATCCCGCGACCTCGTGCTCAGCAGCCCAACACCATAGCCACTGAGCAACCACGGCGGGTAATGTGCAGAAAGGCGCGCTCGTAAAGTTCACCTGTTGAAATGCGCCTCCCTCACACGTTGTGCTTTTTTGCTTGTCGAAATTTGTCTGAATTTGGTGACGCGGGTAGCTTCATCGCTTCTTAAGCTGTTCAGTCAAAACTAGTGAGTTACGACCGCAAGATAATTCTGTAATTGTTTTCGGGCGACTGCGCTGGCTGACGGGCTTGGCATCCGACGATGGGATCAGCACTACACCTGAACCTTTCATCGGCCTCCAAAGAAAGTACGTTCTGTGCAGGGGTGCGATTTACAACCGTACGGCGGGTGCCTTTTCCTGCATCGCTTACCGCGCCAAAAGCTCGAAACGCCCATCAAGTCGATGGCGAGGTTTTTGCATATTAGCTCCAAAGGCAGGCCAACAAAACCAATGGCGCGCCTTCGGAAACAAAATCACGTCACTTCCGCTTTGAACGGATATGGCGTCGTATTATTTTTTCTTCCAGCGGAAGTGTTCCCTCCACATGCAGATGGCGCTAAGCCCCATGAACAGCCGACGAACCGTCATGTTTTGAACGTATGGGCTCCTATGGAAGCTTCGCTACCAGGTATATTTACCTTGGAGC
The DNA here is from genome assembly GCF_038994185.2 of Dermacentor albipictus. Taxonomy (NCBI): domain Eukaryota; kingdom Metazoa; phylum Arthropoda; class Arachnida; order Ixodida; family Ixodidae; genus Dermacentor; species Dermacentor albipictus. The sequence goes on along the minus strand of NC_091830.1, from coordinate 20,979,518 downwards.
GCGTACGTTCTTGCGGCTCGCGAAGATGGGGGTCTTGCGCTGGAGTTTGAGGTATAGTAGCGGCGCCTGGTGGCGGTGCGGGAAACGACATCTGGGTCGTACCTGCTTGGGTCGTATTGAACCCTGGCTGTGGCGAAGCACGTTTCTAGGCCGAGTTTTGCGTCGATTCGCACTTTTTTCTGCCCTGTTGCGAGTGCGAAAAGGCTCGTCACTTTCCACAGACCACGCCGACCACGCTGCGAGCTGGCCGCAGCCTATAGCTTAACGAAAACGGACTCTCGTGTGCCGTGGGACGTAATGCTGGAAGCAGACGAAATCGGCGACGCCGATCCGGAGGGACTTAGCTCAGCATCGAAAAAGTGTCGCCGTCGATACTGCTGCGTCGTGGGCTGCCATGAACAAGAAGGCCGGAATCCCAACATCTGATTCTATCGTTTCCCTTCAAGGCCTCACGAAGCGGAGCGTCGGGCGCGCTGGATAACTGCAGTTCGTCGCGCTGGGTAAGCGAAACTTCGCGCCATGCTGACTGCTTCACCTGTATTGAAGCTTGCTTGTTTATCTGCGTTGCTAAAATTCGGTCTTTTGCACCCACAGTCCCGACGGCAGAACGACATTGCAGCAGGCATGGCTGGTAATTCACGATTCGAGACCCGGCCACAGCGACAATTAACAATTCGACCGATGCGAAGTGGTGAAGTGACCAGGTGTGTGCAAATGAGCACAAATGGTCGGGCTCATTCGATGACAATTCACTACTCCACTACTAGCAGCACAGGTTAAGAGAGTTACATGCGCTCATCCTTGATCTCAAGGCAGCACGTTGAGGCAGCGCAGCAAGGCAGTATTGATTGCAGCACATCGATGTTCGAGCGCTGTCATTAAAACCTACATCAAGCGAACAGCGCACGAGCTCGCGCTGCAGCGCGATTCGCACGTACGTGCGAGCTCATATGCATTGCATCAGTTATTACCAGTTACTAAAAGGGACAGATGGCCGCTACTACAACGCAGGCATAACTACTTGTTTATCGGCATGCAGTCAACAAAGATTGCAGGAGGCCCGCCGTTTCGCGGCATGTCGAACGACGACTGCCGTCGCGGCGCGTACGATCGTGCGCTCGAGCAGTTCGTACATCGCGGCGCGTACCGTCGTGTGCTCGAGCAGTTCCGTATACATGATGCCTGCTTATCGCTGCTGTGGATTCACTTATAGCAAGCATTTCCTCGCGTTTGAGCGCCTGCATCTAGCAGCTAGCGTGCAAACCTCCCCTGAAGTTCCACTTCGTACGCGACTCGCTTCACTTGCGATTGACACGGTGCTAAAACTTCGCCGCCTAATTCTTGAACGGCGTACACGTATTCGGCACTGCATAATTTCTTGCCTTTACGCAGCGTGCCACCCCTGAAAAAATCTTCGGCGCCCGATATTCGCTGCAGGCCGTGAAACAACACAACCGAAAGTGGCGGGTCCATACTGTAAACGTGCTTTCCGAAGCAGACGACCGAGCTTGGTACGACCCATTTTTGCACAGAGGGCGCTTTTTAGCACCTTTTTCGCAGCGCCCCCTGGGCAATGCAAGAGCCCCATGGCCACGAAAGTACGCCACTGCGGAAGAAGGGCGTGGCAATGCGTCTGCACGAGCAAAATGGCGAAGACAGGGTGACCCGGAACTGTGGAAGTGAGAAGCGGCACAACAACTGGTACAACGAGCGGAAGAAGCCGAGCCACGACGACAACCCCGATTGCATAGCTTCACGTATTACCAAATGTTCAGCACGCTTCTGCCTTCTTGCGTTACAAGAGTGTAACACTTGCCGAAATTCTTATTGGAGCACTGCTATGGAGGCTACACACTCTTCAGTACAGCGAGGTGCGTTGGTCGAACACACTCGGGGGCAAGTTCACTACGCAGCGTCACTACAGACCTTTAGGCCTAACAACCTGCGAGTGACACTAAAGGCGAAGTCCACTCGCTCGAAGCGTCACTACATTTGCCTGTTTGAATGGGTAGTTTTAATCACCTGTGGTTTCTGGACACCTGTGTCGCAGCGTACGGGCGTTTTATACTGCTGCTGCAACCCGCTGCAGTAAACGGTTGATTGCTTCGCCTGGTCATGTGACTTTTGCGCTATGACGAAGTCGTTGCGCGAAGATGGCTCCGCATGCCATTGAATTATATTTATTGGGCAGGGTGGGGGGGCAAAGGGTAAGTGCGATAAACTACGTGTATGCATAGACAAGAACGGCACCGAGAGCGGCGCTGCTGCGCCGGCGTTGAGAGCGCCGCATGCGAAGCAAAATTCTATTAGCGGGTGGTACCCCTCTCCCACCTCTCGTTCGCGCCGCCTTGATTGCCTCCTGCACTGCGCGTGTTTGGGCACGTTTCGTGCCGCGTGCGGTGTGTGCGCGTGGACATTTCCTTCGAAGGGCGGTGTACAGTCTGTTTCACATTTAGGGGAAATCTCGAAGCGCATTGCATCGCGATGCGGCGAGCGCTTGAGTCAGGCGGCGGCAGCAGCTCGCGCAGACGCTCGAGGGGCAGGATCTTGAACGGCGTCGTCTGCTCCGGCGGCGCGCGCTGGCCGCATTGTCGAGAAACGTTCTACTGTCAGGTGCAGGGCGCCGATCACATCGTTACTGCGTGAAATGAGCCGGTATTCTTTGATAAGCGTCGCGCGACTCCCACTGATATGCCTCGAATGTAAGTTCATCGCTGCATGGCAGTCATAGACGACGTACTGATTCCATACATTCTTCACGGCCCGTTTCTGGAAGGCGACTGTATATTCTAACGCGATAGGACGCCGATCCACACTGCTCGTGCTGTGCAAGAACTGCTAGAAGAGCGCGCAGTCACTCTCTTGGAGCGGCCGCCTCAATCCCCGGGCGCCAACATCATTTAAAATGTCTGGGGTTCGTTGAAAGTATCGCTGGCGCAACATCCCCTCTATCAGTCGCCCGAATATAGGCTTCGATCCACCATCGTCAGCGACTGAGACGTGCTGCGAATGAACACATCCCTGATCAAGTCATTCTACACTTCACTGCCTTCCAGGATGAGCCGACGAGAGCCGACGCAGCGAAAAAACTTGCCACACTTGCGCGTGACCTGACATTAGCCCAGTGGAATTCATCCGATTTCACAAGTGCACGCCTCCATACTCTGGACCCTAATTTACGGCTCCATATTCCGTCCGAGCTTCCACGACGTGACTGCACCCTTCTTATCCGTCTATGGCTTGGAGTAGCATTTTCAAATGCCTACTCTTTCCTTATCGGAATGGCCAACAGCCCACTGTGTGACTTCTGCGGGTGGGCAAATCTTATACGCGACTGTTATCAGAAAGCGCCATATTCGTTGTTGCCCCGCTCCGATGGTCATCGGGTGCCGCGTCGCTCCTTCAACCAGACTTTTTATCTTCCTTCAGATTTCCTTTCTTTGTATCGGCCACATGAGCAGACGTGTCAGGGCCCATGCGTGGCATGTGCTAGATGCGCTCGACCACGCATATTGTGATAAAAAAGAAGGTATAAGCGGGATATTGTAATCGTATTTTTCAGATAAAACTGTGGCTACGGCTCCGTGTGCATCGCCAATCTGCAACAGTTTCCCGATAGAGGCTTGAAAATAATATTCTTGATTTTTTTTTTCTGTCTAGATTGGTGCACCAGTCCAGTATAACCGCCGACTATAAGTCCGCACTTTCCATCCAACACGTTTCACTCGGCTTCTTCCACGGTGCACGACAGGCAGCCTGCCCACCTCGCATCCACGGAAGCCGAGATTTAGGCCAGTGCCTTCGGCCGCTTGCAGCTTCCGAGATGACAGCGACTGACATAGACACGCTGTTCTACCTCATGGCACTGGTGCCACAGACGCAGCTGGACAAGCTCGACGAAGAAAGATTGGCGTGGCTTCCCCGGATGAAAGGATGGCGTTCAATGAGGATCAACAAAGTGGTCCGCAGAGAGATTGAAGCCTGTCCGGTGCCACGGGAACGACTCAATCGCCTTGCCTGGTTCTACTGCTGGATGGCGCCCTTGCGCGTGCTGTGTCCGTGGACGCTGTTCCACCTCAGCGCCGGTGTGGCGTTGACGAACGCACTCATTGTCTTCGAACGCTTGGAGTCCGCACTGAAGATTCTGGGCCGCCAAACGGCGTCCGTGGCGAAGGATGACATAACCGCCGTCTTCGGCTGCATTTTGGTCGCAGACGCCGTGCCGGTGTCCCGGAGGCACGACGTTGTTTGCGTGTGCCGCTACAGCGGGCTACCCTACATGGCTGTTTACGCTCCGGCGGCGTCCATTCAACCGCAACTCTCTGTCGCTCTCGCCGCCGTGATGAACTGCAATCCCGAGCACGCCGTGCGTGGTGTTTACGGGGACCTCGAGTCTGCTTATGCCGCCGCTCGGAGTGCTGCGGGTTCGAGCGCGGGCGCCCGAGGTTCAAATGCGAGGCTTAGGGCTGCGCCACGTGAATAGGCAATGTCTAAAACACAAGGCTGCCATGACGTACGTCTTTCCGGTTTTGTAATCACTTCCGGCGCATGTAGTGTGCTCAAGCATAGCCTGCGACATTTGCTTTTGCTATTCAGAGGGGCGGGGATTTGTACTCTACTTATCCTGAAGCGAGACAGCTGCAGCTAAGTGGAAATGATGGGGACATGCTGCTGCTTTTAACTGTTGCAAATTTTCATATATTGATTAAGTTTCGCTGCACAATTAAAGACGCCCTTCAACTTGCGGGTTGTGCTTTAGTGATGGCTTGAACAATGGGGTGCTTTATTGCATGACCGGTGGTGCAGTGCTTGCATGGATCAGTATATGCATGCTTTGTGGATGTACGCGCAGTTGTTGGTGATGTGTACAAGAATGTTTCATTTTTGTGAAATATTTGATGAGGATCTTGAGATTTGGCAGTAGAAACGTCGGGGAAAGCAACATTTTATTATTCATGTGATTGCTTTTAGAGTGCTCCTGATGTCGAATGATGGGCGTATGTGAATTGCGGCTGCTATACTGGTGTCGTGAACGCTATTTAAAGATTCCAATCGTCGTCAGTTATTTTTACATTCTTGTTGTCTCCATATCTACTACGACGAACAGAACGCTATATTCCCACTCAAGCTTGACCGCTAATCACTGGTCCAGCGGTTGGTTGTTTGCTCACCATCTTCATCGACTTAGTATGAATGGGAATAAATTCTTCATCCTTAATTGTCATTACCCTAGTGGCAACAATTTTAATTATACTGTCTATTACATAATTGCCATCACGTGTCACCCGCGGCTTAGTGGCCACGCTTTCAGATTTATATTTTAATAGCTGACTTTGTTGTGGACTAAAACTGGAAGAATGTAAGGTGCTGTAATAAAAAACATCAAGTCAATTTAGTGTTCTCCGCTCCTTGCAAGCTTTCAGACTTGTGCAATGCAATGAAACATTGAAAACGCCCGCAATGTGCCAGTACTCACAAATCCAAATTCCCCAGGTGCACTTTGTTTTCTTGTTTTGTTTATTTATACTGTCAGCCCAAGAAAGGGCCTTTGCTGGAGGGGAAAAATATACGAGCCAATACAGAATTTTGCTACATGTCGATCGAGAAATGACGAGACAGTACAGTGGCAGTACGTATAACTAGGCACATGCAGTGAACAGAAACAAAATACACTTGTTTTAGGCGCATCTAAAAACAGAAATACATGCTAAGACGTACCATATCGGAGAGCGTAAGAGTCTCCGAACGAGCCGTACAATCGCTGACTGAGGGAGATATGACCATTGAATTTAGTAATTAATCCCATTCTTTATTCGCCTTCGGAAAAAAGCTATATTTGAATGCATCATTCCCTGTCACTAGCATTTGTATGTATAAACTGCGCATGTGTCAGAGCGTTGATCTGATGACAGTTTTAACCTGATTATGAATAATTTGAAATAAAGAAAAATTGGGAGTGGCGTAGCTCGGCTATGCCAGGATATACCTAGCGAAAGCTAAGGCATGGCATGGTTAGCCTTGGTTAATCTTCATTGCAAGACCATGTTAGTCTGGTTGTCTAGCTACGTTGCGGCGTTTAGCCAGTCGTTCGGCGGGCTGTTCGTCTTTCCTGGGCGATTCGTTTCCTCTTCACCTTGTTTTGAAGTCCATTCCAGGCCTCCTCCTGCTTATCAGAATTGTCGCCGTCCATACTGACGCCTCAACTGTGGTTGCGGCGTACGCGAGCTCTATTTTTCAATCCTCCGACATGTTATCAGGCATGCGACGCAGCTGGCGAAGCGATTTGAGGCGAGCGCAACGACGAAGAACGCGATGTGACGTCATACCAAACGGCGGCGGTGGAAAGGCGCGGCACTGCACAGCTGCGGAACACCTGTGGCTCAGTGCTACTAGTGGCGCATGCGCAGTAGTGACTAGGGAGCGAGCGAGAGAGAGAGAGAGAAATATCCGTGGTGAGGCGCGCGTTGTGACGTCATGTGCCTCCTCGGAGCACCGCCACGGCGAAATCGCAAGTTCGCGGCCAGTAAAGCATTCGTTTTAAAAATTTAATCGGTCAAACTGAGTCCTTACTTCTGAGTCGATAGTGTACGCGTTTTGTTCCGCTGTGTTAGCGAGACCATGTTCTCCCGGCTCTCGTTGTGGCGAGGTGGTACTGGAAGACGTAAAAACCGACAGAAATTCTGAGAATTCCCTACTACTGCGTAAGCATTGTTCAGGTCGGCTGTGATTTTGTTTGGCTTAGTTTTGCTTACTTGCCTCGCCTAGCGCATGCACGTCTATCCATGGTATTTCCCGTGGCAAAGAATGCGTAGGCTTTTAGTAGACAGTTGTCAGATTTTCTCGCCGCATGTGGTCTCTTCAATGCAATCGCACCGATTAAGCCGGAAGTCCGGGCACGAGCGTGCCTCGACGGAGTCTTAGAGTGGGCGAGAGGGAACACCACAGCTAGTTGCCTCAGAGGCGCGTGAAGCGTTGCGTGAGGGGAGAGAGCATCGCCGCGACGCCACGTCACAAAGTCCCCCTCGCTATCACTGTCGCAAGCCTGTGTTATGCGCGTGTTGCTTGTCCACGCAAGAGAGAGGGAGAGGTAGATTTTATTTGCGTCCGTCAAAAATGACAGATGAGGGGGGGAGAAGGCTTGAGCCTCAACCTTCATCCATCCCCCTAACCGTCGGCCGGAACCCCTTGCAGTGGCGTAGCAAGAGGGGGGGCCGGGGGGCCGTGGGCCCCGGGTGCACGGGGCCAGTAGGGGGGGGGGTGTAATATACTTCTGAAGACACCTGAAACTTGTCGATATCCTCGCCTTCCTCGACTACACCCGGGGGGGTGGGGCACAGAAGAGCTAAGGGCCCCGGCTGCCAGAAGACCTAGCTACGCCACTGACCCCTTGGGACTCGGCGGCGGCGGTCGGGGCGAGACCGATGACTTTATGTTGCTCTTCCTATTCGTGGTTGAGTAATAAGGTCTCCCAGCATTCTCCATTTCCTTTAGGCTTGTTATAGGAAGGGAAGGCCCAGACCATGCGTACTAAATCTGCAATGTTATTGCAGTGCGTACAGCAACGAGTAAAGACTTCGGCATGCCATTTACCGTATACATTCAGTGTTTAGTAGCACCCCGGTTTGCAATTTCCTCCACATTACTTCCTATTTTTTTTTTCTGAGCTGCTTATCCACCGCTGGATAGGTCGACCAAGCCTATCATGAGAAACGATATCCTGGGGTGGGTTCTTAGTTTGTCACCCGTAGAGAGGGGTTCCTCCCCTGCGGAAGTGGCGAGTCAGAGGAGATCGAGCGGAAACTGAGCCCTAATGTGGACGCGTGTGCCTTCTCCTTCCCCCACAGGCACTGGTGCGCCGGGGTCCATATCGGTGAGATTTGCTCTGCGGGTACTTGCCCTTTTCTCAGAATTTCGGCGGCTGTAGCAGAGATCCTGCCCCTATCGTAATTACTAATGGCTGCTCTATAGAGTCGCTAACAATCACCCTTGTACCGCTTTGTGTTATTGCTAGAGCAATGGCAACTCCTTCTGCCTCAGTCACACTTGTTTTTTTTTTTTCTAACGGCGCAGCGCGAGCGAGACCAGTGGGGGGGTATTCTATAAGAGTCCACCTAGTGGACTGTCCATTTCGGCCGCTGCTGATTGGATGCAGCTGTACGAGCAAGGAGGAGACGAGCAGCCCTAGCCAATCAACTGCGGAAGAAATGGACAGTCCACTAGGTGGACTCTTACAGAATACCGCCCCTGGTCATCGCTCTCACAAACCACTACCGCTGCGTGTGCTGCCTTGCTACCGTACGCGGCAGCCTCCGTGTAGAGCACATCGGCCCTACACAATCTCTGGCCTGCGTTCCAACTGCGCTTCGGCGAGGACTAACAAAGACGCTCCAAGCGTCTCAATGAGCTCGCTTGCCCGCGAGGTGTTCGTCACTTGAAGGACGCTCAGCAGCGTTCAGTTGGATATTGGGCCACCCCAATATCTCAAGCAGGGCCACACCTAAATTTCAGGGGGCCCACGTTCAAATTTCAAGTTGACCTACCCACATATTTCATGTTGTCCCACTTGCTAATTCCAAGTTGGCTCCCACCCAAATTTCAATTGGTCCACCACCACATTTCAAGTTGACCCAACTGCAAATTCCAGGTTCACCAACCCCCAAATTTCTTTTGGGCAACCTCTACCATAACCTTCCCCATGTATATTCTAAGGAGCCCTACGTATCTATCTTTATGGATGTGCGTCTGTATCTCTGTGGGCATTTATTTGTACCTCTATCAGTAAATTGTTCCTCATCGCCTAAAAGCTACCGATTACCTGCATTTATTATAACGTATAAATGTCTTACCTTTGGAAATTAGTCATTTTCGATACAAGACATTACACTTTTCACTTATGACAGGGCTGGGAGCTCGCCAAAGAATGCCTGCGCATTAAAAGCGTCAAACGAGTGCGCATATGCAACGCCATACAGCACGCACGACGTCGCGGACGAAGGACGATTTGGGAATATACCGTCGCGTTGCGACACCACGTACCCGAGCACACGAGGGTTGGCCCCTCCCGCCTACTCCTTTCCTCTCTCTTCATCTTTTTCTCCCCACAGCCCTTTCCCCGCGCAGTGCTGTTGAGGTGTCCTCCTGTGAGAGACAGTCACGGCACTGCACTTGTCTCTTCCAATCTCTTTAAAATCACTTCACACGGGAATATACCGACTTCGGTGGAATCATGCTAACGTGTCATCACAGGCTGAAATCGCTGTGCTTCAGAATATGTACGATAAACGCCTTGCAAATCAATTGCAGCTACGCAGTGTTCCTGCTTTCGACAGCGGACGATGAAATTGTGGCGCGTATAACAACCAGGAGGAGAGATGGGAAAGAAGAGGCTGCTGTGAGTAATTAAGGGACGAACCCTCATTACCGTGGATATCTGTGTGCTCGAGGAACGCAGGAAGTGAAGGTTACACTTCCTCCTACTTACACCGACGCTGACACAAATTCGCTTTGCACAAATTGAAAAGGAAATGTTGCAATGGCGACCGTCGTTGCATAAAGCAAGTTCTAGTATAATTTGCTATCCACTGGCCTGCTTAGCTATGACTTTCTAGTGGCCTGTTCTACCACCGAGCGTAGGTGGTGTAACCGGCGAACGAGCATAAAAGCTAAAGGAGCAAAGCGTGCTCCGGCCACCGTACCGCGCATCGTCTGTTCACTCTTTTTTCGTCACTGCTTCTCATCGGCTAACAAATGTTTATAGCCGCGTTTACATGAATGCGACAGTGTCGCATCGCATCGCATTTCTAGCGCATCACATTCATGTAAACAGCAGTAATGCGCTAGGAAGGCGCATCGCATTAATGCGCCAGGCGAGGGTAGATTTACGGGCGCGAGTCGACTCTCGCGGGGCATGTAAACGCAGGATCGTCGCATTAGGAATGATGGGAAGGAATTAGCAACCAACATGGCGGCGGTCCCGGCTGCCCGCTTCGAATTGAATTTGGCGTTGCTTTTGTAAAATGCACTTCGTTCGCAGCAAATGAATGTGTAAACGGCTTTCGCTTAGTCTCAGGCCGCTTCGACGACAGGGTATTATGGATAACCTTGTGGTGCTTTCGAGATCGCTTCTCGTTTCGAACGAGGCGAAGCCTAATGAAAGAAACATTCGAGATGTCAGCGCTACCTATCGCTATAGTCGGAAAATAGCCGCAACGACGACTAATGGCCTCCGAGATCCGAAGATCTCGCTGGCCAGCTAAAGCAAAACGTGCGCTGCTTCGCGTCCGCTACACTATAGGAGGTATGCACATGACGTCATCCGCTAGGAGCGCTAGCGGCATCCGCGGAGGCCGCCATAACTGCGGTCGCAAGTTCGCGCTGCCTATGCGAGCAGGCCTGCGTCGCCAAGTGGCCCACCGATACGCAGGAACCGTCAAACGACCTTCTCAATGTGCCTTTCTGACTTGGCTATAGAGTAGTACGTCTTAGGTCAACGATGGGCCAAAGCATGTACGTGCGTGGGTTGAGTGAACCAGAAAAATCGCGTTATGAAAACGTAGTGCGCTCGTGCGACTGTGTCGACCAGCTCTAACTCAAAGATCATAAGCTTCGGCGCGATGTCGGACTACTGCCTCGAGTGGACGTCGCCGACATCAAGGATTACACTGCGAATGCAACGAGCTTCGCGACCCGCGAGCAATCGAAATCCTACAAGTCGATGGAAGGCCACAATAATCTGGCGAGCGGCTGGGTGCACCAGCCGCGCGTCAAAGTGCTCGCGTAACATGATTGCCTTCATTACGGAATTTACACCGCGTTGTCCACTTGCGTCGTCAAAGGATGGCGTTAAATTTGCTTCAATGAAAAAAAAATGACACCCCCCCCCCCCCGCCTCCGAGAACTAATCACTGATTTTACACAGCCTTCGTAATTTTTATGTTACGTCACGTATTCTGGTCTTCCCAAAACAGTCTTTTTTTTTGCCCTCCCAGGTTTGTCAATCACAATCATTCGATGCAAATCCACTCGCACCATGGCTTCTCGCAAAATAAAACGGCGAGGTGCTGGCGGCATACTGCGCCTGCAAGGCAGGCCTGGCAGAGGCGTGCTCGCACATAGCTGCTGTGCTCTTTTACATTAAGGTTGTAGTTAAGAAGAGAAATAACCACGTGTCGAGAGGAACCCAATCTGGACAACATATTCCTATCAACGAGTTTCTTTCTTGTGTGACTGCTGCATCCGAACATAGCACAGTTCACCGCGACACCGAAGCTCAGTTGACGCACAGCCACGCCGGAGCGTAGTCTGTCAGGATACGTAAACATTGTACGTAGACCTGTTCGTAGACGTAGAACAGCACTGCGCTCGAGACACTGAAACGTCCTGCTTATATCAGCGACTGGATAAGAAAACAAGGCGAACGGCGGGCCAAAAGATTGGGATCAGATGTTTGCGCGAGTATAAGACCGCTGCCATATTTTTCGATGCTCCCCGACCGTCAATATGGCGCGGCTGCCCCAGCGACACTGTCGCCGCCTCGCGGGTCGAGCTCAGTGCATACCTCCTATAGCGTATAGCGTACGCTATAAGTTGCGTACGCTAAACTAAAGCTGTCTATTTCTCGGCACTCAACCACCAACGTGCACTCGGCCCACAACCGGAAACCAGTTGCACCGAAAGTCGGTTGCACTTCACTTATACGACAACATGTGGCGCTATGTTTTTGCGAGAGTTAAGGCGCTACATGTAAACGGCGTCGCATCACCTTTCCCAAATGCGCTTGGAAATGCGATGCGCCACTGTCGCATTCATGTAAACGGGGCGCCAAAACCACTTTCTGATTATGAGGCACGCCGTAGTGGAGGACTCCGGAAATTTTGACCACCTGGGGTTCTTTAACGTGCACCTAAATCAAAGTACACGGGTGTTTTCGCATTTCGCCTCCATCGAAATGCGGCCGCCGTGGCCGGGATTCGATGCCGCGACCTCGTGCTCAGCGGCCCAACACCCAGTACGCATGGGCGTTACAAGATGCACACTGGCCTCTACGCTGGGCCCGCTGAGATATAACTCTCTAATCGGAGCTGTGCTCTAAAATGCCCGGATTGACGTCACATTTGCTACGGCGATTCTCGTAAGCAAAGTAAATCATTTGCTTTGAAAATAAAATTTGGTATCTTTCGGTCTGGGTGGGACTCGGACCCGGCCACTCCGGGATACGAGACGAGGACGCTTCCCTGTAGCCAGGGCTGCTTCAGGCCGCTTCAGGGTTCTGCCTCACTAAAGGTGTGCCCAGTGCGTGCGTGATTGCACCCATCACGTCGCAGCCATCTTGCTGACTGAAGGCGTGGCCTAGTGCGGGCGTTTGCGCGGTGCACGCGGCTGTGCGGAGGAGGTGGCGCCGTCTCGTGAGTGTATAAAATGAGCGCGTTGATGACGCTCCGAAGTCTACAAACAGTATGACGCTTTCGCTATCCCACACGTAAGCTGTCTTAAGTGTCTGGCGTATTTTAAGTGTAGTGATTGCTGCCATGCCAGGTGTTGTGCACAAAAGCGTGAGCGCGCGCTCTGCGCATTGACGTCACAGTCGGAGTGGCGGCTGCGGCGGCGAGCGATGGAAGAGCGCACGTGTTCTTGCGGTCCGCGAGGACGGCCGCGCGAGTGCGCCACTGCGGGAAAAGGGCGTGGCACTGCGTCTGCACGAGCAAAATCGCGAAGAGAGGGTGACCCCGACCTGCGGAAGTGAGAAGCGGGACAACGACGGGTACGACGAGCGGAAGAAGCCGAGTGACGACGACAACCCCGATTGCATAACTTCACGTATTACCAAATGTGCAGCAGGCCTCTGCCCTCTTGCTTACAAGAATGTAACACCTACCGAAATTCTTATTGGAGCACTGCTATGGAGGCTGCACGCTCTTCAGTACAGCGAGGTCAGTTGGTCGAACACAGTCGGGGGCAAGTTGACTACAGAGCGTCACTAGATCTTTCGGCCTAACAACCTGCGAGTGACATTAAAGGCGAAGTCCACTTGCTCGAAGTGTCGCTAAATTTCCCCATCTGGCTGGGTAGATTTTACCAGCTCTGGTGTGTGGACACGTATGTCGCAGCATACGAGCGTCTTATACTGCTGCTACAGCCCACTGCACAGAACGGCTGTTTGCTTCGCCTGGGCTTGTGACTTTTCCGCGGCGACGTGGTAATTGCGCTAAGACTCGTCCACATGCCAGTGAACTATACTGACAGGGCGCGAGGGTGGGGGCGAGTTGTAAGTGTGATAAAGTATGTGTATTCATTAGCGGAGGTACAGGCGTGGGCAAATCTTATACGCGACTGTTATCAGAAAGCGCCATATTCGTTGTTGCCCCGCTCCGATGGTCATCGGGTGCCGCGTCGCTCCTTCAACCAGACTTTTTATCTTCCTTCAGATTTCCTTTCTTTGTATCGGCCACATGAGCAGACGTGTCAGGGCCCATGAGCGGCTTGTGCTGGATGCGCTCGACCACGCATATTGTGATAAAAAACAAGGTATAAGCGGGATATTGTAATCGTATTTTTCAGATAAAACTGTGCCTACGGCTCCGTGTGCATCGCCAATCTGCAACAGTTTCCCGATAGAGGCTTGAAAATAATACCAGTCCAGTATAACCGCCGAGTATACGTCCGCACTTTCCATCCAACACGTTTCACTCTGCTTCTTCCACGGTGCACGACAGGCAGCCTGCGCGCCTCGCATCCACAGAAGCCGAGATTTAGGCCAGTGCCTTCGGCCGCTTGCAGCTTCCGAGATGACAGCGACTGACATGGACGCGCTGTCCTGCCTCATCGCAGTGGTGCCACAGACGCAGCTCCACAAGCTCGACGAAGCGAGATTTCCCTGGCTTCCCCGGGTGAAAGGACGGCGTTCAATGTGGATCAACAAAGCGGTACGCGGAGGGATCGAAGCCTGTCAGGTCCCACAGGAACGACTCAAGCGCCTTGCCTGGTTCTACTGCTGGATGGCGCCGTTGCGCGTGCTCCGTCCGTGGACGCTGTTCCACCTCAGCATCGGTGTGGCGTTGTCGAACCCGATCACGGTCCTCGAACGCTTGGAGTCCGCACTGCAGATTCTGGGCCGCGAAACGGCGTCCGTGGCAACGGATGAGGTTACCGCTATCCTCGGCTGCATTTTGGTCGCAGACGCCGTGCCGGTGTCCCTGAGACACGACGTTGTTTGCGTGTGCCTCTGGCGTCGGCTACCCTGCATGGCTATTTACGCTCCGGCGGCGTCCATTCATTCCGAGCTCTCTGTCGCTCTCGCCGCGGTGATGGACTGCAATCCCGAGCATGTCATGCGGGGTATTTACTGGGACCTCGGCTCCGCTTATATCGCCGCCCTGAGTGTTGCGGGTGCGAGCGCAGGCACCGAAGGTTCAAGCTGGAAGGCATAGGGCTGCACCACGTGAGAAGGGAATGTCTGAACACAAGGCGGCCATGACGCGTTTCCGGTTTTGTAATTACTTCCGGTGCATGTAGTTTGCAAAAGCGTAGCCTGAGGGATGTGATTTTGCTATTCGGAGGGGTAGGGATTTGTACCCTACTTATTCCGAAGCGAGACAGCTGCACCTAAGTGGCAATGATGTCGACATGCTGATGCTTTTAACGGTTGCAAATATTCATATAATGATTAAGTTTCGTTGCACAATTAAAGACGCGCTTCAGCTTGAGGGTTGTGCTTTTAGTGGTGGCTTGAACAATGGGGTGCTTTTATTGCCTTACCTGTGGTGCAGTCCTTGGATCGAGCAGTATGCGTGCTTTGAAGTTGTAGGCCCATTCGTTGATGTGTACAAGAATGTTTCATTTTTGTGGGATATGAGATGACGATCATGCGATTTGGCAGTAGAAGCGTCGGGGAGAGCTGCATTTTATTATTCATGTGATTGTTTTTAGTGCTTCCGATGTCGAAGGATGGCGTATGTGAATGGCGGCTGCCGTTTTGGCGTCGTGAACGCTATTTGAATCAATAAAACTCCAATAAAAACTTGGTGTTAGGCTAGGTGGTGATGCGTTCTTTAAAACTGATGGGGTGTTTCCTTGTCGTCGTGCCGTCTTTCCACCGTGTGTTCGTCCTTTTTAGCGCTATTTGCATATTGCACTCGTCGTCAGTTACGGATGCTTTGCGGCTCGAAAATCAAATGTTAACTCCTTCAAATTTTTCACTAAAAAGTGCTATGCTCGTGCACAAAGGCAGAAAAGTTCACTTATCAGTAATTGAAAAGTTCCCGATGGGTGCAACAAAAAATAGGGCAAGTATATGTGCAGGCATGCCAAGCATTACCATTCAGACATCTGCCCAGAAATAATATTTTTGCATGTCGGGAAGGGCACGAAACATGACTACAAATGGTTAAGGGAATCTTTAATTTTGGACCGTTATTTGTAGAAAGTCGTCATGATATGCCTTTTAAGCATAATTCAGAGTAGTGGCAAATGCAAAGAGCGAGAGGGAGTTTCCTTGAAGGAAGGCAGAGAGGTCGGCATGAGCTAGCGTGCTCTAGCCTGGTACATAATATTGTATACACAAAATGCATACACATTTTGATGGAGAGAAATGTATGCATCTCGTACTATCATATATATGCATCTCATACATATGAAAGAGAAATATATTCTTAAATTTATTGGAGGGGCATAGGTTAAACGTTTATGTAGCAATACCTTTGTTTATGTGGGCATTGTAAATGGTGGCACATAAGAAAAAGTAAAATCTTTCATTACAAATACATTGCATTTCTTCCCGCAGTTGCGTGCAATATCTTTTATTTTTTCTTACTTTAGATGAAGGAGCTTTCAAAGTGAAGCGCGATGGGGCTTGCTTTGAGTGACGTCGATGGAAGCGAGTGTGATCAACATGACTGTAGACATGCTTGGAGTACCCAGTGTCCCACCGCCAAGGAGTCTCGATGTCGTATTTTAAGGGCATATGTAGTAGCGTCTAGGCTGTTACACTTACACTGTGGGTAGGTACTTGGCTATAAGCGCCAAACTTAAACTCGGAGGCACTACTCTGAAGCCTTAGTGTGTACCTCTGTGGACGCAAAACTCGGTTCCTTCAAGAAGACATTGCAATACGTTCAGCTGACCTGCGAATCGCACAATCAATGCAGCGGGGATGGTCTCGTGGTCATCTGGCGTAAAATGTTTACTTTCCAAGTTGCCATTTCCGAATGACGTCAGGGCGTTCAGTATCAGTTTATTATTCGTTCGTACATTTTGCTGCAATCAATAATGCAGCGGAAACCTTGGTAAATTGCTACAGTAATAAAAGCGTTGCCAAAATCACATTAACAACATAACATTAAAACAAGTTTAATCAGAGAGCAAATAATTCTTTAGCTGATCCTGAAATGAACATAGGGTAGAGGATGATTTATTACACCAAAGGTTAAGCGTGGCAAAAGAGGACGTCATTTTTCTGTAATTAGTACGACATAATGGTAACAGAAAATTATCTTGTGTTGTGAGCCCTGCATTATTGGGATTAACAAGGGGTTCAAAACATATTAGGTCGTAGAAAAACTAATTTTTTGTAGTAACTTGAAGAATATGACCACTAACTGATAGTTGAACAAATCGGTATGTTTTATAATGCTGTTTGCACGTGATCGTCGAGTGGTATTAGAGGAGAAATGCTCCGAGTTATAATGCGAATGACCTGATTTTGTAAGTGCTGAATACAGGAAAGATGACAGTGATAAGTATTACCTCAGAAAGAAACAACATAAAGGTTATGACTATGAAAGAAAAGGAAGAATAATGATAATATTGCTTCTTCAGAAAAAAATGCAAGCGATTTGAGTAGAGCTCCTATGCTAAGTGCAGTTTTTTTTGTTTTATTCAATGGATAGTGATAAGAAAATTTAAGTTGGGAATATACTTTAATGCCGAGGCAAGACACGCAGTTGGAGGCAGGAATGTCATGTCCATTGAGAGTTATTGCCTGAGAGCAACGTAATGATCTCTGTGATAGCCTAACTATTATAAATGTCATGCCCATATGATCTAAACTCGGGAAGGTGCAGAAAAGATTTGTAAACAGTAACCGAAGCACACTCGGGCATTTGGCAGTGCTATATCTGCCAAGTAGCTTGGCGTTTATCGTTCAATCATTGCTTTATGTGCTTTTGTACCCCACAATTTCGTGACACTCATGTGCTCAGATGGAGACATGCTGACAAATATTAGAATATATTTTTATTTAAAAAATTGCGATCTACATGTGTAAACACCCTGACGCTGGCTGTCTACAAAAAAAATGTCTTTATGGAAAATAATGTGACCTATTTCGATTGCTCATCTGTACGAAAAGATCAATCGACGCTGCTTCTTTGTTTCTACATTCCATGCATCCCATGAATTCTTCGTGTTCTACAATGCAAGGAATCTGTGGAAGTTGTACATCGTGTCCCGTTCACTCTTGGCCCTTACCTCACGTGTGTTTATCATTGGTGAAACGTATCTGAATTCTGGAATATGTGCCAACTGGCCCAAGTAAACAAGGCGGGTTGTTCGTCATAACTCTCTTCATCTTGCAGCAAGGCAGACCAACTCACCGGCCGTGGGGTAGTACAAGCATTTGATACGCTCCACATGCCGCATGCGGCCAGGAGCGCACAGAGAGCTTTCTACACCTATGCTCCCAAGGGACCGGCACCATGACTTTTGACTGTTTCGTGCATACGATGTTCGCAATAGAAGTGGCCAAGGATTATGTCGGCAAGTATATGACACAAGGGGCTCAGATGAACTTTGAAAGGCTCTACGAGGCTACATTAAATAAGCATTGTTCCCTGAACACAGTGCTCTGGTGAAGGTTATTGGTCCCTTCAGACAGCCAGACCACTTTGTGTAAAGAAATAAAAAATATGCTCACGACTCTTCTTTTTTTTGGCTAGGCTTCACTTAAACGAATGCAGCTTAGTGCAAGCATTAAGCTATCCGGCTTGACCGCGCATACCAGTTGGCCTAGCCAGCTAGCTTGCGGAAAGGGAGGAAGAAAAAAACTACCTACCTCCATGCTCCCGGCCTACTCGTTTCGAAGTGCGCCGCCGTCATCGCAATCAACGCGGTAATGGTACCAGCGCAAATTCAGACTGATGTGTAAAAGGAGGTTTATTTTCAGTGTTTTTACGCACTCTCCACACTTTCGAACGTGTTTCAACACGCGTGCTCGTGGAGCGGCTTATTCAGCTACTGGTTTTTGTACGAATGTTGCTTTCACCGGCAACGTTTGTCCACTGCGTCTGGTTTCTTATTCTGTGACTGTGCCAGGTATGAAATGCGAGAAATTGCACCGAGGAAGCGGCAAAATTCGTGCACTAAATCTGTGGATACTTTTAATCTGCAGTAAGATCTGCAGTAATCTGCGGGCCCGTCTAAGTGTAGCCGAGAAAGCGACTGCTTGTCCATGTGTGCATACGAGACAACTGATGAGGCTGTTAGGCGACTGCGTTCTCGTGGGCATCCCGACGAGTACTGCGCTTCTGCTGCTGTTAAATATACGAATATGCGGTATGAGCACTTGAGAATAATTTTCAAGTGCCGCTAAACTACAACACCCTCCAACTGTTTCTTCTGTTGAATGGTCTCTGCGGAGTTTCCACACCCATGTAAATACTTGGATCAATGGTGTGTCTACTTCGTTTGTAAACATACGCGCTAGATGTCTGCATTCTGTTGCTACTTATGAGCCTGGCAGGTGCATTGAAAACAAACTGAACGGCGATGGAGCGGCCACGGGTGTAGTCCATATTAGGAGGCCCTAGGTCCGCAGCAAATAAATTGCCAAGCATACGTGAAGCGACTTGCTGTTCAATTTTAAATTTTCATTTTATTCCCTGGAGTACTGCCAACTTTGCCTTATCCAAAATTTACCATACGAATTTTGAGATTTATGGAATTCACGTCGTTTCTTTCACCAGGCCAGGCTCGAGGCTGCGGTGTGCTTACAATCTCGCAGCTCTGCCCTACTGCTATCCTCGTCAAACCAGCGCGCACAATTAACCCCGCTTTTTACTACTGCATGCGGAACCTGGTGTCACCACCACCAGCTTCCGCATGCTTAATAATAGTATTATTTGCAATGCTGACCAGTTAACTGTACTTCTTCAGCTGCTCATACCCTTGCACAGTAGCATCTGGCAAGCCCATATTACGCTAAAGCAACGCCTGCATAACTTTGGCTTCTCGGACTCTATTTGAGAACATTCTGGAAGGCTAAAGTACCCAGTCGGATCACTGGACACGAAGACTCTTTGATGTCGATGCTTTCATTCATGCTAAATCTGTTGTGTCATGTAATGCGTCAAATAATGCTAAATCTGTTGCGTCAGGCAATCAATCGACGGTGCTACACAACGCTCTAACGACGATGCAGGACGCTCGGCCATCTTATTGCATTGCTGACAACGATTAGCACTGCTGGCAACCATCGTCCGCGCCGAGCTGGCAGCAACGAATCATTGCGCTGTGTGTAGCTTTCGCAAATCTTTTCTGTTGCGACACTCATCGGACCGTCTACTCCGGGCACGCTTTTCTCATTTTTCCTGAGTATTGCTTTGTTCCATCACTTCGTCCGACAAAAGGCACCCGCCACTAAGAGTGGGCACCAGACTTAGGCCAACTATCCTCGTCGTAACTTCACTTTGTAGCAAAACAAAACATCATGAAACAGACACGCAGGTTGTTTCTTTGTAGTGGTGCATCGCCGCGGGATCCTTTTTTTTTTCAGACAAAGTGTAGCGCAAAGTGAGTGATACTCGCTGCACACTTTCGTCGCCGCATCATGGCTCAGAAAAAACACACGTGGCACAAATGGTGCATTGCAGGATCGTAATAATGCGTCCGGCATGGCAGACTACCAGAAACAGTTTGGGAATGCACTCTGACGAGGGGCAGACGCACACGACGCGACTCAGGCCAGATCGAAGCGCGGGCGGCCATCTTCTCTAAAGCCCCTCCATACACCTTTCCGCCGACCAGCAAAAGCAGCGGTGGACTACGCGGTCTGTTGACAGCTGGCGACCATTGAGCGGAGCGAAGGTGTTCAAAGTCGGCAACTACCTTTGACAGCAGACATAGCCGCCTTTACTAAAGGTAAAGGAGGCGCCGCAGCAGATGACACTGGCATATTTTCACAGATGTGATCTCAAGTTTCCGCTTCACGGTGAAAATGCGACGCTAGGCTATCACATTCTGCTCTGCAGCCGCATGTGTTGTATTCTCGCCATCATCCTTGTTCGAAATGCTGCACATTCATCTTAGCTGCGCCACATTTTAAGAATATATTGCAATCGCATCATGTCGCAACATGGGACGTATTCTCGGGCGATCACTTTCAGTGCGTGCTGCCTTGGCTGGTTGAGCACAACCTCTCGAAACATCACACGCGCCGCGTTCTGCGTCACGCGAAAGTGATATGCTATCTTCGGCTGGTCGTTTCTGAGCGCTCTGGAGCGCTCTCGCGAGCGGCGTTGTCTTCGGCTGGTTGAAAGAGGGTGCCCGCCCTGCGTTCGGCTGGTTCTTCTCGATTGCTCTCCTCCACCTTCGAGCGCTCTGAGGCGCTCCGAACCCTGTCGTCGGAGCAGTCGTCGAAATTGAAAAGTCATCGCAGAGCCGCGTCGCTGCTGTTGGCGACGGCCCACCGTAACCTAGGCAACCTAGGCCACTGCGACGAACGCTCGTCCCGCCGGCGCGTCCGCCGGTTTTCCCGGCAGCGCCGGGAGCTTTCGATAAGCGAAACATCGGACGTTGGTAGTAGTCACGTGGTTTAGCATCTGCCATTGCCTCCTCCGAGAGCGAGTCGCACGTTTGGCATGCCCGCTCGTCCTCTACCTCTGAGCTCGAGGAACGCCGGATCTGCCCGACTCTGCTTCGGGGGATGGAAGCGACCAGCCGAAGATAGCAATAGTGTCGCCGGAAGTGATTCGTCCGATATCCCCGTTTTCGGCGCTATGGCACAGTTTCTGTAGTGCTAGTGACAGCTTGCAAGAATACGGAACACATGCACACCTGTCGCAGAATACAGCAGCGGGTCGCCAAGGCACCTGTCTTTACCACTGTGCACGCGTGTGAGGCTCCGAGTACAGCTTGCTGATATGTTTGCATTTGCTTGCTCATCGTTTTTTTTCTTTCACCCTGCCAGTTTTAAGAGGGTGCTGAACGCACTTGCATGCACGAATTGCCTTTTCCTTTTTTTCACATATGTAAAACCACCAAAGACGGAGTAAGGCATAAAACATGACTCTTAGAAATTTTATACTTGCTGTTCGTAAACTTTCCAAACAAAATACAAGCTTAAAATATGTACGCAGTCATGGATGAAGTTCTTAATGTGTGCAAGAAAGTTGTGCAAAGTGGTTAACTTGATGTGTACAATGGTGTAAAGTGTGCAATTCATAATAACTAGCATAAAAGCAATATGTACGTATAGCGTGGACCTTGTGCAGATATATATTCATGGAATATTTTCAAAGAAAATATTTATTTGAAAGCAAATAATTGATATTGCTGATCAGCGTGAAGTCAGGGATTCCGAAGTATGTTTTCGCATTTGGGCCGCGTTGGCTGATTAATGACCGGGGTAGTTGGAGAAGTATGGGAGAGGCCTTTGCCCTGCAGTGGGCGTAACTAGGCTGATGATGATGATGATGATGATGATGATGATGATGACGATGATGGCTGATTAAAGGTTCCCGAAACTTGCCATGTTTATTATTTGGTTCTTTTAGAACACAATGTAGTCAATCTGTATCGCTATATATAATTAGCAGGCCCTAGCAGATGCCATCAAGATCGGAAACGTCACAGCCCCCTGGTGCGGGAACTTAAGTAGGCGTCGCCACCCGTATTTCGTTCTTGCGCTTTTTCTGGCTTACCAAATGTCTTATCGTTGTAAGAGTGGTGTTTTTGGTGTTGTAGAACGGTAATTTACTGATGCAGAAGAAATCCTTTTTCACTTCAGTGTCCCTTTAAGGTGGGGGTACTACGGCAGCCATCTTGCGAGTAGTTCATATTTCCCCACCAGGCGACGCCACTGAGTCATGACTGAAGGGATGCTCTTTGCCGATGCAGCACAGCGTTCGCTCGGAGCAGGACATGCCTGCGCCTGCATGTATAGGAAGTTGCTCGAACGTTGTCGATGCTTCCATCCGTTGTTTGTAGTCACCGACGCTTATGAAATCGGATTGTATGAGCGACGCGAATTGTCTAGTACTTACTGGAAGACACGCGGGAAGCAGGGATTACTGTGGAACCTTCGATTACTCATGTATAAAAGCCGACGCGTTTCGCCGCTGATCAGATTTCGACGATCGCCGACTGTGTTTGCCGCTATCGTTGTGCTTAGAGTACAACTTGCTTTTGTGGGCACAGGATCGCCCAATAAAGTCCGTTCCGTCAGTCACAGTTTTGCGACTGTTTTCTTCACGGTCACTACTACGTGGAATACAACTGAACAATAATATGACAAAATCCTTCACACCATGAAGCTCACTGCAGGTTGCCTTTGCAGCGCCACTTGATTAGTGTCTATTTAGGAATCTCAGTAGCGCGAAGGAACACGACACAAAAGAAAAGCAGGATAGTCTGTCGACCTCAGTGTCTACGCTACAATGAGACATTTCCGGAAAGACGAATGCGTCCGTGTCGGGTTCTTTTTCTATTTTCCCTGTATTTGCGACCGTTTGCCTGGCCGTCCCGACGCACTTACCACATGTAGATGACGAGGCGTGGATTTTATTCGTGGTTGTGAGAAGAAAAGGCTGAGGGAAGTTTTGCTGGCCTGACAATCCGGATGGCTGACAGCAGGAGCATAGGGTAAAGAGTAGAGAGGAGGGAAAGTGATAACTCAGCGCACTCTCGAATTGCGTGGCCAGCGCTGTTTTGTTCCGCGCGACATGCAGGCCGTGGACAAAAGCGTGCACGTGGGCTTTCGTCTGCCGAGAGGATGCTGTTCTAAGGTATCTCGTCAAAAAGGCGCATTCTTGTAGAGCAAATTTCGCTATTACTGCGTTCTTCGATTTTTTTATTTGAAGGCTTTGCTAAAGCAGGCATTTGTCTTCTTTATTGATATGTGATGTATGTAATGTTTTCACTCTATTACATTCCTAGCTTACTTCAAGGTCATAAAAACTCGCTACAATAGATTGAGGTACAGAAAAGCGAAGATAACGGAAGCACGTAACGATGTTATTTATCACACTTTCTCGACACGTATGGTATTGTGCAAAACAACACATGAACGAGACACTCTAGCTAATAAGGCTGTATATCGGATCCAGTCATTATTTACATGTTTCGAGAGGGGGGGGGGGGAGGGGGGGGAGCTATGAGCTAGCGAGAAGAAACACAAATAGACGGGGCATTCGCA
The DNA here is from genome assembly GCF_038994185.2 of Dermacentor albipictus. NCBI lineage: Eukaryota > Metazoa > Arthropoda > Arachnida > Ixodida > Ixodidae > Dermacentor > Dermacentor albipictus. The sequence continues at coordinate 20,956,114 of NC_091830.1, read as the reverse complement.
ATAAAGCTGGACACGAGGCTCCCTTTTCATATTTCTCGTCCGTTGATTTCGGGACCCTCGTCTGCATATTGTGTGTACTAAACTGATGTTTTATTATGTATTCATCATTATCAACATATGAGCTGCTCCTTTTTGTGCGCTTCGTCACATGTTCTCTCCTTGACGTTACTTATGACAATGCAATATGCAAAACTTTTTGCAATAAATTCGAGCTCGACTTTTAGTGAAGTGTTAGAATAGTATATTGAATGGCGAAATTGCACATCAGGTTTGAATAGCCTGCCAAAAGATGTCGTAATCGATAAATACGATCTCCGCGGCGTTCGTTTTTCGGAATGGTCGACTGTTGGTGAGTTTTCCTTAGAAGGTAGGGCGTTTTAGGGCCGCCAACTCCCATATATTTGCAAATCGTCTGTTAGGTTTGTTTGTAGTCACAAATCAAATCGTAGGGCGTGTGCGATCCTCACTTCAGCAGTGCATACTCAGGTCGATTTTATACCGAAACACTACCAGGGTGCACATGTGCAAATGACAAAAAAGAACGTATCGATTAGAAACGTGTGTCCAAATAGGCAGGGCCCCATTATCTAAAACATGACACCTATAAGACAGAGTGGAACCTTTGACAGCATCTTTAAAATTTTCTTTCTCTCTCTTCGGGAACTACACCTTGAGGTCAGCTATTACAGTTTATGTATCCAAACGAAGGACAAAGGAAAGAGCGTACGTACAACAAAAAAACCCATGGTACACAGCACACTTTCATCACGTACAGTAATATAATATAAGGCTAGGTCGCTTAGCGGTGTTCTTGCCCAATTTCAGATAAGCAGGCATGAAACAAGCCATCGGCGCCACAGTCTTGTTGTGAAATATGCGCGAATCATGTTCTACTAACATGTGCTTCCTTTGTCATGTCAACCAGAGTTCACGATGCTTCAAACAAGGGTAATTTTGCAGATCGCCGCCATCAAAATGCGGCCGGTAGGCCTGGTGTAGAACCAGTGACCTTGACTTCAGCAGCTGACACGTGCGTCACACGGGTCGGTAATATTTTTCTAAAAAAAAATATGGTGAAGAAATTCTGTTGGACACATGTTCAAGTATCATCGCACTGAGCGCGTCTCTGGCTTGGATACGCCAGTTTGTGCTGCTGAAAGGTGGCAGCCGTACCATTGCTAATTTCTGAAACCTCTCATGAAAAGCATTCCCGCGCTGGTCATAATTCATCCGTGTCGAGAACCATTTTGTCGATGCTGTCGGCCCTTTCACCATAATCGCGCGAGCCGTGACCGAGGGGTGTCGCGGAGTGAACGGCCGATCACAACATCCCGTCCACCGGCTCGAAAGGGGGCAGCTCAACGGTGTCCATTGAAGAGGCCTTGGCCGCTCAGCAGACGGAGCTCCGGCTCGAAGTCCCAGGCTCGCCAGGAGGACCGAAAGGTCGATCACAACAATGCGTTTTCCTTTATTCTGTGCTAGTCTTATCCACCGCTCACGTCCGGCTGATCCCGTTGATAACGTGAGCGGACCGCATACTCAGGTCGATTTTATACTGAAACACTGCCAGGGCGCACGTGTGCCAATGACAAAAAAAGAGCCTATCCATTAGAAACGTGCGTCAAAATAGGGAGGACCCATTATCTAAAACACGACACGTAGGAAAGACAGAGTGGAACCTTTGACAGCATTTTTTTTTCTTTTCCATTCTTCAAAAGACTAGTCACTACACAGAGCGTTACAAGTCGTCTGTTCACGAACACTGATAAAAGCAATAAAAACAGCGCTAAGCAACAGGACGAGTGAAGGGACACAGACAACAGCGCTGACTAACAACCAAAGTGCCAAAGTGCCTCGGAACCCCCATCTGCGTATTGTGAGTGTGCTTGCAAGCCGCGAGACAACGCCGGTGGCAAGTCACCCTTTCTACGGAAGAGCCCTTGGAGCCTGCCCGCCGTATATGACTGAACTCGCATGGGCGTCTACCATTGTAGGAAAAAGGCGACACCTGAGCGGGCTCGACGATTCGCCTAAAAGGACGTGACCTCGAGGCACCGAAGGGGAGACAGGGAGCCGAGAGAAGCATTCCTTCATTCAACTCTTTCGGGCTTCTTGCCATGGGCCGCAGCGTCCGATCTACTGTCGGCTTACTTCATGTGTTTACTGTAAATAATGTAAATAAATCTCCAGTTTTCATCTCAAAGTCCTCCTCGACGTCGGCCAACTCCCGCACTCAACGGCAAGATCCAATAACTGGGGGAGAGCGGTGTAAGATTGTCCTCCAGATCCAACACCGCTGACCAAGCACGAAAAACACGAAAATGCATTATGATCGGAAAGGCTTCGCTACAAAATACTGGCCCAGACTAAAGGGCGACAACAGGTGGTGTGGATGAGGTGTAATTCGTTCTCTACAGTCTCGTCTTACTGCGCGTTGAGTACTACAACATGCGTGCTTTTCTGTAGTTCATACAATCAGATTACATAAGCGCCGGTGACAACAGACAACGGATAAAGCATCGATAACGTTCGAGAAAATTCCGATACATGCAGGCGCGTCCTGCGTTCAGTGAAAAGCGGTCACAGGTGTACACATGTCAATACAACTCCATTCCAATGCGTTGTGTCAGCCAAAGAAAAATGAGACGGGAAAGATTCCTTTATTGTGTTACCGTAATCGCACCACCTACAAAGTCGACAACTGAACAGAAGTTTCACGGAGGAATTTTAGCGCACCATAGGCGAGGCCTCCTCCCTTCTTCGGCCACGCAAGCGGCTCTTATGCTTGGCTGGCACGTGCTTTCACCATGGTTGCTATGCAAGTACTAGCCCAACAAAAGCAGGAAACAACAGCATGTCTTGGGGCCTTGGCCATGCCTCTGGAAGTGGTTTTTCTATTCAGGACGATTGACAGGCATTGTGGGCGAGCCCACTGCCGGAATCTTATAACGGTTCCCAATGCGAACCGGTTCGCTTTACCACTTACGTCACTAAATAGGCCACTTTCAAAGCCTGAGGTGGAAGACGGGGAGTACACGACCAATAAACCAGAGGGTGCCGCCTCTGAAGTGTACGTCATCATATGACGACGTAAGAATTGCGTAATGTTTCTTCTTGCTCAATAAATATGAACTATTATTTAAATATTGCCCTGAAAGTTTTCAATTGTCGCCGCATGTTGACATATTCTTTTATTGAGCATTAGGCAATATAAAATTGCCGTTTCTTAAACTGTTCGTCGCCAAGTAATAATCCACGCGTTAAAAATTGTTTACAGTCGAATCAAAGGATCATCACCAACAGTTGAAGCCCCATCACCAACAGTTGTGCGAAAATTTTGAAAGTTCGTTCTTTATTGTATGATATCGTCGCACAGGGACATTTTCTTCGGGTCGTACGTCTCGCACCGGCAAAGGGCGATGGCTGCTCGTCTCCTTCAGTTCGTCGCACAGCCATCGGATGGTTCCCTTTGACAGACGATAATGACGACGAAACTGCACATCGGTCATCTCTGATAACGCGTCTAGCACCTCCAGTCGTTGGCGGGTCGGGGAGAGCAACCCGAGGCAAAGAATGAGTAGCGCCACCATGTTTTCATGTGTGTGAAGTCGTACCTTAGAGACGATCAACGCGCGCGAGCGTGCACCACCCGCGAGTCTCCCAGGCGGCGCGGCCATGGTCGCAAGCAGACAGCCAAGCCACAGCAACGGAACCCAAAGCGGACTACCTCTTCGCCGGTTCCACTCAAGGCCGACTATGGGTTCGCTTTGAAAATTCTTGACTTGTGCGTGACGTGTTCAAAATTTGCAGTACCGCCCGCTCTCTGATGGCCGCTGACGCACCCACTATTCTGACGAATCACGTGAGGGCAAGGGAACCGGCTCTCTTTCGGAACCGTTATAAGATTCCGCCCCGTGTTCCGCCCCAAGAATCGTTCGGCAGAAAAGTCTAAAACGTTCTTTCCTGAAGTAAAATGTTTTGGCCCGCCACATTCGGAGAAACTGTGAACTTCCAGGCTCAGCACTTTTGTGGCTGTCGTGTAGATGGCGCTAAGTGAAAATTTTGCATGCAAGTGCGAAAATAGTATAAATTTCTTGCTTTCTTTGCAGTTTGTCGCTGTGATTACAGCATATTACAATAAAAATGACCATAACTGCTAATTTTTAATATACGAGCCCTTAGATTATGGTACGGTTTGAACGTTGCGTCGACTTTATCGATGTTACCAGTGGCAAAAAAAATAGTAAAATTCACGCGTCCCGTACAGCGTTTCTTTTTGCTTCATTGGAAAAGCACGCGTTGAGATTTTAAATTAAGGCTTCTAATTGTCTCATCCAAAACCGCAACTTCGTAGCTTTAGTACCTTTCCGCAAAAATGGGCAAAAGTAGGACCAGAATTCTAAATATTGCCTAATTTCTGTCGCATTATTAGGAAATCTAATAAAGGTACATGAATGAAATTTTGTGTCCTAAATGGAAATTCCTTGAACTCTAACTTATCCAAAATTTAGCTTCCTAAACATGTACTAGCGGGACTGTTTAGATTAGAAGTTGCGATATTTGGCAATTTTCAAAAGCAAATTATTCAAAAAGTAAAAATACAACATTATTTTGCTGCGTCTAGGAACAAGATAAATATGTCGTAAAGCTACAGAGCAAGCCGCAATGCCGTAAATGCGGTAGTTTCTTCTAAATATGGTCACAACTTAGACACTGTTCGCAAAAACCATGTATTTCGTGCTTGTTCTTGAACATTTATTTCTAAATCACATTAATCAATTTTTTTATATTACATATAGTTGGAATCTACAAGAAATAATCTTTGTTGTGGTATATACGACAACTTTATATCCTAAGTAGAAGAGCCGCCACGGTTGCTCCAAAAGTACTGAAAACGCGGGGCTCGTGCCGCTGGAGTGGGACCGCCACCTTAACTAACTTTCGCCCAAACTGGATCACACTGGTTGACACAAAATCCGCAATGGCAAAGCAGCAGTTCTTTTTTGGTTGTTGTTGATGATTGGTCCGTCTACTGGGGCGCTCGTAACACAAGGTTTGTCACCGTCACTCCACCAAGGCCAGCCCACGAACGTCATCAACGTATACTGGTTCGAAAACGAATGTTATCACGCCTTCGAAAAAGCGAAATGCTACTAATGCAGCAATATTTCACAGAAAATGTTTTATTGAACACGCGATTTACATCGACGACCTCGCAGTCATAGCGTAATGCTTTTGCGTGGTGCCACGGAACAAGGACAGTTTATCTTCTATTGCATAGTGTGCATATCAGCTCGGCTGGAGATTTGTTTTCGAGATTGTGTTGTCTTGTGCATTCTGTTCTTCTACCATACGTATTGTGAATTGATAATCATATCGCTGACAGATATATAGCCTCTGTATGAAGGAAAAAGAGAATAAAACGTTTATTATTCGAAACAAAGTTTTAAATGCAAGAATGTTAATTGTTGTATAAAAATAAAGCTAATGAAGGATCTACACGTTGCAGACTCATCTAAAAAAACTCGTTGCAAGGAAAACAGCACAGACTTCTAGCATAAAAGATAAACCTGCTAGATTATTAGATGTGTGGTAGGCTTTTGCAGGAGAAAGTTTTTTTGCCAATATGACTGAAAGTTACTTTCGTCAACGTCTTGCCTTTGGGGGGCTACATACGTTTGTCCACATGCAAGTACCTATTGCGTATTCATTGTTGGAGAACTTCAATTCATATGACGCGGAAGCCTCCTTCAGAACATCAAGCTACTTTTTTCCGCATAATACAAGTACTCATGAAAGACATGACTGCAACGAACAGCAAAACATTTTTGCACATTCCATACCTCATTATGTCATTGTGATTCCTATTTGATGTGACAAGGTTATATTGCATATGGCACATGAGTCGTGACATCTGAGATCCTTAGATGCGTCAGTGTGTCTTTGTATAAGTACATGCAACTGAGTATTTTGGGACTGAAAATTACAAATATTCATTACAAGCATGTAATTATGTCACTGCTATACGAAAATAATGCTTTCATGTGGTTGAGCTTCGACTTGGCATACTTTCGTGGAGCATATTGCCCACACAAGCTCCCTCGTCTCATATCTCTTGCGCCCATATTTAGAAACAACCACAACAACAACGCGTGTGTCTTCTGATTGTTTCTGTTTCGCTTTGCTTCTACAAGAGGAACATTCACTTGGCCGAATCCCTTAAGTGTTTTCAGTCACTCGCTGCCGGTTAATTGGCCCTGTCAGGATTGGGGGCTCAATCCCGTCGCTCGTGAAGGGAAGGGCTGCTTCTCACCGAGAACGAGGAATATGGGTTTATTTACAATATCTATATCAGTCTAACATGACTGCTTGAGAGAGAGTGTCAGTCCAACCTGACTGCTCGAGAGAAGTGTGTTGAGCATCCACACAAAAGAAGTTTTTGAACACTCGGTCCTCCAGCGATACAAGGCGGCGAACGTTCGTTTCGTCAACGCAACATAGCCGCCTCCCGCAGGACAGCCTACGCACACAAAGGCACACACGTTCCAATGTCCGGAGCTGGCGTCAGAGGGGCCCCGTAGCACTCGGAGCCATTCCGGGTAGCGCGTTGGGGAGTTTGGGAACAATAGTTGGCCCGCCGAACTAATTCCGTCACAAAGTCGATTTAGTCACGCCGTGGCTAGAAGTTGGCGGCGAAGCTCCCGGTATCTTGCCCTCATAGTCGTAAGCGGGCGGCAATCCGGCACTGCAGATGGCCATTCTTAACAGCCCCCGTCATGCCCGCTTGAGCAAACGCGTATCGCTTGGTGGCCCTCTGCAGCAACAAGAGTGAAAAAGCCACATCCAGCGAAATTACTTTCCTGCTTTAAGGACTAATTCTACGAAACACACTTTCCATGCGAGCTTTACCACCTCTCTTGGGAGAGGCCGTCACGGCTTTCAACAGAATTGCCCTGAAAGCTGCTGCGTGCATTGCTCAGCGCCCCTGCAGCTGCATCCAGTACGAAGAAGAAAGGCAGGAAAGGCATGGCGAACCAAAGCAAATGCTCCATCTTCTGCCCTCTCAAACTGAATACAACTGTGAAACTTTTGGCTACGTTTACACTACTTTTCCTTTTACGTGCACGCCGGCTTTTTGTCACGGCTTCCACTTCGGATCCGTGATAAATGCGCAGACCATATAACTGCAGTAAGCGAAATAGAGTTTGGACGAAGGTAAATAACCTGCCTTCATTCTAGCAAGCGCGAAGTAAAGTTTGGGTTTAGCCGACATGCAACTGTGATTAGGTCATTGACAAAGGCAGCTTATCCCACGACAGAGTTGAGCTGAATGTCTGAAATAACTCGTTCGATTGCTGATTCAATACAATCCCGTGCCTTAGTAATACCAGCTGTCGAAAGGGCATCATTGCGTTCTAAATGGCAATCCTTCTTAGCAAAGTGCACGAATGAGGTCGATTGCGCGGCTACTGCAGAAGTCATCAATGAAAAAACCCCTATCAATCATAATATCAACCATATCGACTAGTAACCCTATCAACCTATTCGAACTTTTCCAATATTCCACTCTCAGCTGTAATTGCTTCGTCGGAGGCTCGTCAACCAAATGCTGACTGAATAACGTTATTTTCACAGCTAGACTTACACATATGACAAATATGGAGTTTAAGTTGACTGCTACTGCGAATATGTCAGTAGCTGACTTTTGACACGCCGAAACATTTCAAACGGAATTTCTCCGCAATCTACAACACCTCGCACTCTTGGATTGTGCTTAATGTGCAAAGACAAATTGTTTAAAATTTCCTCCTTTAAAGGTCACGTAATGGGAGCTTTCAGCACTGCAGCAATAAGAGGCAGTGTGTGCAGAAGATATCTGTGTACGGACGAAATGGTACACTTGATGCTGATGTTGGAGGCTAAATGCTAAAATTCCCTAACACCATGCATTGAGTGCACGAGGTGAAAATTTATAAGGAATTACCCACTGCGGCATGCGTCACCATTATATCGTGGCATATATCATATTTTTGCACGTAAAACCCTCGAATGCACCAAAGTAGCACGTTGGGATTGTTGGTATATCATGATGGAGGCAAGCGGCTTCTCGCAACAGAAATAACATAAAAGAACACAGAAGGCAAGCACATGTGGCGCTACTTCATATATATATATATATATATATATATATATATATATATATATATATATATATATATATATATATATATACACATATATATATATACATACATATATATATACATATATGTATATATATATATATGTATGTATGTATATATACACAGACATATGTATACATTTCCTTCACCCTCTTGCATTAGAACACGTGCTCCAAGCAACCTGATGCGTCTCTCGCCGCAGAGGGGGAAGTGTGTGTTAAAGAAAAAGGCCAAGCGCCTAAATTCCACCTCCTTTTGTGATAATGAGATGGTGAGAAGTCATGCCAACATCTAATCACCGTAAGCTTCCCACAAGAAGTAAAATGCCTTCGTGACTCTGGATATCCTAGCCACATCATCGCATCGGTAGCTGAAGTATTACTGAATAAACTTCAATCGAAAGTTTCGCCGCCAGTGTGCTCCAATACAGAGAAGAATAGGGTATAGCAGTCATACCGTACATGCATGGATTGCCGCATCGACTCAAGGAAAGAGCACAATGCGATAACATTCATGTGGCGCTTTCAGCGCCTATCAAATGAAGCACTCTATATAGAATGACCACACCATGCAGTAGGTACCAAGAAGAGGACTTGAGAAAACAATCTCCGGAATAAGTTCGTAGGGTGTTTAACAGGTGTCGTCTACCAGATAAATAAAACCCTTAGGTGCTTGCTGCATCGGCCTGACCGGACGATGCCGTAATGATAGGCTAAGAGAGCATAATAGCAATTTAAACAAAAACCAGGTCGATGGTTTTCCTCCACAGCACTTGTAATGTAGCCACAAATTTTTATTTACAATCTGCGCTTTTCTTACCGTACACGCTGAAGGCCCCTTCGTTGAAGTACGAAGTACCAGCATGTTTTCTATAATGTCCTCTAAAAAATAACGTCCGACATTATAGGCAAATCAAGGCGATGCAGGTATAGACAAAAACTACTGCCTTAAAACTGCACTTACGATTTCCATGAAGCCCTGCTTTATCTTGTTTCACAGGGCAAACACGCGTGAATGTGCAGGAGCATGCAAAGAAGCAATGTTCATCACCGAAATTCTTATAGTAATCAGTTCAATCATATCGAAGTGTTTCAGTTAATATGATCTTTTTCTTTGCGTATTATTACACTTTACAGGCACGCTGACCCTCTTACGTGCCGCAATTTATGCATCCACGCCAACGATTGTCGCTCCAAAGCTTGTGCCGCAGAATTCAGACGGCGTGAGGCGCTGGAGAAACAGAATAACCAGCTGGTTCGGGAGAGTATTCAGGAAGTCGAGATTACCAAATTTCGTGACCAATGTGTCATCACACCGAGCTGGTTGCTAACAAAGAATGAACTTGATGCACACGCAGTCACTATCTTGAGTTCTTAGAAGTGCATGTGTCAGATGAAGTGCAATGACGCGTCCGTGACACGCCAGAATCCTGTGCGCAAATGGATAAGAAGCCGTACTTCTTTCAAATAATCGTTGTACAATGTCGGCGCTCGTGACGTTATCTTCATGTCATCTTCACGTCTCTTTTTTCGCTGGTAACACGCAAAGTCCCTTTATGAGCGTTAAAAGCTAAGTAACCAAAACGTTTTCTGCGCCACCGGCGCACTTCATTTGAAAACGCCCACTTCTTGCTGGGAGCTGCTTCCGTCCGCCATGTTCTTCCTGGGAATTTCCAGCTGCTGAGTTCGAAGGTGATAGCACGCTTGTGTTCTTGCTTGTGCAGTTGTGTCGGCTACAAATTTTCAGTGAAGGTGACTTCTGTATGTCGATCTCTGTTTGCCGGAAGTCAGCGTACCTTTCCGGATGCTTCTTGCTGCTGCATTGTTTCATGGTTCGCCTCAAAACAACAATTTACGCATATCTATGGCACAGATAGGACAACTCTAGAAAGCCCAGCATCAGTCTGAAAAGCCCTGACCAGATTCGGCTAAGAACGGCTAATTTGGCTTTGTGTTCGTAGGCTCGTCCCTGAGCGCGATAGACGCGTTACGGCGCAGTGCTACATCCTACTTAAAGTCGCCTAGTTTAGCTATTGTTGAGTATTTAAACAGCAACATACAGGAGATTGGGTAGGGGTTTTATTACAGTAGAAAACGAAAGCAAAATACGCTGCCAGCCGTGGCAGTTGCTATTTGAGGTTTGCGCACACAAGCTGCGGCCGGTAGAAATAAAAGCGATGGGCAGAAGATGGCAATGGCAGGCACTGAGGATTGCGAGCAATGACAGGAAATAGCTATGCACACTGTTTACTCAGTACGAAAATAAGTTTGCACCACCTGGACGCGAGGGTTCCAGGCACAGTTCTGAATTTTACCACGGGCGAGTGACCGCTGCAAACACGTGCAATAACAGCAATAACACACTTCATATAGAAAGCTGCAGGTACAGTTCTGAATTGTATTACGTACGGGCGATAAATTATTATTACATTATTATTATTACATTACTGTATGAACATATTCCCTCCTGCCCGGGTCACAAGTTGGCCTGCAGTATTCTGTAAATAAAAATAAAATAAAATAAACGTCTACAATAATACTTTGCAATACAAAAATGCTTGTGGGCATTTTTCGCTCGCGAACTAGGCACCCGCACTACGACTCGGCAGTTTCACCGCTCGAACCACCTACGGCGAGACAGCACGTAAATAACAGCCGGAACGCTTTATCTATCACGTTCTTGTCAGTACGTGACTCACTTGCCACGTTTCTTTACTGCTTCTCACAGCAAAGCCGTGACTGGAAATGCACACTGTTCATGTGCATACAGCGCGTGCAACCCCGCCGCCGGAGCTCGTTACGAAGAACATGGCGGGCGACGCCAGCCACAAGGGAAAGGGTCTTAGGTGAGGAGGAACTTGTCGCCGCATGGAAAAAGCCGATCTAGGGACTTAAGTAACACAAGGATGGAGGACGAGGAGAAGAAGTCCAAAAGAGACGGAGGTTAAGCAGCAGTTCTCAGAACGGTCGTCAACCTAAGTATAGATAGCTGGGTCGGTTGGTTGTGACTGGCATTATGAATCATCGTGCCAGCGCACATTTGCACACGGACGAGAAGAGAAGGACAACGCGAACGCCGGACTTCAACTGAATTTTATTGTCAGAAAACAGCGCTTTATGTACACAGGGGGAAGGCGAGAAAAGGAGGCGCGCTGCTAGGGCACTGGACCACCCAAACGTATTTGCTCGTTCCAGGCGACAATAATCAGAGGCTTCGAAACCAAAAGAAAAAATTAAAAGAATAAAAAAATAAAAAAGATCAAAGTAAAAAAAGCGAGAAAGGTGAAATACGCCGTGGTTGCTCAGTGGCTGTGGTGTCGCGTTGCTGAGCACGAGGTCACGCGATCGAATGCCGGCCACGGCGGCCGCATTTCGATGGGGCGAAATGCGAAAACACCCGTGTACTTAGATTTAGGTGCGCGTTAAAGAATCCGAGGGGGTCGAAATTTCCGGAGTCTCCCACTACGGCGAGCCTCATAATCATAAAGTTCTTTTGGCACGTAAAACCCCATAATTTAAATTTAAAAAGGTGAAAAAAAGCTTTTTTTTTTAACTTCACTCACGTGGTTACTGCGTCAGTGCTCCTTCTGTTGTGCTCGGGAAAAAAGAACTTGATTATCTCAGACCAAAAGTGTGTGTCGAACCAGCTAGGTATAGCAGGAGATGAGCAAGATTGTACTTGAGTGATGTGAAAAAAAAAAAAAATTTTTTTCACGTGTCTAACCTTTTCATTTTTATTTAAGTTCATTTTTATTCTTCTTCATTTTTTCTTTTCGTTGCGACACCTTTGATGATTGTCGCCTCGACCAAGGAAATATTCTCGGGTGGTCCTGTGCACTCGCAGCACTCCCTCCCGCTCCCCTCCCTCCCCCTCTCCCTGTGTACACAAAGCCCTGTTTTCCGAGAATAAAATTCAGTTGAAGTCGGGTGTTCGTGTTGTCGTTCTCTTCTTGGCCGAAAACCACCTGCTCGGGTAAGGGGTAAGGGCTGGAAAACCAACAAGACCATGCTGTGCTTCAAGCGAAATAAGCTCTTGAAGGTTGGTGATTCTTCCCCTTTCCGCTTTGAGCGAGGCAGATTGGTGTCATATCTGGCAGAGAGGAGGACACCCTCTCCTCTCCATTCTTCTTCCATACCGCGCTACACACGTCTGGAATGTACTGACAACTTTTGCCGGGCTGTCCGTGTGGCGTGACGTCCACGGACTAGGCCACCAATCACGGCCTGCCCGCCATGCACTCCCACTTCCCGATTTGCTTAGTCCCTTCCGTGGCGACGCCTTCATATTCTCCTCTCCATCTATTCCCTTCCCCTTTGGCGTTGAGCCGTGTTCCCTCCAGCCTCTCCCCTTCCTCACACATAGCTATTTCTAGCTCGTTAGTGCTGGGTCTTTCACATTTTTTGCGTACTCGGCTGACCAGCAGCAGCAACCGCGCAGCCCAAGCCACCTGCTGCACTTCACCAGAGCTCCAACCGATACTGTGCGAGGAACTGTGCCGGCGCCTGTTATAGCGACGGACGATCCCGATATCCAGAAAGTTCGCCCCAGACCTTCTCGGCGTCTATGATGGCCGCAATCGACTTGGACGTGTTGTGCGGTGTCCTCATCGAAACACCCATGGAACAACTTCTGTCCCTGAAAGATCTGTGGTGGCTGCCAGACCTTAAGGAAGACAGACAGATGGAAGCCGTCCATTCCATCCGACGTTTCATAGAAGGTTTCCAAGAGAATGGTATCCGCAGCAACTACGTTGCCACTCTCTACTGCTGCCTGGCGGAGCGGCAAGCACTCCGCAAGTGGCGTTCGTATCGTCTCACCGGTCTAGTCGCTGCAATTGCGACGCATCAGTCCGGTACCCGTCTGCACGAGCTATTGGCCGCCGGATTTCAGCTGATGGGATGCCATACAAAGTGCGCTTTTATCGAAAGGGAAGGTATCGTCTACTCCTGCGTCATGGCCACAAGTCCTTTAAGCACGTGCATGGAGAACGACGTTATCTGTATGCACGAGGACCATTCGCGGTCCTTGGTGATAGTGCGCGTGATGACACGCTGTGAGCAGAGAGTCATTACCGCTCTCCACCAAATGCTGCAAACATACACTGATTTAGGGCTGCATTACCATATTGAGAAACCCAGTGTCGATTTTGCCAGTGACCGCGATTCTCTTGTCCGAGTTGGTAAAATGTTTAGAAGCAACGAACGACGAGCAGGACCGCCTTGAAGACCTCTGACCGAAAAGACCAGCCAGCAGGCGATGAACCTGACCAGCCTTTCGGTAAGATACAATTTTCTTGAAGTGAAGTTTTTCCTAGTTTAAGGGCTCTAAGGTATATGACATTATCTTCGTTGGTACTGGCACATAGGTTGTATAAATTCCCCAAATGTCTTGACGTCTGGGCTAACGTTGAATTATTACTGGTTGATGTAAAGAGCGTTGGTCCCAAACTTTCTGTTTACAATGGCAATGGTACATGTGCTACGATGTATGCTTAGTGCATAGGTATTCCTGATGTAGGTAAATTGCGGGACCTAAATCTGAGTAAAAGTCGCAGACATAATTCCTTCTTTTATCATAGATGTCTGTGAAATTTGCGCAGAGCGTTAGAGGCTAGAATGACATCAGGTTCAAGCAATCTAATTTCTAGATAGAAAGGCCGTTGTTCGGCTCGTAAACAATATTGTTTTCAGCGCCAGTAAGAACTCCTTACCAGCCCATAGAGTTACGGTCAGAAATTCCAAGACAGGAATAGGTGGTCACATTTTGCGGCTTCCATGGAAGGCAGAAATTAACGTAAATGTAGCTGTCTGTGCTTTTGGCGTTAGTTGACCACATTTGGCAATGTTATTTGCCGCGAATGTTTAGATTCATCAGCGTTTACTGCTATACCAGCGTGGGGAGTTGATGCGAGAGTTACTTGCGTTTGCTGCCTGTGTTTGTCTACGTAGTACACAGAACACACACCTAGACGTGTTTTCCGGAAGGCGTTGTGGTGCGCCCTTGTTCATTCCGCACGAGAACGTTAACACTGTCAATGCCTCAGATGCCACAACGCATCGTAACTGAAGTGTTAATCCTAATTTAAGATATGGAGCTTCACTTTCCAAACGCACATGCTAAATTTAACCACCTAGGCTTCTTTAACACGCACCTTTGTCACAATATGCCAATGTTTTTACCACGACCTACTGTATATAGGTCGTGGTTGTTACATTTCGCCTCCTTGAAAATTCGCCTTCCGCTGTGGAGATCGAAGGTGCCACCTCGTGCAACGCAATATCCAGAAAGCTAACCCGGCGCAAAGAAAGGAGTTGATTTGATGGGCGGCCGCTCCCTGTAGTGTCGTCTTGACTGCGTTTATTTTTCGGAAACCTGCCGTAACTGCGGTGGTGGCTTAGTGGCTGTGGTTTTGAGCTGCGAAGCACGAGGTCGTGGGATCAAATCCCGGTCCATTTCGGTGTGGGTGAAATGCAAAAACGTTCGTGTTCACTGCATCGAAGGCACGTTGGCAATTCAATGGTTGTATAAATTGTAATCCAGGGTCCCTCATTGCAGCACTTACCGCGGTTTTTTCATAAGGAAAGCGCGATTTCTGCGTGTAGTAGCCCGAAAATTATTATTTTCAACTTACTGTAGCCTTCCTTGAATAAAAATTTATCCAGTTTCTTCGAAACTAGTCTGACGTGTCCAGCCGTCGCGTTTATTTGCGACGGACCATTTCCACAATATTTGAGTCTGACAACCCCTTTTGGCTGTAATGCCGATGTGAACAAATGCAGCGCTATCGTTATTCAGGCGGGGAAGGCACCTCTCCAAGGCTTTTTTAAAACGCCAAAATATAATTCATTTGTAAAAGAGAAGCAAATCATGCGGATCCCACGCACTGTCAGAATCGACGTAAGCGAAGATTTCGACGCTGTTCGTGGTGATACCAACGACGAATATTTGATTTCTATAAGTTTTAGTCCAACACATGAGTGGTGAGGTGGTTATAAACGTTGTCTTGCGTACACCAGTATCGTTTGTCGGTGTAGCACATAGAACACACAGGGGGAGGTGTTCGCTTGAGGCGTTGTTGTGCGCCATACTTCATAACCTCTCAAAGGGTTGATCATTGTGATTTCTTCACATGGCACACTACATCGGGGCAGATATGCTAAAATATAATTGAATTATGAGGCTGTACGTACCGAGAACAAGATTGGATATAGTTGCCGCAATTGCATCTTATGCAACCGTAATCTGTCCTGGTAAACGCTTGCGGCAACCGCTGTGGGGGAAGGCCGACTTTCTGTTTCTTTTTCAGTAAAACACTTTGTGGGGCTAGTTGGTGCATAGCTTTCAATAGAATAAGCGCCAAAAAGTGACAGCACACAAGAAGAAAACCAGACAGGACAAGGCGCTACTTGCAACTGTTTATTGAAATGACAAGTGGCTGATTATATAGCCATGCGGAGAGGAGAATGAAAAAAGAGGGACACTGAATACTTGAATGCGCACGTGCGAGAACACTGAAGATATAGCGAATCACGCTTAATCTAAATATAAAACTTATCTAAAAACATGAATTCATTCGTGTATATATTCAAAGACGGGGTACTGACACAGTTATCCCCTCTTTTCTTAATCTCGTTGGCCTCCAACAACTCCCGCGCAACAGAATCTTTACTTTTATACATGATTGTCGTATCATGAAGCCTTGCTTCACATACCCGTTCATCCTCATTTCCGCAGGCCTTGCAATGCAGCGGCAAGTTAGGACCATATCCATTTTTCAATGATAGCTTATGCTCGCGCAGGCGTTCATTAATACATCGGCCAGTTTGGCCGATATACTCTTTTCCACACTTCAATGGAATGTGGTATACTACCCCTTCTTGCGCTATCGAAGGTGTTTGACGGAGGCAAAGTTCTCAAGGTTTTTAGGTATGTTGACGATTTTTTGATTTTACTGACGGAACGATCTTCCATGACTTACTCGCATACTGTGCAGGACATTTTAACTGATTTTAAACAGCAAGGAAAAGGCTTAGATTTTACTTTCGAACTAGCCAAGGATAACAGCTTGCAGTTTTTAGATCTTGACATAACCTTTACTGAGGAAGGCTCCTGCTGGATGTACCGACCCCGTTCCCGCAAGGAGGTGTTGCCGTATAAGTCTACACACTCCAAGACTGTCAAACGAGCAATTGCTACTATGTGCCTCGAATCCGCGCTGAGAAAATCGTGCTGTCATAAGGCACAAGCAAGCTTCGACGACCAGATTTTGAAGTTGAGGAAGGCTGGCTTTCCTTGCTTGGTTTTAAGCGCAGTTTCGGAGGTGTTATTAAAAAAACTGAAAAAAGAAAGGAAAAGAAGTGAAGAAGGTCAATACAAAATTCCTGTTGTTTTTTCCGCGCCGCGAAAGCTTGCTACTTTGTGCCGCCTGATTGGTCCGGATGACTCTAAAAAAGTAGGGTGTTCTATTAAACATACGAACCCTTTTGTTAAATGTGAAGAAGGGGTAGTATACCACATTCCATTGAAGTGTGGAAAAGAGTATATCGGCCAAACTGGCCGATGTATTAATGAACGCCTGCGCGAGCATAAGCTATCATTGAAAAATGGATATGGTTCTAACTTGCCGCTGCATTGCAAGGCCTGCGGAAATGAGGATGAACGGGTATGTGAAGCAAGGCTTCATGATACGACAATCATGTATAAAAGTAAAGATTCTGTTGCGCGGGAGTTGTTGGAGGCCAACGAGATTAAGAAAAGAGGGGATAACTGTGTCAGTACCCCGTCTTTGAATATATACACGAATGAATGCATGTTTTTAGATAAGTTTTATATTTAGATTAAGCGTGATTCGCTATATCTTCAGTGTTCTCGCACGTGCGCATTCAAGTATTCAGTGTCCCTCTTTTTTCATTCTCCTCTCCTGATGGCTATATAATCAGCCACTTGTCATTTCAATAAACAGTTGCAAGTAGCGCCTTGTCCTGTCTGGTTTTCTTCTTGTGTGCTGTCACTTTTTGGCGCTTATTCTATTGAATGTTTCTTTTTTCTCCCGCACGAAAAGTACCGACGCTGCCTCGGTGGCGAACGCCATCTGGTGGAGCTGGAAAGAAGGCCACGGAGCGCGCCTCCCTCCATGATCTGTTTAGTTTTTACCCACCGGCACGACACATGGATTAGGTGCGTTTGGGTTTTGCGTTAGGCACGCTATTTCAGTGATTTAGCGGGAACCCAATTGATTTGCGTGAACAAATATGGCGCCACCCATCGAAGCGACGGCTCCAACCTAGCACCCAAACTATAGGCTCTATTCCTGGCAATGTTATGCATTCGCAAGCTAGGAGGAGTGCCTGCGGTTATCGCTTGGTCACTACTAGCGTGTGTTATCAAGACTGATTCGTTAGACGCCGCTCGTTTCGAACTCGATTGTCGATTTCATACTCGTAAGCCTAACCGGGCTTAGGTTGGCTGGTTAAGGCACGTAAGGTTGGTTACTGAAAACTAAACGCAATCGATTGTTTGCTTCTAATAAAATGACCTCTAAATTGTGATGAAACTCGAAAACATAAATGGCAAAATTGTTGTTCTCATTATAAAATACTGCATTTTATTTAATTATTCGGAATAGATTTTCTTCGACGCCGTAGTGTCACTGTAGCCAAAATACGCTATCCGTGAACGCAAAACCTTTTTCTAACACTCTTCACTTCTGAGTTCCCCAACGCTAACAGCCGCAACGCTCTTTCGGGCCTGAACTTTTTGGGCCCCAATTGTAAAGCTCTCTAATGTCGTGCTGATCCGGCTGGTCGTGTGGCCGAGCTAGTTCGCGGAAAGGAGCTAAAGTGGCAACGTTACGTCATCGTCATCAGCGAGATCGCGGGCCGCGACGTTGGGCCGAGCATCCGGCGGTTCGGGCCCGCGAGGCAGAGCAGCGACAACGGTGACGTCAACATAAAACATCGGGGCCGCACATTTTAGCTGCGCTGGTTTACCATCTGTACGGTGTGCATGCGCGGTGTTCTTTTTCGAACTTTCGTATCATGTCATTCTTACCGTACCTTATCTCCCTATAGGACTGTTCCAGTAGCAAGTGAAGTCAACGGCGGACTTCCGGCCATTTCATGTGAGAAGACTCCCACAAGATCTTCGAGGAGGCCTCGACCCCGGCGAAGGAGGCCCCTTTCGGTTTCCGGAGCTGCGCTACCAAGCGAGACAAAGAGCATGATTGATGCATTTTTAAATGTTCAGTGTTACGAAGTAACTTGAGCAGTGTTGTGAACTTCGTGGAACACTACTAAGTTTTGATGAAGCAAATGTACAGTGCACGAAAGCACCCTCGTTAGAACCAAAAGTTCTGCAACTTTTCCGTTGTTGCCCAAAGATGAGCTGGATACACATGACGTGGCCGCAAAGAGATGCCGGTAAAGCTTTGCTTCTACTGGAAGAACAACGTGACACACGCTGTGACGACTGACGAGCTATACAGATTTTATAGCGAAAATTCCTGTTCCCCCACTCTTTTTTTTTTGACGGCAGGCTGCGTGACTAAGCAGAAGACATAAATTACTACAATGCTTAAAAAGCACAATGATGTGTAGGTGTAACCAAGAGCCACGGCATTTAACACTGCTGAGTGCTCACTGTAAAAATGCTGTTTCTAGTGTGCGAAAATTTAATCAAGTGTTTTGTTGTTCATGCTGCTAAACTTTCTGCGCAGTGTTATATCTTCACTGCTAAAATTAGCGAAATGTGATTATGTATGTCTAAACAAACTAATAAATGAAAAATAATTTCGTGTATATATGGATGTATTTCTGCTCCATAACTTTGTACTTGTCTTTGTTGTCTATGCCAATTTGGTAGTTTTGGCCGCAAAATGTTGGAGGCCAGTTCCATTATACAACATTAAGTGCTCGCAGCGTCCCCATTGCCCCATTCTCAAACATGTTTATGCTGTGTGTAGGGAGAAATCCCAGCGTACTTGCTTTGCCGCAAAAGCAGTGATAACATTTCTACATCGAGTCAATAAAAGAATAGGACACCTCGACAAGACATTGGCCACATTTTCAAACGAGACATGCATTTAGACTAAAACACACCCTTTATTCACAGTGTAACCCTTTGTGTATGCGCCTCTTCTGGCCAGTCCTGTCAAGTTTTCGCAACAATAAAAGCAGGCTGAAACCTCTAAATACCCTGTGTGGCTTTATCTGACTTAAATGTACCAAGTACTGCTGCCGAAGACCACTTTTTTTAAGTCACTACCATGCTTGAAGGTGAGTTTGATGTGCTGGATTCCATCACTGTGGCTTATGTGATTTCTTTTAAGCATTGGGCTTATAGCCTTACATCACACTCTGAGTAGAAGCTATTCGGTAGTGTCCATTCTTCTAAACATTCCCAGATTGGGTATGCGCTGTTGTGAGTGTTCGCATTCACACACGTCTCCTCATCATTCTTCTCTCGTCGAAAATCGAATATTGCCGTCATCGTGTGACAATATTGTAAGCGTCAACCTTCAAAGCACCATGTGCACCCGAAAGAAATGCGCTTTGCATTTCTGCATGGCTTACGAGCGGTGCAGTGCGCAAGCAAACATTACATGAGAAAAAAGTTATGACCTGTGATGCACATAAAGGTACACATTGCGAGAGAATACACGTTGCACTTAATCCGATGCAATTATACGCATCACATTAACCATTGTTGCATCTCTTTATTCCTCTGACACTGGTTCAAACATGTGCGTTGAATGGGCACAATGTCTTTTTTCTGTGCTCGTACTATCTACAGTGAATAAATTGTACATATTCTTCTTGCAACTTATTCGAACCTTTTCAGAAAAAAACAATCACAGATGATTACGATTAGAATAGAAATATAGGAATTC
The DNA here is from genome assembly GCF_038994185.2 of Dermacentor albipictus. NCBI lineage: Eukaryota > Metazoa > Arthropoda > Arachnida > Ixodida > Ixodidae > Dermacentor > Dermacentor albipictus. The sequence continues at coordinate 20,936,044 of NC_091830.1, read as the reverse complement.
TGAAATGAGCGTATAGAAGTAACACTCGTAGAGTCCCAGAAATGAAGTGTTTACGAAGGCAATGTGAATAAAGCACGCCAATATAGCACAGACTAAGCAGACAGTCTCAAATATTGTGTGCCTTGAATAACGCCGACTTCACAAACCACACGGCGGCGAAGAAGCCAGGCTGATGAGTATTGTCAAAGCACGAGTGTGCGAATGCAGCTACGCTGTCTTAAAGGGGCGCTTAAGAGAAAAAGTTTTTTCAGCTGTGTTTGTAAATGCCGCAGTAAATAAAGGGGCATACTTGGGAGTATAAAGGTCTGGTCACCTAAAGCTTAGGAGAACGAGGGTCAATATACATATAGTGCTCCACTCATACCAAGCTGTGGTCAACTCGGTCACTAAATAGCATTTAGGCGTTCAAATAGCAGGGGCCATTACTTCTTTCCTTACCTAAATTAGTTTTGCCTATTTTAGAAGCAGCAAATACTGCACTTCTGTAGAGTGTCTCACGGGGCTCTTGAACAATTATTCGTACGTTTATTGCAAAGTGCTCATTAGACGCTACTTAATTTCGCGCCAGCAGCCTGAATACACTGATGAAACGTTGCATGCGCAGTGTTCTATACCGCATAGAACTAAGCATATATCTGAAATCCCCACCTTTCTAATTAAGTACGTTTTGAAATTAAAATTTATTTTAAATATTGTAGCATTGTATGCTGCAGAATGGAATTGAGAGTGATTAACTACTCACAGACCGCATCTGCTTATATAGACAACTGTCTTCATAGAGAAGTCAGAACATGAGACTGAGAGGATTAAAATGTGCCATGAGAAATTTCGTTTTGAATGCACTTTTCAATTCGAAGGCAGCACAGACGCCCATCCTTGCTTAGCTTCTTTTGTTGCTACGCTTTGTACGCTATGAATTAATAAAAGAAATAAAACAGATATAAAGAAATAAAAGAGTCCTCTATATGGACCAAGTGTACTTTATTTTCTATGGACAGTACAATATCTCCATATAACATAGCATGTAGGAAAGCTCGGTGGTAGAAGGGAATAAAACTGAGAAATATTGGAAGGCAAGTAGTGTACATGGCATGCACATATTAACGCGATAGCGTTAAGGAGCTCGTGTCGCAGAAAAGCCGGTGTCGTCGGCGTCGGTGTCGGCGTCGGGTGTCGGCGTCGGCGTCAGCGTTTTGCGGCGTTGACCGTGAGCGATAAATCACGGCAGGCACTCCATAAATAAAAAGCAACTTCCAAGATGGTCTGGGTGGGAATCGAACCAGGGTCTCCGGAGTGTGAGACGGAGACGCTACCACTCAGCCACGATTTCGATGCTTCCAAAAGGTACAAACGCGCCTCTAGTGAATGCGGTGTTGCCTTCGAAACGAGCCGTGGAAAGTTATACTGTGGTGTATATAGGTAATTATGAACATGTAACTTACAGAAGTCGCAATTACACGAGTAGCGAAGTGCGTTTCGCTGCATTTCTTCTGCGCTTTCCGCACACGGAGAGCCATCTTGCGGCAAACACAGAAGAGCCCCTCCTCTCCATGTACGGCGCTGCCCCGACAGATGGCGCGCCACGCGCGCATTGGAGCTGTCGCGGTTCGGACTCTCTCCCCTGACAACGCTTCGCCTCGCTCCCTCCGCAGAATCAAGCGTCCTTCCTTTCTTTAGATCACTATCTCTCTATCTCTCTGCCCGTGCCGATCACGGCGTTTGGCTGGCGTGCATCATTTCCCCCTCCGGGATAGTACCGAGTTCTTTGGTTCGCTCCGCTTGCTCAGGCGCACGTTTCATTAGAGTTTTAGCCCAGCGGGTTTACGGCCAGCGGAGCGGAGCGGGCGAGCGGAGACGCGACTGCGCATGCGCACCACGCTGAGGCGGCCAGCGGTTTTACGGAGCAGCGTTTACGCCCGCTGGAAAGCACTCCCCAGCGGAGGGTATACGCAGCGCGCGAGCGTGCGTAAGGGCGCGCGGGCGTGTATGGGAAATGCAAGACGGCAGCCGCGAACATGAACGCCGGCAGTTCTGCATCGAAGACGGCGACTGCCGCGCTGACCCGTACATTAATACTCAGTACATTATTAACAAATAATGCACTGAGAACATGTAATATATCTTTATTCAACATTTCTTGCATAATAAAAGCAAGCGTAATTCAATTTCATTTCTCAGTAATTCCTATTCGAACCACTAGGTGGGGCAGCAGAGCTCCCCGCTCTTTACCCCGCTCGAGCGGGTGATCCGCTGGGCTAAAATTCTTTTTTCGCGCGCCGCTCCGCTGGCGCAACGGTGGAGACCGCTCCGCTCCGCTGGCCGTAAACCCGCTGGGCTAAAACTCTCTATTGCTGCGCCGAACGCCGCGTTGCTCGACCATATGGCTCGACGCTCACCGCGTCTGATGCGGGGCGCCTCGTAAGTGATGGCTGCCCTGTAGCCCATTGTCTTACACCCATTGGCGGGTCGACGGGAACGCTATCGCGTTCCACTCTTGAAGGCGAAGCTTAAGCGTCCTCCAATTTTTTTTCTGCGGTTTTCTAAAGTATAAAACATAAGCCCGACGAATCGGAAATATCGCATATTGAAGAGAAAGCGGGGAGAAAGAGTGCGGTGCATATGCACGGATGAAATATAACGCTAAGTACATCCACTCAGAGCGAAATGTGCAGCTAACATTAGGAAGCTTGGTGTCTTTTTGAGATAGTTGGGTGCACGATAGAATTTTCGTTGCCCCTTGCATCTTTATCCTTCTTCAAGGCCGCCATGGTTTTCTGGGATGAAACTCTTGCCTTCAGCTTTTGCAGCGACCATTGTTATTTCTTTCCGTTAGACACGTCGCATCCTTAATATTTTATATTAAACATGTCAGGTATTTATTTAAGTTTGAAGGTCACAATAGTTTAGACCCGCCGTGGTTGCTCAATGGTTATGGTGTAGGGCTGCCGAGCACGAGGTCGCGGTATTGAATCCCGGCCACAGTGGCGGCATTTCCCTGACAGCGAAAACACCCGTGCCCTTAGATTTAGGTGCACGTTAAAGAACCCCAGGTGGTAGAAATTACCGAAGTCCTCCACTACGGCGTGCCTCATAATCAGAAAGCGGTTTTGGCACGTAGAAGCCCATATTTTAATTTCTTTAACCATACTTTTTGCCCACATTTCTTTCTCCACATCGCCCACAAAAGAAAATCATACCGACCACACGCGTTGTAGAAACCGACGTGAGCGAAGCTTTCTGTGCTGTTTGCTTTGATTGATGGTAAGTAGGCGCGATGTCGACGGCAGATATTTATTTAAATCAGAGTTTAGTACAACACGAGAGTGCTGAGTTGCGGCTAAACGTTGCCTTGCGTGCGCCCCTGTTATTTTGCCTGTGTAGTGCGCAGAACACACAGGGGGGTGGTGTTTGCTTGAGCCGTAGTTGAGCGTCACGCTTCATAACATCTGATAGGTTTGAGCCCATTCAAGTCCGAGGGCGATAAAATCGTCGCCGCACGCCGTATGCTGTATGTGCCAGTGAAAGCGCGCGAATGTCGGTCGGCGATATCGGGTCTAAGCTCGGACCCGCATGGCGGGAGGGAAGCGGGGAAGAGGAGCGACGTTTTCCATCGGGTGCTGCTCCATGGCGCGGAGGGGGGGGGGGACTGTAGGAAAGGGAGGGGCGCGTTCTGCTTCAAGGGGCCCGGGCAGCAGCACGCTCCCGCCTTGGCCGCAGTGTCTTGAAAGCCATCTGAGAGGCGACACAGACCACCGCGGGCTGTGTATCCGTGGTTGACTCAGCCTGGATGCGATACGCAGTCCGAAGGTCAAATCGCTCGCTGCTGCTGCCGCAATTCCGTGCTCCAGTGCTTTCACAGCGAGTTTCCACTGTCACCGTGTGCGATATGTGGTCATTTTTTGCATGTATGCGCGTGACACTATGATTGTTAGTTGAGTTAGTATGCCTATGTTTACAAGCTCATGCTACCAATAAAGCTACAGTTCTTACTTCAACAGCTATCGATTTATTTGCTACCGCAATCGATGCTTCGATTTTCGGGTCAAACAGGGACATTTTTTAATTGTTCTGAAAACACGCTGAATACGGGCGACCAGGTTTGAAACTTCACGGCCCAGCAGCAGCATCGAAACACACAGCCTAGCGAGCGGTGCAAACAGGTTTCAGTAACACATGCAGAAAATTCATATTAGGAATTTCACCGCTCATCTTGATGCACATGTCTCCAGAATACCGCCTGACTGCTAACCAGTGCTAGAACGCTCTTCAGCGCCATGGTATGGCCGCATGGCCACGGCTTGGCTGGATGCATAAAGCAAAAGAAAACGTTGATAAAAGTGTGCGTTTGTTATCCAAAAGGCTGTACAATTTTAACGACGTCCCTATCGTATGGTGTCAAAACATTTGAGCTGCATACCCACACTGCCGTAGCGCTTCCTGGTTGCAGCGCTGGTCCTCTGTGCAGGCCCATGCAGAGAACTATCTTTCATCCCCGAATTTCTGCATGCTTATCTGCAGTACTTTTCGTGCGAACAATCCTTTCGGGTACCGCCACACTATAGATGTGCGCTGACGCTTTCACCGTCACATTCAAAAGCCATTGCGAAAGCATTAATATAAACTCATTGGATCTTTTCACACGCTCCATAACGATCCTTTTATAAGCTCACAGTGTAGGAATGTCTTCGAAATTATTACATTCAATCAAACATTTATTTACACATGTGTTGGTCATGCCCTCTTGGTATCTTTCATAGGAGAGAAGCATTTTGATTTATCAGCAGGTATAGGCCATATTGCAATCTTGCCAGCGTCATATATTGAAGAATTCACTACACGAACGCAAGACGCCATTTTATTGGCGTGTCTGCGCCCCCTTCAATATTTTTTTTGAGTGCCTTCAGGCAGGGTCGGCGCCTCTTCTATGCACTGGCGTAGGCATCATTATAACGTCCTGTTCGATTGTGGAAAAGGGAGCTTTATTATTTATGCATCAATAGCTTCTGCAATAGCTTCTGGTAGTGACAATAGCTTCAATATCATCAATAGCTTCTGGTAGTGACTGCGGATCCGGATCATGAGACGGAAATAATCAGAAGAATAAGACTGGGCTGGGGTGCGTTTGGCAGGCATTCTCAGATCATGAACAGCAGGTTGCCATTATCCCTCAAGATAAAAGTGTATAATAGCTGTGTCTTACCAGTGCTCACCTACGGGGCAGAAACCTGGAGGCTTACGAAAAGGGTTCTACTCAAATTGAGGACGACGCAACGAGCTATGGAAAGAAGAATGATAGGTGTAACGTTAAGGGATAAGAAAAGAGCAGATTGGGTGAGGGAACAAACGCGAGTTAATGACATCTTAGTTGAAATCAAGAAGAAGAAATGGGCATGGGCAGGACATGTAATGAGGAGGGAAGATAACCGATGGTCATTAAGGGTTACGGAGTGGATCCCAAGGGAAGGGAAGCGTAGCAGGGGGCGGTAGAAAGTTAGGTGGGCGGATGAGATTAAGAAGTTTGCAGGGACGGCATGGCCACAATTAGTACATGACCGGGGTTGTTGGAGAAATATGGGAGAGGCCTTTGCCCTGCAGTGGGCGTAACCAGGCTGATGATGATGATGATGAGCTTCTGCAAGTGAAGCACTTCATAGCATGAAGTTTTCGTCACTATTTTCTGCCGAGGCATTTTACGAGGGGATACGCGCGAGCAGCACCGAGTTCTGTACCTACCATAGCACGGCGATCGTGTCAGAGAATTTAAAGGCGGAGAAGATAAGTTTCGCGCCCCGTTGAAAAATTGTTCAACTGTGGCGGATGAGTGTTTGGCTTAATCCTGCAAATTTCTGCAATACCAGTTTATTCACAAAGGCTTGTGGGTACAATGACGTATCATGTCCCTAACTGGCGTGCACTCAAGGTGTACCCTTAAAGCTAAATATCTTGACAGGATTGACTGTCTGATGGGGCTAATTTTAAATATGGCTCTAAGTGGTCTCAGCCAAATAATAAGTTTATTTTTGTGAGGTTTCGGAAGCAGCTCGGCTCCTTCCTGAAGGGAGAGTGACGACGCTGATGTCGAGGCGCAAACTTTAATCTTTCATTGTACATGTGGGGGAAGAGAGCGGAAGGGAAGGGTGGATGAGTGGTTGTACAATTTTTCTTGGCTAGTTAAGGAGGATACGCCAGATACGAAGCGAGATCATTCGGCGCTTGCACCATGAATATAACCTGACACAGACTTCTTATGGAAAGGTTTAATCCTTCGTATTTTGTTCGTCTCGGTTGTAAGAGCTTCAATTTTTTCGCAGGCAATATGAAACCCTCTTCCCTCCCAAGCCAAACACTACTAAGACACGGAGCATAACCTTCGCCTACACTGAAATTTTCTCCACTCCGGCCTTCCCCCCTCCTCGACTACGAAATCTTAAAAGTTGCGCCACAACATCCCCGTCATCAATCCCCCGATGAAGGAGCCAGCTAACGGTGCAGAAACGTAGGGAAAACAAACTTACTCTTTGGTTGGAGCTAATTCGAAGTCAAAAGGTTTACGCGGCGAGAGAGGCACAATGCCCCCGGTAAATCTGCCTATTAGTCTTTGATGTCATTATTAGCCCTATTGTATTGCGGACAGCAGACTCCGGTAGAGCCCACATATGTCTGTTGTTCAGTCATGGGCGTGTGAATTATGCCCTTTCCTTCTTTCTTTCTTTCTTTCTTTCTTTCTTTCTTTCTTTCTTTCTTTCTTTCTTTCTTTCTTTCTTTCTTTCCTTCCTTCTTTCTTTCTTTCTTTCTTTCTTTCTTTCTTTCTTGCAAGAGCCACAAGAACCCTCGCTTTTTCTGCGACCAGTTTTCACCTGACGCGCATCTGCGTACATGTACGGAATGGTCAAGAATGACAAAGGAAGGCCTGATGGCCCTGTTTTAGTTTTATAAGGTGTCTTCTTTAGCAATATTCTCGCTTGCCCAGCTTCGTTTACCGTGTTACTTTACCTGGGTAGGTGTGCTATCAAGATTGCGACAACCATGCTCGAAGCCAAGAAACAGATCTGGTAACGTGTAATTGTGAAATGCAGAACTTTAGAGGGCGCTGCGAAAGCCCGTGCGAGGAAACGCCAGCAAACTGCGAGTACCTGCTAACATCTCGTGCTGTAGTGCTGTCGCCAGGTATAGTCATTAGCGTTGCGTCCTCCACTGGATTCACTGCAGGCAAGGTTTGGTTAACCCGCAACGGAGAACTGCTGTGCAGCACCGGAGCCCGAACAGATACGACAGCGACGAACTGTGGCTGAGCAGGGTGATATTATCGACAGTCGATGTTGATCCCATAGAAAGTTAGCCCCAGCCCTTCTCAGCATCTGCGATGAGCCAAGCAGACTTGGACGTGCTGTGCGATGTACTGACGCTAATGTCCATGGAAGAACTACAGTCCCTGGAGGATTCCAACATCCCGTGGATACCAGTCCTGAGGAATGGTACGCACATGGAGGCTGTCCGCTCCATTCGACTTGCCCTGGAAGCTGTCGCCCTTCTTGACACCCGTACCTTCCTCGTTGCCTGGCTCTACTGCTGCCTCGCTGAGAGGCAGGCGCTTCGCTCCTGGCGTTCGTATCGTTCCAGCAGTTTCCTCACTACCGCTGAGGACCTGATGTCCGTCCGCTTCGTTCTGCACGAGCGATTGGAGACCGTTTTCAATAATTCGGGCTGCCATACCAAGTGCGCTAAAACCGAGAGAGCAGGTATCATCTACGCCTGCGTCATGGCCTCACGTCCCGGGGACAGATTCAAACACGACGTCATCTGCATGTGCGTTCAGCGTTCGCTGCCGTATCTGTTCGTACATTCCACAACGAGTTGTGAGTGGCGTGTCACTGCCGCTCTCCACGTAGTTCTGCAAATAATTCCCGAAGAACTACTCGAAGGCAATTTCGTCAAACTCAGTTTAGCACTGGAGAGTGCCCGGCAGCACAGGGCATAGGTTGATGCATTCTTTATGAATAACAAGACAGGACGCCTCTTAAATACTTCTGACCGAGAAGAACAGACAGCGGTCAAGGAACCTGACCAGGCTTCTCGCAAGAGAAGCCGGCCTTCTGGTAAGACACACGTCTATTCAAGCGAAGTCTTTCCATGCCACTTGCGAAGTATAGTATTCCGTTCAAGCTTAGTAGCATGGCTTTTACGAAGTCCCAAGTGGTCATAGCGTATGGGCCAGTATTACGCTAATGCTTGCTAATGCAAGGGCATTGGACTTACCTTTGTGCTTATAACGGCTTGGCTATTTGTGCTGCTATGGATGCTTAGTGGAATGATAGCTATATCGTTTTTGATAGCTATGAAATTTAAGCTCACGACTTCAAATTGATGAAATAATTTTTTCTTCAGATACACGCCAAGTAAGTCAATGAAGTGCCTTCGTGTCTTCAAGGACGCGTACCAGCGATGTTATTTCAAGGTAGAACGCACGTTGCTATTTGCAAGCTTTTTGCTAACGTAGCTTTGCTATTTGTTTTGTTTGCAGCTTCAGTGGTGCATACACTCGCTTTACTGTATAGCCTTCGAAGTATTCGCCTTGCATAAATCTTGTATCCCGTATCTTGCCTTTGCATTGCCTTTGCTTATTTTTGTCTTTTTTAAACACTTCACCCGCTCGTTGAGTACTTTGCCTTAATGCCAGAAGCAGTCCCGGCCAAGCGCCTCTTGTAAAATGCGGCAGAATATTGAAGAGCACCAAACCACTTTCGGTAATTCAATGAACGATCGCATGTGCCGTTTTTTTTCTTTCGGTAATTTCTTGGCACGTCGTAATGCTGACAGGGTTATGCACGTTAGGTCACCAGGCAAAGCAATTAAGATTACTCTATATACGGGGCTCTTCAGTTCCCACCGTTCTAATAGCATGCATTGGCAACGCAGTCATTCATAATCCGTGCAAATAATCTAGCATTTCAAGCGAGCAAGGCAATGGTTAGCGAAGCTTGGTATGTCATGCCAGTGAAGCCCGAAGTCGCGATAAATTTGTTCTTGCTGCGCACAAGCTAGCTGGCAACGTAGATATTTTGTACTTTGTTATACCTTTTTGCAAAAATGTGTTATTGCTAGCAACTAGCTAACTCTGTGGACCGTCACGTTCAGCGCTGAACATCCCGTCGCTTGTCGGTGTAGTTACCGTCGCCGATGCTTCGGTGCGTTGATTCAAGTGTGCATCCGTTCACTTATTCTTGATACGTCGGCGATATAGAGTGGGCGTAAATTTTCGTGAGTTTGGGGTGTATGTGTGTAGATAACATGTCTTAAGCTTACTCTGCCACGAAGCACCGCTACCTTTTTGAAGTTTTTATTTTGCGTTGGTTGTGCGACTCGACCAACAAGATGGGGTAGGGGTCCGTGATATCAAAGCTATCAACGCTAGAGATCTGGGGCGAAATGACGTTTGTTAGAACATGATCAATGAGAGTACCAGGGCTGTGTGACATGCAGCGTGTAGGCGATTGTAACAGTAATTCCATTCCATGGGCGACAAAGCAGTTTTCGTATTCTGTGCAACAACTGTTCGTGATATCGGTAATATCTGTGTTTATGTCACCAACGGTAGTTAACGTTTTGTTTTCACGATTCAGGCGGGTTAAAATGCTATCGAATTTTGCTCAGAAACGCATGTATGATGACGACGGGGAAAGATAAATGGATGCAATGATAGTGTTTTCGTTAGACGGAAAAGAAGCGCGGTCAAACTCAACCCACACGGATTCGACTTTATCAAGGTTAAATGTTTTGTCAGAGCGGCGCTTTTAGGAAAGCTGTTTTGAGATGAAAATGGCAGAACCACCATGGCGGTCACTATTTCGGTGGTTGTATTCCGCATCATAACCCTGTACTGTGAATAGGTTATTACCCTGAGGTGACAGCCATGTCTCCGAGAGACAGATAACCGAAAAGTTATGAGCCGGTAAGAGTTAGAAAATTTATTACGTCGACCTTATGTTTGGGTAAGCTGCACGTGTTAAAATGGATGACAGATTTGCGTGATGCGGACGACTTACTGAGTAATTGTTTTAGTTGATCTGCGCTGTAATAAGTGTAAGGTTGGCTATCTGAAGGATGACTGTTCATGTGAAGACGGAAAGATCATTTACACCCGACATGCGGTGCACGCGACTGCCTTTGCACTTGCGAGCTGGAATTTTGCCGTTAGCTGTCCAGAGAAATTCCCAATGTTTGTCTCGTTTTAACGCAACTGCTTGGGCAAAGAGCCTCGTGTTTTAGGGTCTCACGTGTTCATTAATGTAGACGGGCTTTAGATTAGAATTTTGTGTTGTGAAACCGATGGCGCCAGCCGTCAATCGCGCCTTTCATGCCGCTGCAGCAAACTCGGTTTTCTTGGTATGCGAACAGAATCGGGCCATAATGTGTGGTCCCTCCTTTGCCGGAACACAGTGTATGATGTCAATGTCGGAATCGTTGACTGGACCGCCAACTTTCCCACCGATCTCCTTAAGCATTGCGGTGCAGCATTTGCCCTGTGTCGAAGGAACTCCTTTTATTTCTAAGTTGCTGTTGCGGGAGTACTGCTCGAGTTCAGCCACGTGCAGTGTTAACTGCTGATTTGCCCGGGTCAACTCATTGTTATTTTTGGCAAGAGCGCCGCTTGCTGACTTTTCATTTCGTCGTAAATATCATTGAACATGGTTACGCTTCGGAGGCAAGCGAAAGCAAGAATGTGGCTTGAACTTGGAGCCATAGTTTGGTGACCAAGATGCTCACTTTTCTCTGACGACTCCCTAGATATACTGTGGTTCCAATTAAAGGAGTAAACTGGGAACAACTGATAGACCATCGTTTCTTGTATCCAGTGTCATCCTGAAGAATACCACATGAAACTTCGCGAGAGACTGCGCAACGCTTTAGCACGGGTATTTAACACTCCATTTTCACCAACAGTTTCGGCGCTCTCTAACTAATAATTATTTATATCGCCGAATTCTGATGATACAAACACCCCTGCGGTAGCTTTGCGAGGTAGCCTGTGTGTGAGTGGATTCATAAGACCATCCTTCATAGCATGCTTGAAACGGGCTTAAGAGATTTTGATGCTTTCTTGTTTATTTTAACCTCCGAGATGGCAGAAAATGTTTTTCCTGAAAGGAAGTAAAATTTATTGTGGTGTTTCTTCTCCATTTAATCCTGTCAAAAACAATTGCGCTAGGTCCTACAAATCATAATTAGCTCAGTTCACAATGACGTAAGCACGGTTTAGGTCGGCTCTCGCCCCCGCCGCAACCCCCCCCCCCCTCTTGGCATTCTATGGCCTTTAGATAGGAGATAAACAGAGTTCATTTGCCTGTGCATGTAACAAATCCCATCTTGGTGCAGACACATCTAAGTTTAACTTAGAATTCTTAAAGTTGTGTTACAGCGAGTTGGCTTTATATAGGAGATAATCGACGCAAAGAACAAATGAGAAAGAAAAAATACATTCGTTGCGGAAAATGCCACATTATTTATTTAGCAGTTGTTTGTGCCAAGCTTCTTTCATCCTAGGCAAACATAAACTGACTGTGGTCAGCGACATGCAACGTGTCACGTGTTGTACAGTGCCAAGTCCTTAAAATATAACGCCATTTTATTTTCATTACAGCCGAAACAACTATCGTGGATTACATTACCATGCACTGCGTGTCTTCTGACCCCGCCATCTGATAACTCAACCACTGGCGAAGCCACTCCCCATTTACTCAATGGAAAGAATGTTGAGATGGGCACGGCATAACCCAGGTAAAGGTTTCATTTTTTGCGTGCTCAGGCTACACAAAGTACAAATTACTACAGCTGAAATACTTATTCCACGCTTGGTCTTGCTACATTGTGACGTTTGCGAACAGTAATTTATATTGAATTCTTAGTGTTAATATAGGTGCTGACTCGAATGACAATTAAATAATGATGGCACGAAAAACAAAAAAACGCAGTTTTTCGGCAGCTGCATTCTGAAGGAGATTAGTAAAAAAATGATAAATGCTGTTATTTAAATTAAGAGCCACGCTTTGTAGAAAGGTGTTTCATGAGATGCGCATTACTTTCAAATAATTGCGATTTCGGGTCTGTACAATGTTTTTTAGGCACCACTCATGAAATAAGGAAGGTATCTCACCTAAAAATATCGGCATGCTAGGATCAACTGTTTTCAGTGCCTTCAAGAACATTTCACAAGAAGTGTCTGTGTTGCAATTGTAAAACAAATGTTTTCAAACATTATTCGCTCTTTTCAACCCCGAACTTTCTTTGTTTTCTTCTTTTATGGAGAACACCGCAGATTGCATTTCTAAACTATAATTCACTATTCTACCGCGAGCGCGCAAAGCGGCTTTATGGCACACAGGATATCGTCGTCACCCAACAGTGCTAATAAAACGTAACGCTGTTAATCAACGGCTTGTTGCTCCGTACAGGGCTTTTTCTTGCTTGCATATTGTCATGTGGTCGTGACGTTGAATAACACAGTAGCAGTACTGTGAACGACAAAACTAAGTTTTATTGGGCGAACCTGTGCCCACAAAACAGGCTACACTTATAGCACAACGATAGGGGCGAACACGCTCGGCGATCGTCGAAAATCTGATCAGCGGGTCAAGCGCGTCGGCTTTTATAGATCAGTCGTGGAATGTTCCAGATTAACCGATGGGACCCGCGTGCCTTCCACAAAGTTCTACACCATTCGCGTCACGGGATGAAATCTGATAGCACAAGGTACGGCGACAACAGACAGCCGGGTAGAAGCATCGATAACTTTCCAGAAACGTCGGATACATGCAGGTGCGTCCCTCGCTGTGAGATTACAGCGGCGAAACGTGGTCGCCCGATAAAGATAAGTACACGTGTCAATATGTATGCACTTGTATCCAGGAGCCATCCGCGCATCGTGTAAGGCACGCGCAAACTGCGTGCTGTTGTTTTCATGGCTTGGCCCAGTTAGAAGCGAGCTAGCTTTGCACCCCTGAGATATTATTGCACCCTGCACGTAGCCACAAGGTGTTATTTGTACTTCAGTATATTTATCTTTCATCGCAAAAAAAGAACACACAAGACGCGTGCATAGCCAGAAGCATCATTTTGAAGCTTGTGATGGTTCTCCAATATACCTCCACGGTTTACAAATTGGTTAATGGCAAAAAAAAAAAATGAAATTACGTAATACCTTGAATGCACTGATTGCATATGAGGATCTAAAATGATTCGTGATTTCTAAACTTGCTTCAGACGCACCAAAAAACGCCGTTCAGAACTACTTGAAGTCCTGTTAAACACGCAGTATATATGCCTTATACGCGAATAGGTCTTATTAAAGCTTCGTTTATGTTAGTTGGGAACCCCTGTATCTAAGTGACTTGTGTGTAGTCTTTATAACATTTAGAAATTTCCTTTGCGCCGCATATAGCATTAGTCCCTCTCTGTTAATTTGAGAAGGCTTGCACATGAATGAACACCGCTGCAGGGATTGAAACGTGGTACTTGGACAGCATCGCAGCCAGCCCATTTTTCCCCAACCGTGAGCGCTGGGTCGTATGCATTGGTAGTGTATGACTCACTCTCGTTTGGTGCAAAAATGCATCAGCTCGGTGTGCCCGACGCCCAACGGTGGTGCAAGAACTCCCTGAAATCATCTATTTCAAATATGGCGCTTCAATTGCTGAGCTTGTAAGTGTATGAATGCGAGGTAGTTGGTACGATATCACGGTTGAGGCCAATGCAAAATCAACGCGGACAAGGGAGGAATACAGGACGAGCGGGAACTGCCAAATAATAGGGTGTATTATGCGCACACACCAATATACCCATGGAAAAAAGTTATGCAGATTCCACGCACTGTTGGAATGGACGTAAGCGAAGCTTTCCGTGCTTAATGCTCTGGTTGACGATAATTAGCGGTGATGTCGACGGCTAAAGCTTAATTTCTTCAACCTTTAGGCTAACACGAAACTGGTGAGTTGATGTTAAACTTAACCTTGCGTGCACCAGTCCGCTTCTCTGCGTAGTAGACAAAACACACAGGGAGAGGTGTTTGCTTGAGGCGTTCTTGTGAGTGGTATATTATAACCTGTGAGAGGTTTTAGCGTTGTCATTTCCTCACATGGCACACCACATTGTGGCAGAAGTGTTGACCTGAAACTGGATTGTGGGGCTGTACGCGCCAAAACCACTCAGATTATGAGGCAAGTCGTAGTGGCGGACACCGGATTAATTTTCACACCGTGATGTTCTTCAACGTGTCCCAAATTCTAAGTGCGCGTGCTTTTTCTATTTCGCCCTCGTTGAAATGCGGCTGCCGCGACTGGGATGAAATCCGTGCCCTCTAACAATACAATAGCCGTGAAGCTAACGCGGCCGGCACAGAAGTGTTGATTTGACGGCCGACCGCTTCCGTAGTATCTCCAGAAACCTGCAGTGCGCTTTAATTAATGCGGCTCTGATCTTGCCGCCATGCGTACGTTTTCGCTTGACATTTTTCATGGCGTTTATTTTTCGCGAATAGCAGCAACGTACTGTACCGTACCTTGAACTTGAGCTTATCCTGTTTCCCCGCAACCGCTGTCGTATGGTAGGCTTTCCTTGCTTTCTCAAGTTACCTCCCCCCAGTGGCGTAGCAACAGGGGGGGCCGGGGGGCCGTGGGCCCCGGGTGCACGGGGCCAGGAGGAGGGGGGGGGGGTGTCATATACATCTGAAGACACCCGAAAATTGTCGATATCCTCGCCTTCCTCGACTACACCCGAGGGGGGGGGGGGGTGACAGAAGAGCTAAGGGCCCCGGGTGCCAGACGACCTAGCTACGCCACTGCCTCCCCCCATCTCTTATATGGGAACTGCCTCTTTTCCTCCCTCTAATCCTTTGTGCAGGTCTATATGCGACCCCTCTGGCCTCGCATGTTCGTAAAAAAAGATGCGCCACAGTTTCTGCAATGCTTCCAAGGGAGTCACGGACAATTACAGTTGTCAAGCGGCTAATGTGGCGACGGTCAGGGAGCTCTAGAGGGCATTCTGCACATTTGACTCGCTTTTGAGGGAGATTTACCTAGAAAATACCATTTGCGTTGAATGGCAAGGGGTGAGGAGCGAGGAGAAAGTTGGTACCAGTCACGGTGTAAGAATTGGTACCAATAAGGGACAGAGGCAGGGGTGCCCTTTATTCCCATTGCTGTTTATGATGTACATGGTGAGGATGGAGCGGGCGCTAGAAGGAAGTAATATCGGATTTAATCTCTCATACAAACAGGCGGGAACAGTAGTAGAGCAGAAGCTCCCAGGTTTATTTTATGCGGACTACACTGTGTTGCTAGCTAAGAAGCAAAGTGATTTGCAACGTTTGGCTAGTATCGGTGGACAGGAAGGCAGCAAATTAGGTTTGAAATTTAGTGTTAGAAAATCAGGTATTATGGTATACAATGAAAACCGTGAACAGACAGTGGCAACACAGGGCCAGGAAATACTTCGGGTAACAGAATATAAATACCTTGGTATATAGATAAACGAAGGCAATAGATATATGGAAACTCAGGAAAAAATATTCTTCATTCCTGGAAAAAATCGATTCTTCATTCAGAACAGCCATTCTAGGGGCACTTTAAGGAAGGTCGAACAATGGGTTGTAGACTACATTGGCAACGTTGGCAAGCAACTGAAAGCGGCCTTTCGGAAGACACATTTATGAGGACAGTGGTGCAATGTTTCAAATCGCGAGGAAGTGCTATATTACCACTGCACTCAACACTGCATTTTAGGCACCGACTGTTGCATTTGCCATGGAGCGGCACCCCCGCATCTTGAAAGACAATTCAAGACTTTCAGAGGAAGATCGTGGCTAATCCAGGTCACACATTATTTGAACGCCATAACGCGCACAGTTCAGTGTCTTGCCGCACTACGCAGTCACGGCAACCTGGCAAGTACTCATGCCGGCAGTTAAGCGATTTTGTGGTGGACGTTCTGTCTCGTTCAAAGCTTGCATGGTCAGGCCGCCAGAGTGCTGCCATCTGCCGGCACTTTTAGCGTTCTTTCAAACTGTCCTCTCTACTCGAAGGAGAGTTCTGTTTTGAGAGAACAATGTTTGCAAAATACAACAACCTTAAGGCAGACTGCCGCTGCGCTAATGGGTGCAGTTGTTGGAAAATAGGCAGAGTTTGCTGGCAGTTTTTGTAATGCCATCTTAGATTCCATTTCTGTTTGTTGTACTGTTATTTTTAGGACTCTCGAACTGAGTGCCATGCGCGTGTAATAATACTGTGTCATGTGCAATACTTACTTTCTTTTGTGTCATCTTGAGCAAGAGATGGGCAGATGTGTTCTTTTTTTTTGCAAGGTTTGCTATGACTACACCTTTGTTAGACAATTGTAACCCTGTTGCAGCAAGTTGACATGTGACATAAGTGAAGTTTTTTGCATATGCGCAAGTGTTTATAGCTTCTATTTAAATAGAGTTCTGTTTATTACTGTTACAAGTTCTACGAATGTTTCTTTTTTTGTGAAGGTTTATTAAATGACAAATATTGAATTTGGCTTCTCCAGATCGAAAAGTCTATTCGAGATGATATTTTAAACTTCAGTGTTCATGTTGGAAAGACCTCCTAGCTGAAAATGAATGTTTTTGTTTTGTAAAAATTTATTACACCAAACCAGTGTTAAGTGTGGCTTTTCCAAGAAGGAAAGTCTATTGTAGAAAAAGTATGTTTTAGATGTGTTGTGTCCTTCATGTTGTTCCTTTTAGCTCAAAATAAATTTAGTTTCGCGTTTCGCACGACAGACTTCCCACTACAGTCATCACCACACACTCGATAGAGGACCGGGACCAGCGTGACAACGGTTAGCTTTAATATTGTTATCCCATGTGCAAACAGAGGACATGGGACATTGACATCGGTAAGAAAAACACCTCTTCAAATGCATAGTTACCAATGTTACAGCAAATGCTGTGTGAAAACATTGATGTGCTTGAATAACACCTATTGACACGCATGGTTACTGTGTGCGTTGACACATACTGTGTAGAATATACACACAATTTATTGACATGCGTAATAAATATATGCGCTGGCACATAATGTAAGGGACATGACACACATCGGACATGGATAAAACAGAATAGTAACGTGCATATATGTACGACAACACACACACTGTGGAAAAAATGTGTATGCGTGTACATGCATGTGTGTGTGTGTGTGTGTGTGTGTGTGTGTGTGTGTGTGTGTGTGTGTGTGTGTGTGTGTGTGTGTGTGTGTGTGTGTGTGTGTGTGTGTGTGTGTGTGTGTGTGTGTGTGTGTGTGTGTGTGTGTGTGTGTGTGTGTGTGTGTGTGTGTGTGTGTGTGTGTGTGTGTGTGTGTGTGTGTGTGTGTGTGTGCATGATGAGGTAAGTATGTCGAGAATTATTTTCACACCATTTCCCCAGCTCTGCGGAGAGCTTCTTGGACCTGCCACAAGAATCCCAAATATACATCTGGCACAACATGCTTCGATATCATTTTGTCTGTTGGTCTTTCAACTTGGCAAGTGAACCGGCTCGGCTCTTGACACCTGAAACACTTCACACTGCAGTAATGAAGGCTGGAAATTGTGCGCCTGAGTGAATGTCACTGGAATCTCTGTGCTCATTGTTTGGTTTTTGAAATGTAAGCTTGTGACACAGTGATTACTTGTCTGGCAGCTGCACATATTGTAATCTGGCCTTGTCTCACTGGTGTCATCTTTATTTGGGAGCTTGAAATTGGTGCGTATCAAAATTTCCACAGCTCGCTAAAAAATCTGCAGGGACACTAAAGAAGGCTGTCCATGTAATACAGGATTGGCAAATTACAGTGTTGCGATGCCTGATGCATCAGTCTTGCGAGTTGAATTGGTGCGTATCAAAATTTCCACAGCTCGCTAAAAAATCTGCAGGGACACTAAAGAAGGCTTTCCATGTAATACAGGATTGGCAAATTACAGTGTTGCGATGCCTGATGCATCAGTCTTGTGAGTTGAATCTTGGTATGCCAAAAAATATAGCTAGAATGAGACTGGCTTGAAGTTCCTGGGCTAGCTCCTTGTGATTTCATGAGATTTGGACATCTACCCGAGACTTGTTATTAGATACTCGTTAAACAGCAGTTTTTGCATCTTAATGATTATTCGAGAACTTTCTCTGTGCCAAAACCGTCCAAACACTTCTAAAGCTTGCGATGTCATGCTGTGGTTTGAGTGTGATATTTAAGGGAGACATTACCTTTGATATCTTGTGCTAGTAAACAACCTTTATTTTGCCAAACACATGCAAATTGGGTTTTTAAATACTTTGCTAAGGTAAACTAAATGCCCCTCTGTAGTGTCCTTTCAAGTTTCTGCTGGAAGTCGATCCATCAGGAATGGCCTAAGTACCTTGCTTATGGTTTAAATTCTTCGTTTTTGCACTTTGTTCTAACCTGAACTTGCCATGTCAGATGGTAGACGGCTGCCACCTCATTGGGTAAAACGGACATGGACCTATAGTGGACTGATACTCCAGGGCAACCCATATCAAACCTTTATGTAGGTCTCCCTGTTGACCTCATAGGACTCCTCGGGGTGTCTACTGACCGGGAAAACGGGGAATTTTCGGGGATTTTCAGTCGTCTGGAAATACTCTTGGGAAACTCGGGAAATTTGTGCTATCAGGGACAATTCGCTGCAATTTTACTGAAAGTGAACACAAGTCGCGCTAAGGCTGACTCGAATAACAGAGGAATCGTAACGAATCGTCTGACACCGTGTCGCCGGCTGGAGGAGTTGGCAGTGTCAACGACCGATTTTCTGGGACACCCGACACCCACAACCACCGTAGTCCTCCATAAAGAAAGCAACAAAATCCCAATAAAGAAAGGCGTTAGGCAGGGAGATACTATCTCTCCATGCTATTAATAACCGGTCGACCGCCCGTGTCATTGTCAAGGGTAATTTCAATGTGTTCTTTTGTTTAAAAATGAAATAGAACTAGACAAGCAGCGTTTTATTTCGTCTTATAATGCAATACAAGGATGTTTTCTGAAAGGAGTGGTTGAGTTCTAGTGACAGAATTTGACTGAGTAGTGCTTTCGTCATCGGGCAAGTACTTTTAATTTCCTGCGGGAGTCTCTAATCATGTTCTGCAATTACCTAAATTTTTCGATTATTAAGGCTCTGTTCGCGATAATATTAATCCTTTAGAGATTCTCGAGCACCAATTATCACTTTAGCTAGAATTAATATTTGCCTTTAGTGTCCTTTCAAGCTTCTTGTCATTCTGTTCCGTGTTTTTCATTGAAAGAATTCGCCGCTGTCAGTAATAGCACCGACTCCCCCTTTGTAATCCTCGCGTTTGGCTTCGAAGCTCGGAAAGCACAACGCGCTACAGAACGCCGTTTCTTGCAAGTCAGCTTCGCCTCAGTACAGCAATGTTACGCGGTGAAGCAGAAGCAAAGTATTGCGGTGAAGCTTAAGCATGAGAAGAGGCAATTGTTAACTATGCACAGTATGTACTTCATAATTATACATGGCTGCACGCACCTTCTCCTGTCGCAGTACGAACACTAATATGCCTAATAAGAGTACTGGCAGGCCTTCAGAGCTTTTTCGGACGTTCCTGTACAACTTGAGCACTTATGGGCAGTAAAAGAGATGCATTAACTTTTCGGACGTTTTCACGGCCCCCATGAAGTCTGAGAAATCTGATGTTGACTGCAACTTACCAAAAGGATGCTTCAAATGGTCCGTGGGGCGAACGCGCGGCGGAAGGAGGACGAGAACAGAAAAGACCGACGCATTGGCGAAGGAACGGGAAAGAGTGCCGCCGATTCTATGAAGGAGCTTCAGCTCAAAAAACTAGGCGTTGGCTCCTCAACGCCCTCGGGCTCCTCAGGCGTCCCTCAACCGAAGCAAAACAAACTCTTTAAAGCAGTGAAACGCAACACTGAGGCGTTGTACACGGGCTGAGAGTATGTCAGGACAGTTGAGATTTTCCTTCCAGCTGCTGTTTGACTGCAGGAGTCAGTGGAACGTACGTTTCAGCCACCGTGAAACAGTGAGCCGCCGTTCCTTCGGAATCTGGCGTGCACAGAAGCATGTTCCGAGGACATGCCTATACAGAAAAAGGTGCTTAGAAACCCCCAAAACTTCCGTTGACATTCGTGTGTGGCATATGCACCTTCTCTTCAAGACGCTCCCACTGCTATCTCTCGCATTCTTTTTGCGCATGGGAAACGTGTCCGCTTCGCAGCAGTTTCGCCCCGTTTGTCGATATTCGAACCAACCCCCGAAGAGCTCTTCGATGCGCACATGCTGACGTACGGTTCAATTCTTACGGTGGTATATGACACCGAACCCGGGCTGACGCGGGCGAACACGTGGAAATGCATGCGGCGTGCTTGGAAATGATTTAGAGCGCCGCGCCATTCATTTGGGGTACAGCGCTCTAAAGCGTGGGGCAGGTATCCTTGCGAAAATCGTGTCACGTGGGTTCGATGCTCCCCAGCCCTAAAAATTTCATTTTCTTTTATTGAAAAGTGCTGTTAACGAGGTTGGGCCCACGTTATTAAAATACACTACCTTCGGGAACGGCGCACATTTTTATACAGCATTATCTTCCGGATCGGTCCATTTTCTTTTTTTGTTGGAGACGGACAAACCATCCGGAAGGCAGCCGAATTATTCTAGAAATTGCATTAAGAAGCAAGCGATTATGTTTTACGAGAGTAGGAAACGGGACCTTCTCCGTAGGCGTCGCCGCCGCTGGGAGGCGGCTGTCAAAAGTTCAGAGCTGGCATACCAGCTCTTGGCCGTCCAGCAAGACGAAGATGCCGCTCGAATCCAAGGACTTCGAGCCGTCACCTGAGGCGACCACAGCAAGAACTGCCGGACTATTCTTTAATAAAGTTCCTTCTTCTTCTTCTTCTGGTCAATTTTATATATTCGTGACGAGTAAAGGAACTTCAAGTTTGTTTAATTTTATTATAATAATAACATTTCTTTTCAGCGCCCATCGTTGACGCCACTATCACTCGCAGTGCAATGCGCGTCTTGAAATGTGCAGAAATAATAATAATATTTGGGGTTTTACGTGCCAAAACCACTTTCTGATTATGAGGCACGCCGTAGTGGAGGACTCCGGAAATTTTGACCACCTGGGGTTCTTTAACGTGCACCTAAATCTAAGCACACGGGTGTTTTCGCATTTCGCCTCCATCGAAATGCGGCCGCCGTGGCCGGGATTCGATCCCGCGACCTCGTGCTCAGCAGCCCAACACCATAGCCACTGAGCAACCACGGCGGGTAATGTGCAGAAAGGCGCGCTCGTAAAGTTCACCTGTTGAAATGCGCCTCCCTCACACGTTGTGCTTTTTTGCTTGTCGAAATTTGTCTGAATTTGGTGACGCGGGTAGCTTCATCGCTTCTTAACCTGTTCAGTCAAAACTAGTGTGTTACGACCGCAAGATAATTCTGTAATTGTTTTCGGGCGACTGCGCTGGCTGACGGGCTTGGCATCCGACGATGGGATCAGCACTACACCTGAACCTTTCATCGGCCTCCAAAGAAAGTACGTTCTGTGCAGGGGTGCGATTTACAACCGTACGGCGGGTGCCTTTTCCTGCATCGCTTACCGCGCTAAAAGGTCGAAACGCCCATCAAGTCGATGGCGAGGTTTTTGCATATTAGCTCCAAAGGCAGGCCAACAAAACCAATAGCGCGCCTTCGGAAACAAAATCACGTCACTTCCGCTTTGAACGGATATGGCGTCGTATTATTTTTTCTTCCAGCGGAAGTGTTCCCTCCACATGCAGATGGCGCTAAGCCCCATGAACAGCTAAAGCCCCTGAAACTTCGTAAAGTAGTGCCACTCTCCTCCTCCGCCTTCACTCCTCCTCGTTTCTCCTCTCTTTCACGCTCCCTCCTCGACCATGGCACCGCCTACTTGCTCGAGCGCAGCAGACGACCTTTCGCAGAGTGAATGCACGCATAGCAAGGTAGTGCTCTTTAGGCGTTCACGTTGGCTTTCCAGCTCCGCGTAACTTCGTGTACAGCATAGAATCTTTAGTCGCATGCTTATACAAATTCGGTAACGGCAGCTTTTGTTTCATTTTTGATAACTATTTCTTTAAAAAGTATCTGACGGAGTGTTAACGCTGTGCGTTGACGACTGCGAATGTATCGCGTGCCCTACAGTTAGGTACGCAACATTTGTCAAGGGCGTGTCGCAAGATATTGTTGCGGATGGTTGTAAATAACACGTTTACCATCGAATGACAACCTCTTGGCTTCCAGCAAACCCTCAGCCTAAAGAATCCGCGCCGCCCTTACCATGTGAAGTCGCGGCGCGTATCAGCTATGACGTACAAAGGCTGACGGAGATCACTGCTCTGGAGGCTCGGAAGTGTATTACAAGCTACAGTGCCGCCAACGTGCGTGCTTGCCAATCTAAGCGCGCGCAAAGCCTCAGAGGTGGGCGCTGGTGCTATTATGTTTCTCGTGTCTCAACGCCGACAGAAATACCGCGGCCGATCATCGAGTCGGGACTGTGCCTACACAAGAAAATAAAATGAGTTTTTAGCATTCGTGCGCGAAGCGGGAGCGCGATAACAATGCTTGACCCAATCTCAAACAAGACTACTGTGGCCTTCAGTAATTTTTTGAGGTTAATGACTTATCACGAATAACACTTCATCGTGCGTTGGTTCGTCCGTTTACTAAGTGACGTACTTGTCGCGAACCGAGTTGCACTGAGGTGCATGCATTGAGGACGGTTGAACTCCCTTCGAAGTAACATTTGCGATATATTACTTTATTAGTGAAGTCATGATCGCGCAAAGAATCCCCCCGCCATGACGCGGCCGAAATTGCGGCAAGTGAAATGGTTTTATCCATAGGTTAAAATGATATGAAACGGCATTCGAGTTGCAAGTTAACAGTTTATTTTCACATAGATGCATTACAGATTTGCCTTTGCAGTCACAAGTCCGTGTGCACCATTTATTGTCTCATTGCGTAAGTAAACGCACCAGCCTAAGAGTCCTACAGCAAGCGCGTCTCAATAAGGCATAGTGACTGTAGAAACGAATAGTAGCATAGACGAGCAAGCGAACGACTATATGAGCGCGCGAACTAACGAGCGAGCAAACGACTAAACGAGCGTGCGAACGAACGAGCAAACAACTAAGCACGAACGACGACTAAATCAGCCAGGGAACGGGCGGGCGACCGCACGTTTTCTTTGCGAGTGCTGCAACGCCGCATCTTCAGCTTCGCACACTTTAAAGCTCACGCGAATTAGCACATACGTCTCAATTACCCATGATGCGGTCGCTCGACGACGAACGCACCGCGTAACACTGTTTCGGGAGAGCACGCACGCTTTTCATCGGTGCCTCTGTACCGCAAATCCACCGGGCGACCGCCAACGAGGAACACGAACAAATGTGGCAAACAAAGCTAGTCTATCTAAAGGAGGCTTGTAAGTAACTACAAAAGGCAGAGAGTT
Source organism: Dermacentor albipictus (assembly GCF_038994185.2). Classification (NCBI taxonomy): domain Eukaryota; kingdom Metazoa; phylum Arthropoda; class Arachnida; order Ixodida; family Ixodidae; genus Dermacentor; species Dermacentor albipictus. Next base: position 20,912,535 of record NC_091830.1, on the reverse strand, counting down.
GCTCTCCTGAGGCGCTTTCATGATCGATACTGAAATTTGATCAAAAGGACTGCGCTGAATCTTACAAATTTTGTAATCACGTTATCGCACGCAACCTCGCGTGCCCGCGAACTCAAGCCGGTTGGCGTTCAAAACGATCAAGCGCACCAAATATGGCTAACACGACCACGTAGTGCGCATATAAGCAAAGCAGACGTTGCGTAAAAATCATGTTAAAGCGTGCGTACAAATGACAACATGCACAGTGAACTGTGCAATATCTACTACGTTATTGCCCGCAGCACAATACGCAAGCCTGGCACATACAATACTCTGAGAGAGTCACAACTTACATCACATAGTCGCGCGGAGGAAGTTGGTTGGAAGTTCTCCCTCCCGATTCGGTGAAGCCATGCCTTTCTTCTTAACCCGTTGCGCTTACCGGACGGTATACCGCGAACATATTCTTGCCTTTGCTAAAACTATATTGGCATCCAAACGCGCAGCAGGTCATGGTAACAGAAAATGACGTGAAGCGACGTCGCAGTTGCCACAAAACATCCTTCAAGGCGTTCACAAGATCAAAATAACACAGAATAGGAACGGAAAGAATGCCGCCAACAAGCGCCGCTTCTCGAGCAAAGATGGCACTGAAGCGCGACTGTAAACAAACAAAGCCGGCGCAACGGGCCACGTGATGCCATTAGGCCAATAGCGACGCGGTGTCGGCTTCGGCCAGAGCGCTGGAGGAGGAGGCGGCATTCTTCAAAGCGTGGCACTACTTTACGAAGTTTAAGGGGCTTTATGAACAGCCGACGAACCGTCATGTTTTGAACGTATGGGCTCCTATGGAAGCTTCGCTACCAGGTATATTTACCTTGGAGCGCGTACGTTCTTGCGGCTCGCGAAGATGGCCACTAAAGTACGCCACTGCGGAAGAAGGGCGTGGCAATGCGTCTGCACGAGCAAAATGGCGAAGACAGGGTGACCCGGAACTGTGGAAGTGAGAAGCGGCACAACAACTGGTACAACGAGCGGAAGAAGCCGAGCCACGACGACAACCCCGATTGCATAGCTTCACGTATTACCAAATGTTCAGCACGCTTCTGCCTTCTTGCGTTACAAGAGTGTAACACTTGCCGAAATTCTTATTGGAGCACTGCTATGGAGGCTACACACTCTTCAGTACAGCGAGGTGCGTTGGTCGAACACACTCGGGGGCAAGTTCACTACGCAGCGTCACTAGACCTTTAGGCCTAACAACCTGCGAGTGACACTAAAGGCGAAGTCCACTCGCTCGAAGCGTCACTACATTTGCCTGTTTGAATGGGTAGTTTTAATCACCTGTGGTTTCTGGACACCTATGTCGCAGCATACGGGGGTTTTATACTGCTGCTGCAACCCGCTGCAGTAAACGGTTGATTGCTTCGCCTGGTCATGTGACTTTTGCGCTATGGCGAAGTCGTTGCGCGAAGATGGCTCCGCATGCCATTGAATTATATTTATTGGGCAGGGTGGGGGGGCAAAGGGTAAGTGCGATAAACTACGTGTATGCATAGACAAGAACGGCACCGAGAGCGGCGCTGCTGCGCCGGCGTTGAGAGCGCCGCATGCGAAGCAAAATTCTATTAGCGGGTGGTACCCCTCTCCCACCTCTCGTTCGCGCCGCCTTGATTGCCTCCTGCACTGCGCGTGTTTGGGCACGTTTCGTGCCGCGTGCGGTGTGTGCGCGTGGACATTTCCTTCGAAGGGCGGTGTACAGTCTGTTTCACATTTAGGGGAAATCTCGAAGCGCATTGCATCGCGATGCGGCGAGCGCTTGAGTCAGGCGGCGGCAGCAGCTCGCGCAGACGCTCGAGGGGCAGGATCTTGAACGGCGTCGTCTGCTCCGGCGGCGCGCGCTGGCCGCATTGTCGAGAAACGTTCTACTGTCAGGTGCAGGGCGCCGATCACATCGTTACTGCGTGAAATGAGCCGGTATTCTTTGCTAAGCGTCGCGCGACGCCCACTGATATGCCTCGAATGTAAGTTCATCGCTGCATGGCAGTCATAGACGACGTACTGATTCCATACATTCTTCACGGCCCGTTTCTGGAAGGCGACTGTATATTCTAACGCGATAGGACGCCGATCCACACTGCTCGTGCTGTGCAAGAACTGCTAGAAGAGCGCGCAGTCACTCTCTTGGAGCGGCCGCCTCAATCCCCGGGCGCCAACATCATTTAAAATGTCTGGGGTTCGTTGAAAGTATCGCTGGCGCAACATCCCCTCTACCAGTCGCCCGAGGATAGGCTTCGATCCACCATCGTCAGCGACTGAGACGTGCTGCGAATGAACACATCCCTGATCAAGTCATTCTACACTTCACTGCCTTCCAGGATGAGCCGACGAGAGCCGACGCAGCGAAAAAACTTGCCACACTTGCGCGTGACCTGACATTAGCCCAGTGGAATTCATCCGATTTCACAAGTGCACGCCTCCATACTCTGGACCCTAATTTACGGCTCCATATTCCGTCCGAGCTTCCACGACGTGACTGCACCCTTCTTATCCGTCTATGGCTTGGAGTAGCATTTTCAAATGCCTACTCTTTCCTTATCGGAATGGCCAACAGCCCACTGTGTGACTTCTGCGGGTGGGCAAATCTTATACGCGACTGTTATCAGAAAGCGCCATATTCGTTGTTGCCCCGCTCCGATGGTCATCGGATGCCGCGTCGCTCCTTCTACCAGGGTTTTTATCTTCCTTCAGATTTCCTTTCTTTGTATCGGCCACATGAGCAGACGTGTCGGGGCCCATGCGTGGCCTGTGCTAGAGGCGCTCGACCACGCATATTGTGATAAAAAACAAGGTATAAGCGGGATATTGTAATCGTATTTTTCAGATAAAACTGTGGCTACGGCTCCGTGTGCATCGCCAATCTGTAACAGTTTCCCGATATAGGCTTGAAAATAATATTCTTGATTTTTTTTTCTGTCTAGATTGGTGCACCAGTCCAGTATAACCGCCGACTATAAGTCCGCACTTTCCATCCAACACGTTTCACTCGGCTTCTTCCACGGTGCACGACAGGCAGCCTGCCCGCCTCGCATCCACGGAAGCCGAGATTTAGGCCAGTGCCTTCGGCCGCTTGCAGCTTCCGAGATGACAGCGACTGACATAGACACGCTGTTCTACCTCATGGCACTGGTGCCACAGACGCAGCTGGACAAGCTCGACGAAGAAAGATTGGCGTGGCTTCCCCGGATGAAAGGATGGCGTTCAATGAGGATCAACAAAGTGGTCCGCAGAGAGATTGAAGCCTGTCCGGTGCCACGGGAACGACTCAATCGCCTTGCCTGGTTCTACTGCTGGATGGCGCCCTTGCGCGTGCTGTGTCCGTGGACGCTGTTCCACCTCAGCGCCGGTGTGGCGTTGACGAACGCACTCATTGTCTTCGAACGCTTGGAGTCCGCACTGAAGATTCTGGGCCGCCAAACGGCGTCCGTGGCGAAGGATGACATAACCGCTGTCTTCTGTTGCATTTTGGTCGCAGACGCCGTGCCGGTGTCCCGGAGGCACGACGTTGTTTGCGTGTGCCGCTACAGCGGGCTACCCTACATGGCTGTTTACGCTCCGGCGGCGTCCATTCAACCGCAACTCTCTGTCGCTCTCGCCGCCGTGATGAACTGCAATCCCGAGCATGTCGTGCGTGGTGTTTACGGGGACCTCGAGTCTGCGTATGCCGCCGCTCGGAGTGCTGCGGGTTCGAGCGCAGGCGCCCGAGGTTCAAATGCGAGGCTTAGGGCTGCGCCACGTGAATAGGCAATGTCTAAAACACAAGGCTGCCATGACGTACGTCTTTCCGGTTTTGTAATCACTTCCGGCGCATGTAGTATGCTCAAGCATAGCCTGCGACATTTGCTTTTGCTATTCAGAGGGGCGGGGATTTGTACTCTACTTATCCTGAAGCGAGACAGCTGCAGCTAAGTGGAAATGATGGGGACATGCTGCTGCTTTTAACTGTTGCAAATTTTCATATATTGATTAAGTTTCGCTGCACAATTAAAGACGCCCTTCAACTTGCGGGTTGTGCTTTAGTTATGGCTTGAACAATGGGGTGTTTTATTGCATGACCGGCGATGCAGTGCTTGCATGGATCAGTATATGCATGCTTTGTGGATGTACGCGCAGTTGTTGGTGATGTGTACAAGAATGTTTCATCTTTGCGAAATATTAGATGGGGATCTTGAGACCTGACAGTAGAAACGTCGGGGAGAGCAACATTTTATTATTCATGTGATTGCTTTTAGAGTGCTCCTGATGTCGAATGATGGGCGTATGTGAATTGCGGCTGCTATTCTGGTGTCGTGAACGCTATTTAAAGATTCCAATCGTCGTCAGTTATTTTTACATTCTTGTTGTTTCCATATCTACTACGACGAACAGAACGCTATATTCCCACTCAACCTTGACCGCTAATCACTGGTCCAGCGGTTGGTTGTTTGCTCACCATCTTCATCGACGTAGTATGAATGGGAATAAATTCTTCATCCTTAATTGTCATTACACCAGTGGCAACAATTTTAATTATACTGTCTATTACATAATTGCCATCACGTGTCACCCGCGGCTTAGTGGCCACGCTTTCAGATTTAGTTTTTAATGGCATGTTTTGTTGTGGACTAAAACTGGAAGAATGTAAGATGCTGTAATAAAAAAAACATCAAGTCAATTTAGTGTTCTCCGTTCCTTGCAAGCTTTCAGAACTGTGCAATGCAATGAAACATTGAAAACGCCCGCAATGTGCCAGTACTCACAACTCCAAATTCCCCAGGTGCACTTTGTTTTCTTGTTTTGTTTATTTATACTGTCAGCCCAAGAAAGGGCCTTTGCTGGAGGGGAAAAATATACGAGCCAATACAGAATTTATCTACATGTCGAGCGAGAAATGACGAGACAGTACAGTGGCAGTACGTATAACTAGTCACATGCAGTGAACAAAAACAAAATACACTTGTTTTAGGTGCATCTAAAAAGAGAAATACATGCTAAGAAGTACTCATATTTGAGAGCGTAAGAGTCTCCGAACGAGCCGTACAATCGCTGACTGAGGGAGATATGACCATTGAATTTAGTAATTAATCCCATTCTTTATTCGCCTTCGGAAAAAAGCTATATTTGAATGCATCATTCCCTATAACTAGCATTTGTATGTATAAACTGCGCATGTGTCAGAGCGTTGATCTGATGACAGTTTTAACCTGGTTATGAATAATTTGAAATAAAGAAAAATTGGGAGTGGCGTAGCTCGGCTATGCCAGGATATACCTAGCGAAAGCTAAGGCATGGCATGGTTAGCCTTGGTTAATCTTCATTGCAAGACCATGTTAGTCTGGTTGTCTAGCTACGTTGCGGCGTTTAGCCAGTCGTTCGGCGGGCTGTTCGTCTTTCCTGGGCGATTCGTTTCCTCATCTTGTTCTGAAGTCGATTCCAGGCCTCCTCCTGCTTATCAGAATTGTCGCCGTCCATACTGCCGCCTCAACTGTGGTTGCGGCGGACGCGAGCTCTACTTTTCAATCCTCCGATATGTTATCAGGCATGCGACGCAGCTGGCGAAGCGATTGGAGGCGAGCGCAACGACGAAGAACGCGATGTGACGTCATACCAAACGGCGGCGGCGGAAAGGCGCGGCACTGCGCAGCTGCGGAACACCTGTGGCTCAGTGCTACTAGTGGCGCATGCGCAGTAGTGACTAGGGAGCGAGCGAGAGAGAAAGAGAGAGAGGGCGAGAGAGAGAAATATCCGTGGTGAGGCGCGCGTTGTGACGTCATGTGCCTCCTCGGAGCACCGCCATGGCGAAATCGCAAGTTCGCAGCCAGTAAGGCATTGGTTTAAAAAATTTAATCGGTCAAACTGAGTCCTTACTTCTGAGTCGACAATGTCCGCGTGTTGTTTCGCTGTGTTAGCGAGACCGTGCTCTCCCGGCTCTTGTTGTGGCGAGGTGGTACTAAAAGACGTAAAAAGCGACAGAAATTCTGAGAATTGCCTACTACTGCGTAAGCATTGTTCGGGCCGGCTGTGATTTTGTTTGGCTTAGTTTTGCTTACTTGCCTCGCCTAGCGCATGCACGTCTATCCATGGTATTTCCCGGGGCAAAGAACGCGTAAGCTTTTAGTAGACAGTTGTCAGATTTTCTCGCCGCATGTGGTCCCTTCAATGCAATCGCACCGATTGAGCCGGAATTCCGGGCACGAGCGCGCCTCGGTGGAGTAGAGTGGGCGAGAGGGAACACCATAGCTGCCTCAGAGTCACGTGAAGCGTTGCGTGAGGGGAGAGCGCATCGCCGCGACGCCACGTCACAAAGTCCCCCTCGCTGTCACTGTCGCAAGCCTGTGTTATGCGCGTATTCCTTGCCCACGCAAGAGAGAGAGAGAGATAGCTTTTATTTGCGCCCGTCAAAAATGACAGATGAGGGAGGGGGGAGAAGGCTTCAGCCTCAACCTTCATTCATTCCCCTAACCAACCGTCAGCCAGAACCCCTTGGGACTAGGCGGTGGCGGTCGGGGCGAGACCGATGACTTTACGTTGCTCTTCCTATTCGTGGTTGAGTAATAAGGTCTCCCAGCATTCTCCATTTCCTTTAGGTTTGTTATAGGAAGGGCAGGCCCAGACCATGCGTACTAAATCTGCAATGTTATTGCAGTGCGTACAGCAACGAGTAAAGACTTCGGCACGCCATTTACCGTACATTCAGTGTTTAGCAACAACCCGGTTTACAATTTCCTCCACATCCTTCTTTTTTGAGCTGTTTATCCGCCGCTGGATAGGTCGACCGAGCCTATCATGAGGAACGATATCCTGGGGTGTTCTTAGTTCGTCACCTGTAGAGAGGTGTTCCTCCCTTGGGAGTGGCGAGTCAGAGGAGATCGAGCGGAAAGTGAGCCCTCATGTGGACGCGTGTGCCTTCTCCTTCTCCCACAGGCACTGACGCACCGGAGTCCATATCGGAGAGATTTGCTCTGCGGGTACTTGCCCTTTTCTCAGAATTTTGGCGGCTGTAGCAGAGATCCCGCCCCTATCGTAATTACTAATGGCTGCTCTATAGAGTCGCTAACAATCACCCTTGTACCGCTTTGTGTTATTGCTAGAGCAATGGCAACTCCTTCTGCCTCAGTTACACTTGTTTTTTTCTAACGGCGCAGCGCGAAACCAGGTCACCACTCGCACAAACCACTACCGCTGCGTGTGCTGCCTTGTTAGCGTATGTGGCAGCGTCCGTGTAGAGCAAGCACATCGGACCTACGCAATCTCTCGCCTGCGCTCCAACTGCGCTTCGGCGAGTACTAACGAAGACGCTCCAAGCGTCTCAATGGGCTCGCTTGCGCGCGAGGTGTTCGTCACTCGAAGGACGCTCAGCAGCGTTCAGTTGGATATTGGGCCACCCCAAAATCTCAAGCAGGGCCACCCCTAAATTTCAGGGGGCCCACGTTCAAATTTCAAGTTGACCTACCCAGATATTTCATGTTGGCCCACTTGCAGATTCCAAGTTGGCTCCCACCCAAATTTCAATTTGTCCACCACCACATTTCAAGTTGACCCAACCTCAAATTCCAGGTTCACCAACCCCCAAGTTTCAGTTGGCCAACCTCTACCATAAGCTTCCCCATCTATTTTCTAAGGAGCCTTACGTATCTATCTCTATGGATGTACGTCTGTATCTCTATGGGCATTTATTTGTACCTCTGTCAGTAAATTGTTCCTCATCGCCTAAAAGCTACCGATTACCTGCATTTATTATAACGTATAAATGTCTTACCTTTGGAAATTACTCATTTTCGATACAAGGCATTACACTTTTCACCTATGACAGGGCTGGGAGCTCGCCGAAGAATGCCTGCGCATTAAAAGCGTCAAACGAGTGCGCATGCAACGCCATACAGCACGCACGACGTCGCGGACGAAGGACGATTTGGGAATATACCGTCGCGTTGCGACACCACGTACCCGAGCACACGAGGGTTGGCCCCTCCCGCCTTCTCCTTTCCTCTCTCTTCATCTTTTTCTCCCCACACACCTTTCCCCGTGCAGTGCTGTTGAGGTGTCCTCTTGTGAGAGACAGTCACGGCACTGCACTTATCTCTTCTATTCTCTTTAAAATCACTTCACACGGGAATGTACCGGCTTCGGTGGAATCATGCTAACGTGTCATCACAGGCTGAAATCGCTGTGCTTCAGAACATGTACGATAAACGCCTTGCAAATCAATGGCAGCTGCGCAGTGTTCCTGCTTTCGACAGCGGACGACGACTTTGTGGCGCGTATAACAACCAGGTGGAGAGATGGGAAAGAAGAGGCTGCTGTGAATAGTTAAGGGACGAACCCTCATTACCGTGGATATCTGTATGCTCGAGGAACGCAGGGAAGTGAAGGTCACGCTTCCTCCTACTTACACTGACGCTGACACAAATTCGCTTTGCACAAACTGAAAAGGAAATGTTGCAATGGCGACCGTCGTTGCATAAAGCAAGTTCTAGTATAATTTTCTATCCACTGGCCTGCTTAGCTATGACTTTCTAGTGGCCTGTTCTAGCACCGAGCGTAGGTGGTGTAACCGGCGAACGAGCATAAAAGCTAAAGGAGCAAAGCGTGCTGCGGCCACAGTACCGCGCATCGTCTGTTCACTCTTTTATCGTCACTGCTTCTCATCGGCTAACAAATGTTATATAACTATGGGGTTTTACGTGCCAAAACCACTTTCTGGTTATGAGGCACGCCGTAGTGGAGGACTCCGGAAGTTTTGACCACCTGGGGTTCTTTAACGTGCACCTAAATCAAAGTACACGGGTGTTTTCGCATTTCGCCTCCATCGAAATGCGGCCGCCGTGGCCGGGATTCGATCCCGCGACCTCGTGCTCAGCGGCCCAACACCCAGTGCGCAAGGGCGTTACAACATGCACACTGGCCTCTCCGCTGGGCCCACTGAGATACAACTCTCTGATCGGATCTGTGCTCTAAAATGCTCGGATTGACGTCACATTTGCCCGGGAGGTTCCTGTAAGCAAAGTAAATCATTTCCGTTGAAAATAAAATTTGGTATCTTTCGGTATGGGTGGGACTCGGACCCGGCCACTCCGGGATACGAGACGAGGACGCTTCCCTGTAGCCAGGGCTGCTTCAGGCCGCTTCAGGGTTCTGCCTCACTAAAGGTGTGCCCAGTGCGTGCGTGATTGCACCCATCACGTCGCAGCCATCTTGCTGACTGAAGGCGTGGCCTAGTGCGGGCGTTTGCGCGGTGCACGCGGCTGTGCGGAGGAGGTGGCGCCGTCTCGTGAGTGTATAAAATGAGCGCGTTGATGACGCTCCGAAGTATACAAACAGTATAACGCTTTCGCTATCCCACACGTAAGCTGTCTTAAGTGTCTGGCGTATTTTAAGTGTAGTGATTGCTGCCATGCCAGGTGTTGTGCACAAAAGCGTGAGCGCGCGCTCTGCGCATTGACGTCACAGTCGGAGTGGCGGCTGCGGAGGCGAGCGATGGAGGAGCGCGCATGTGCTTGCGGTCCGCGAGGACGGCCGCGCGAGTGCGCCACTGAGGAAGAAGGGCGTGGCACTGCGTCTGCACGAGCAAAATGGCGAAGAGAGGGTGACCCCTAAATGCGGAAGTGAGAAGCGGCACAACGACGGGCTCGACGAGCGGAAGAAGCCGAGCGACGATGACAACCCAGATTGCATAACAACACGTATTACCAAATGTGCAGCAGGATTCTGCCTTCTTGCGTTACAAGAGTGTAACACATGCCGAAATTCTTATTGGAGCACTGGTATGGAGGCTGCGCACTCTTCAGTACAGAGAGGTCAGTTGGTCGAACACACTCGGGGGCAAGTTCACTACAGAGCGTCACTAGAGCTTTCGGTCTAACAACCTGCGAGTGACACTAAAGGCGAAGTCCACTTGCTCGAAGTGTAGCTAAGTTTCCCTGTCTGGCTGGGTAGTTTTAACCAGCTCTGGTTTGTGGACACGTATGTCGCAGCATACGAGCGTTTTATACTGCTGCTGCAGCCCACTGCACAGAACGGCTGTTTGCTTCGCCTGGGCTTGTGACTTTTCCGCGACGACGTAGTAATTGCGCTAAGACTCGTCCACATGCCAGTGAACTATACTGACAGGGCGCGAGGGCGGGGGGCGAGTTGTAAGTGTGATAAAGTATGTGTATTCATTAGCGGAGGTACAGGCGTGGGCAAATCTTATACGCGACTGTTATCAGAAAGCGCCATATTCGTTGTTGCCCCGCTCCGATGGTCATCGGATGCCGCGTCGCTCCTTCTACCAGGGCTTTTTATCTTCCTTCAGATTTCCTTTCTTTGTATCGGCCACATGAGCAGACGTGTCAGGGCCCATGCGTGGCCTGTGATAGATGCGCTCGACCACGCATATTGTGATAAAAAACAAGGTATAAGCGGGATATTGTAATCGTATTTTTCAGATAAAACTGTGGCTACGGCTCCGTGTGCATCGCCAATCTGCAACAGTTTCCCGATAGAGGCTTGAAAATAATACCAGTCCAGTATAACCGCCGACCATACGTCCGCACTTTCCATCCAACACGTTTCACTCTGCTTCTTCCACTGTGCACGACAGGCAGCCTGCCCACCTCGCATCCACAGAAGCCGAGGTTTAGGCCAGTGCCTTCGGCCGCTTTCAGCTTCCGAGATGACAGCGACTGACATAGACGCGCTGTCCTACCTCATGGCAGTGGTGCCACAGACGCAGCTCCACAAGCTCGACGAAGCGAGATTTCCCTGGCTTCCCCGGGTGAAAGGACGGCGTTCAATGTGGATCAACAAAGCGGTACGCGGAGGGATCGAAGCCTGTCAGGTCCCACTGGAACGACTCAAGCGCCTTGCCTGGTTCTACTGCTGGATGGCGCCGTTGCGCGTGCTCCGTCCGTGGACGCTGTTCCACCTCAGCATCGGTGTGGCGTTGTCGAACCCGATCACGGTCCTCGAACGCTTGGAGTCCGCACTGCAGATTCTGGGCCGCGAAACGGCGTCCGTGGCAACGGATGAGGTTACCGCTATCCTCGGCTGCATTTTGGTCGCAGACACCGTGCCGGTGTCCCTGAGACACGACGTTGTTTGCGTGTGCCTCTGGCGTCGGATACCCTGCATGGCTATTTACGCTCCGGCGGCGTCCATTCATTCCGAGCTCTCTGTCGCTCTCGCCGCGGTGATGGACTGCAATCCCGAGCATGTCGTGCGAGGTATTTACTGGGACCTCGGCTCCGCTCATATCGCCGCCCTGAGTGTTGCGGGTGCGAGCGCAGGCACCGAAGGTTCAAGCTGGAAGGCATAGGGCTGCACCACGTGAGAAGGGAATGTCTGAACACAAGGCGGCCATGACGTGTTTCCGGTTCTGTAATTACTTCCGGTGTATGTAGTTTGCAAAAGCATAGCCTGAGGGAACTGCTTTTGCTGTTCAGAGGGACGGTGATTTGTACTCCACTTATCATGAAGCGAGACAGGTGCACCTAAGTGGCAATGATGTCGACATGCTGATGCTTTTAATGGTTACAAATATTCATATAATGTTTAAGTTTCGTTGCACAATTAAAGACGCGCTTCAGCTTGAGGGTTGTGCTTTTAGTGGTGGCTTGAACAATGGGGTGCTTTTATTGCCTTACCTGTGGTGCAGTCCTTGGATCGAGCAGTATGCGTGCTTTGAAGTTGTAGGCGCATTCGTTGATGTGTACAAGAATGTTTCATTTTTGTGGGATATGAGATGACGATCATGCGATTTGGCAGTAGAAGCGTCGGGGAGAGCTGCATTTTATTATTCATGTGATTGTTTTTAGTGCTTCCGATGTCGAAGGATGGCGTATGTGAATGGCGGCTGCCGTTTTGGCGTCGTGAACGCTATTTGAATCAATAAAACTCCAATAAAAACTTGCTGTTAGGCTAGGTGGTGATGCATTCTTTAAAACTGATGGGGTGTTTCCTTGTCGTCGTGTCGTCTTTCCACCGTGTGTTCGTCCTTTCTAGCGCTATTTGAATATTGGACTCGTCGTCAGTTACGGATGCTTTGCGGCTCGAAAATCAAAAGTTAACTCCTTAAAATTTGCCACTAAAAAGTGCTATGCTCATGCACAAAGGCAGAAAAGTTCACTTATCAGTAATTGAAAAGTTCCCGATGAGTGCAACAGAAAATAGGGCAAGTATATGTGCAAGCATGCCAAGCATTAGCATTCAGACATCTGCCCAGAAAGAATATTTTTGCATGTCGGGAAGGGCACGAAACATGACTACAAATGGTTAAGGGAATCTTTAATTTTGGACCGTTATTTGTAGGAAGTCGTCATGATATGCCTTTTAAACACAATTCAGAGTAGTGGCAAATGCAAAGAGCGAGAGGGAGTTTCCTTGAAGGAAGGCAGAGAGGTCGGCATGAGCTAGCGTGCTCTAGCCTGGTACATAATACTGTATACACAAAATGCATACACATTTTGATGGAGAGAAATGTATGCATTTCGTCCTATCATATATATGCATCTCATACATATGAAAGAGAAATATACTCTTAAATTTATTGGAGGGGCATAGGTTAAACGTTTATGTAGTGTAGCGTTCCTAACTAGAACGGCAACAGAAATGACATAATCTAAGTGAGACGGGTGTCGTCCGCCATTTTATTTTTAACTTCTTCCTCCTCACTTCTCCCCTAGCACCTTCCTTCGTCTTCTTTCATGCGTCCAGCGCAGACCGCTTCACTCTTCCGGATTTCTTTTAATTACACCTCCTGGGGTAATACTTGAATACGTTTCCAATAGCGGCGCACTCCGTTTGGCCCGAGGCTCCGGCGTACCAGACATTCTTCAATATTCCATGCTGGCATGCAGTATTAATAACTTGAAATGGTCCGCAATATTTTGAATTTGAGGGCACAGCTCCTTTTCTTACAAGGACATAGTCTCCAGGCTGTATGTCCGGTATCTCGCTACTGTGCCTTTTATCAAAGTTTCGCTTCATGCGGCGCTTGTAGATCTCCTGTTCTTTGACAGTTTTTCTTACTTCCGCAAGTTCGAGGTTCTCTAGGAGACCTAGCTCACGATCTGCAGGAAGTATGGGCGCTGTACCTGAAGTTACAAAATGAGGGCTGCAGCCTAAACTCGTGGTGTATGATCTGTTGTGATGCTTCACAGCGGCCTCGAGACAGCACTTCCAGCCACCGGCAAAGTCTGGATACATCTTCAGATACTGTTTGATGTCTCGTATGGCACGTTCCGCTAGGCCGTTTGCTGCCGGGTGGTATGGAGAAGAATACTTTATCATGATGCCGTGCTCCTGGGCCCACTTTGATAGTTTGGCACTCCGAAAAGCCGGCCCGTTGTCGCAGACGAGCGTCTTTGTGTGTTTAAAACACTCAGCTTTGAGGAGGTCTATTACGCTGTTTGCGTCTTCTTTGCCAGCTTTAGCCGCAATCGTCCGTGTGCACTCATCTATGGAGAGCAAGAAAGCTTGCGTTCGCTTGACTCCTTCCCCCTTCTTTTTGAGCTCCGCGAAGTCCAAATGAATTACTTCGAACGGGATGCTTGAATATTCAGGGTTTGTCATAACGTCTGTCGATTGCTTGAATTTAACTTTGTTCACCTGGCAGAGGTGGCATGTGCGGATGTAATGGCTGATGTCGTTTTTCATGCCCGGCCATGTGAATCTCATGAGCAATTTCTTATAAGTGCGCCAGAAGCCATCATGTCCACCCGATTCAGGGGTGTCGTGGTATAGATGAAGAATCCTTGGAATCATAGTTGGTGGTACGTGATACCTTCCATTGATAAACTGGAGCTCTTCTGTACCTTCCCATAGCTTAATATGATTGATTGTATCTGGATTATTGCTTGATTCCTGTACAAGTAATCTTGATAGTGCGTCAGCGTCAGTGAGGAGTGGGCCAGGACGGTGCGAAATTACGAAATCAAATTGTTGCAGATAGTTCACCCATCTAGCAATGCGGCCTCTTGGCTGGGCCATGCTCAGAAGTTGAGTCAATGCTTGATGGTCCGTGAAAAGTATGAATTTGGCACCTTCCAGGTAAGTACGAAAGTACTGCACAGCTTTTAAGACGGCCAAAGCTTCCTTTTCTGTGGTACAGTAATTGATTTCGGCGGGTTTCAGGGTATAGCTGTAGTACCCCACGACGTAGTGTTTGGTTTGATCAGCTTGTTTGGATGGCTTCTGGTATAGAACTGCACCGGTAGCATAATGTGATGCGTCCGTGTTCAGCACGAAAGGCAAGGAAAAATCCGGTATTCGCAAGATGGGGTCCGACGAGATTAGTTTTACAAGCTCACGATAGACAGCTTCGCACTTCTCGTCCCAATGAAAAGGCACGTCTTTCTGAGTTAAACGTGTGAGGCACCTTGTTCTCAGTGCGTAGTCTTTGATAAACGCCCGGAAGTGTCCTGCAAGGCCAAGAAAAACGCGCAGGGAGTGCACATCATAAGGCTTTACCAGCTTGGAGATTCTCTCTACCGATTCTTGCTTGGTGCTTTTAGTCTGTCCATCAAACACCCTGCCAAGAAATACTACGGTATCTTGAAAGAACGCACTTTTCTTGAAGTTGACTTTGAGTTGGGCAAGACTGAGGGCATGAAGAACTTTTGAAAGATGACTACGGTGTTCGTCCTTTGTCTTTGAGTAGATGATGATGTCGTCGATGTACACATTGCAAAATGTGCCCAGGTAAGGTTTCAGAATGTCCGTCATAATCTTCTGAAACCACGCAGGGGAGTTTTTCCAACCAAATGGTAGGCGGTTGTACTCAAACAAGTCAAATGGGGTTATGAACGCGGTGTACTTCTTCGTTTCTTCACTTAGTGGAATCTGCCAAAAGCCCTTGCAGAGATCTATTCGTGAAAACCAATGGCAACCACCGGTTTCGTCAATGATGTCGTCGATTCTCGGCATTGGATAAGGTATCAATTCAGTTTGACGATTGAGAGCCCGGTAGTCTGTGCAGAGGCGGAATGTCCCGTCTTCTTTAGGTGCAATAGTGATAGGAGAAGCAAATGGGGATA
The DNA here is from genome assembly GCF_038994185.2 of Dermacentor albipictus. Taxonomy (NCBI): domain Eukaryota; kingdom Metazoa; phylum Arthropoda; class Arachnida; order Ixodida; family Ixodidae; genus Dermacentor; species Dermacentor albipictus. The sequence continues at coordinate 20,897,503 of NC_091830.1, read as the reverse complement.
CAGAAGGCCGGATGATACCTGCGTCTAACATTTCTTGCAACTCCTTTTTCAGCCACACCTTTTTATCTCTGGACATATTATAGGGGGTTCTACGAACCACTGTTTTATCTGCGAGCTCGAAAGGAACGACATGGGATTTCATTGCTGGAGGGTAGCTTCCTATGCATATAAGCTCTGGGTACTTAGTCTTGATGTCTTCGTGGTGAAAAATTAGCCTTGATACACTAGGTTCTTCACCAGGGTCTTCTGTTCTTATCGTGTCTTCGGCCATTACGTTGTCATCCCAATAGAGGTTCATCTTAAGTTTTTTCATGTCTGGACGGGACAAAAGAAAATCGTAGGTGACATTGGGAATGGCCAATACGTCACTGGTAATAGCATTTCCTTGAAATTCAATAGCCAGGGTTACCCATTCGCTATGCATGGTCACTGACCCATCGTAGGCTTGGACACGCAATGTTCTACCAGCGTGCAGACGACTGGCATCCACTCGAGTCTTGTTGATAATAGATACCGAAGCTCCACTGTCAACGAGAGCCTTCACTTCAATGCCATCTACCTTAATGGGGGCGTACAATAAGCTTGACGACACCAAATATACTGTCTCACTGAAGCTCTTTTTCTGGGGCTTGTGATGTACGGTAGACAGATTATGTGGAAGTAGGTTGTCGTGAACTGCGGTAATTGGTTCTTCACCATCCTCACAGTCATGATTTACGCTTCCCAGAGATTTGTTTATGAAGCTGTGTTCACATTCAGTTGACGGCAATGACTCTAGATTGGAATCAAGTTGCTCTGTTCTACCATCTGGCTGTCTTCTCGATGTAATTCTTGGCACTGAGGTCTGTAGAAAGTTCAGAAGGTCATCAAACGTTCTTGGACCTTTGAGCTGGACATGACTACGGATCTCGATACACAACCCTTGCGTTATCAAAGCTACAACAGCAGAAGACGACAGCTTCGGTTCTGCAGAATACAACAGGCGACGCTTCTCAAGACAGTACTCAAGCAGAGAGCCACCTGTATAACTGAACCGCAGTGCCGCATCCCATCTTTCTACTGCGTTGCCTTCGAAAGCCCCTAAAAAGTTGCTTTTCCACAGTTCCCAACATGTTGTTCCATAATCCATGAGTTGCACGTCATACCATTTTCTGGCTATACCGCCCAAATAGCGGCGCATATGCAAAATCTTTGTGTCGTCGGAGTGCCACAGATTCTTGTCACAGGCGTACTCGAAAAAACACAGCCAGTAGTGTGCATTTTGCGATTTTCCTTCAAAAACATCTGGTTCAACAATACTTCGTGCTGACTGCTCTCGACTAAGCACTTGGACGAAAGTTCTCATTATTTCGATCTGTTGTGTAATGTTCCTTTGCAGTTCCATAACACTCAAGTCTAGGCTCACCTTCCCGGCAGGCGTTTCCTCTTTGAGGGTGCCACGTCGTATGGGTTCCAGAACGAGTTCGCTCAGTGTCTGCAGTTGTAGATTCACTGTCACCGATCCTGTTTGCACGAGTGCTTGGCGGCTGATTGCAGCTTGTTGCAGCACCACGTTGATCAGCGCGGTAGAACTAACTTCAAGAGGAAGGTCCGTCGCTGGCTCACCGTGCACTTGGTATCGGGTGAACACAACAGACTCTGATGACGCCTGGTCGACGAAAAACGTCACCCGCATCGCTGGTCTTCGAAAACTGTCGGCTGCGCCAAAATGTAGCGTTCCTAACTAGAACGGCAACAGAAATGACATAATCTAAGTGAGACGGGTGTCGTCCGCCATTTTATTTTTAACTTCTTCCTCCTCACTTCTCCCCTAGCACCTTCCTTCGTCTTCTTTCATGCGTCCAGCGCAGACCGCTTCATGTAGCAATACCTTTGTTTATGTGGGCATTGGAAATGGTGGCACATAAGAAAAAGTAAAATCTTTCATTACAGATACATTGCATTTCTTCCCGCAGTTGCGTGCAATATCTTTTTTTTTTTACTTTAGATGAAGGAGCTTTCAAAGTGAAGCGCGATGGGGCTTGCTTTGAGTGACGTCGATGGAAGCGAGTGTGATCAACATGACTGTAGACATGCTTGGAGTAGCCAGTGTCCCACCGCCAAGCAGTCTCGATGTCGTATTTTAAGGGCATATGTAGTAGCGCCTAGGCTGTTACACTTACACTGTGGGCCGCTACTTGGCTATAAGCGCCAAAATTAAACTCGGAGGCACTACTCTGAAGCCTTAGTGTGTACCTCTGTGGACGCAAATCTCGGTTCCTTGAAGAAGACATTGCAATACGTTCAGCTGACCTGCGAATCGCACAATCAATGCAGCGGGGATGGTCACGTGGGCATCTGGCGTAAAATGTTTACTTTCCAAGTTGCCATTTCCGAATGACGTCAGGGCGTTCAGTATCAGTTTATTATTCGTTCGTACATTTTGCTGCAATCAATAATGCAGCGGAAACCTTGGTAAATTGCTACAGTAATAAAAGCGTTGCCAAAATCACATTAACAACATAACATTAAAACAAGTTTAATCAGAGAGCAAATAATTCTTTAGTTGATCCTGAAATGAACATAGGGTAGAGGATGATTTATTACACTAAAGGTTAAGCGTGGCAAAAGAGGACGTCATTTTTCTGTAACTAGTACGACATAAAGGTAACAGAAAATTATCTTGTGTTGTGAGCCCTGCATTATTGGGATTAACAAGGAGTTCAAAACATATTAGGTCGTAGAAAAACTAATTTTTTGTAGTAACTTGAAGAATATGACCACTAACTGATAGTTGAACAAATCTGTATGTTTTATAATGCTGTTTGCATGTGATTGTCGAGTGGTATCCGAGGAGAAATGCTCCGAGTTATAATGCGAATGACCTGATTTTGTAAGTGCTGAATACAGGAAAGATGACAGCGATAAGTATTACCTCAGAAAGAAACAACATAAAGGGTATGACTATGAATGAAAAGGAAGAATATTGATAATAGTGCTTCTTCAGAAAAAAAAATGCAAGCGATTTGAGTAGAGCTCTTACGCTAAGTGCAGTTTTTTTGTTTTATCCAATGGATAGTCATGAGAAAATTTAAGTTGGGAATATACTTTAATGCCGAGGTAAGACACGCACTTGGAGGCAGGAATGTCATGTCCATTGAGAGTTATTGCCTCAGAGCAAGGTAATGATCTCTGTGATGGCCTAACTATTATAAATGTCATGCCCATATGATCTAAACTAGGGAAGGTGCAGCAGAGACTTGTAAACAGTAACCGAAGCACACTCGGGCATTTGTTAGTGCTATATCTGCCAAGTAGCTTGGCGTTTATCGTTCAATCATTGCTTTATGTGCTTTTGTACTCCACTATTTCGGGACACTCATGTGCACAGATGGAGACATGCTGACAAATATTAGATCATCTTTTTATTTAAAAAATTACGATCTACCCTTGTAAACACCCTGTCGCTGGCTCTCTACAAAAAATGTCTTTATGGAAAATAATGTGACCTATTTCGATTGCTCATCTGTACGAAGAGATCAATCGACGCTGCTTATTTGTTTCTACATTCCATGCATCCCATGAATTCTTCGTGTTCTACAATGCAAGGAATCTGTGGAAGTTGTACATCGTGTCCCGTTCACTCTTGGTCCTTACCTCACGTGTGTCTGTCATTGGTGAAACGTGTCTGAATTCTGGAATATGTGCCAGCTGGCCCAAGTAAACAAGGCGGGTTGTTCTTCATAACTCTCTTCATCTTGCAGCAAGGCAGACCAACTCACCGGCCATGGGGTAGTACAAGCATTTGCTAGGCTCCATGTTCCGCATGTGGCCAGGAGCGCACAGAGAGCTTTCTACACCTATGCTCCCAAGGGACCGGCACCATGACTTTTGACTGCTTCGTGCATACGATGATCGCAATAGAAGTGGCCAAGGATTATGTCGGCAAGTATATGACACAAGGGGCTCAGATGAACCTTGAAAGGCTCTACGAGGCTATATTAAATAAACGTTGTTCCCTGAACACCATGCTCGCTGGTGAAGGTGGCTGGTTGCTTAAGACAGCCAGACCACTTTGTGTTAATAATAAAAAATAACATGCTCACGACTTCTTTTGGCTAGGCTTCATTTAAACGAATGCAGATTAGTGCAAGCATTAAGCTATCCGGCTTGACCGCGCATACCAGTCGGCCTAGCCAGATAGCTTGCGACCAGGCAGGAAGAAAAGAACTACCTACCTCCATGCTCACGGCCTACTCGTTTCGAAGTGCGCCGCCGTAATCGCAATCAACGTGGTAATGGTACCAACGCAAATTCAGACTGATGTGTAGAAGGAGGTTTATTTTCAGTGTTTTTACGCACTCTCCACACTTTCGAACGTGTTTTAACACGCGTGCACGTGGAGCGGCTTATTCAGCTACTGGTTTTTGTACGAATGTTGCTTTCACCGGCAATGTTTGTCCACTGCGTCTGGTTTCTTATTCTATGACTGTGCCAGGTATGAAATGCGAGAAATTGCACCGAGCAACCTGCAAAATTCGTGCACTAAATCTGTGCATACCTTTATTCTGCAGTAAAATCTGCAGTAATCTGCGTCTGCGTTTAAGTGTGGCCGAGAAAACGACTGCTTGTCAATGTGTGCATGCGAGACAATTGATGAGGCTGTTATGCGACTGCGTTCTCGTGGGCATCCCGACGAGTACTGCGCTTCTGCTGCTGTTAAAAATACGAATATGCGGTATGAGCACCCGAGAATAATTTTCAAGGACCGCTATACTACAACACCCTCCAACCGTTTCTTCTGTTGAATAGACTCTGCGGAGTTTCCACACTCATGTAAATACTTGGATCAATGGTGTGTCTACTTCGTTTGTAAACGTACGCGCTAGATGTCTGCATTCTGTTGCTACTTATGAGCCTGGCAGGTGCATGGAAAGCAAACTGGACGGCGATAGAGCGGTCACGGGTGTAGTCCATATTACGAGGCCCTAGGTCCGCAGAAAATAAATTGCCAAGCATACGTGAAGCGACTTGCTGTTCAGTTTTGATTTTTCATTTTATTCCCTGTAGTACTGCCAACTTTGCCTTATCCAAAATTTACCATACGAATTTTCAGATTTATGGAATTCACGTCGTTTCTTTCACCAGGCCAGGCTCGAGGCTGCGGCGTGCTTACAATCTCGCAGCTCTGCCCTACTGCTATCCTCTTCAAACCAGTGCGCACAATTGACACCGCTCTTTTTACTACTGCATGCGGAAGCTGGTGTCACCACCACCAGCTTCCGCATGCAGAATAATAGTATGCTTTGTAATGTTGTTCCGTTAACTGTACATCTTCAGCTGTCCATACCCTTGCACAGTAGCATCTGGCAAGTGCATATTACGCTAAGGCAACGTCTGTGTAACTTTGGCTTCTCGGACTCTATCTGAGAACATTCTGGAAGGCTAAAGTGCCCAGTCGGATCACAGGACACGAAGACTCTTTGATGTCGATGCTTTCATTCATGCTAAATCTGTTGTGTCATGTAATGCGTCAAATAATGCTAAATCTGTTGTGTCAGGCAATCAATGGATGGTGCTACACAACGCTCTAACGACGATGCAGGACGCTCGGCTATCTTATTGCACTGCTGACAACGATTAGCACTGCTGGCAACCATCGCTCGCGCTGAGCTGGCAGCAACCAATCATTGCGCTGTAGGTCGCTTTCGCAAATCTTTTCTGTTGCGACACTCATCGGACCGTTTACTCCGGGCACGCTTTTCTCATTCGTCCTGAGTATTGTTTTGTTTCATCCCTTCGTCCGACAAAACGCACCCGCCACTAAGAGTGGGCACCGGACTTAGGCAAACTTTCCTCGTCGTAACTTCACTTTGTAGCAAACAAAACACCATAAAAGAGACACGCAGGATGTTTCTTTGTAGTGGTGCATCGCCGCGGGATCCTTTCTTTTTTTTTTCAGACAAAGTGTAGCGCAAAGTGAGCGATACTCGCTGCACACTTTCGTCGCCGCATCATGGCTCAGAAAAAACACACGTGGCACAAATGGTGCATTGCAAGATCGTAATAATGCGTCAGGCATGGCAGACTACCAGAAACAGTTTGGGAATTCACTCTGACGAGGGGCAGACGCACACGACGCGACTCAGGCCAGATTGAAGCGCGGGCGGCCATCTTCTCTAAAGCCCCTCCATACACCTTTCCGCCGACCAGCAAAAGCAGCGGTGGACTACGCGGTCTGTTGACAGCTGGCGACCAAAGCGGAGCGAAGGTGTTCAAAGTTGGCAACTACCTTTGGCAGCAGACATAGCCGCCTTTACTAAAGGTAAAGGAGGCGCTGCAACAGATGGCACTGCATGCATATTTTCACAGATGTGATCTCAAGTTTCCGCTTCACGGTGAAAATGCGACGCTAGGCTGTCACATTCTGCTCTGCAGCCGCATGTGTTGTATTCTCGCCATCATCCTTGTTCGAAATGCTGCACATTCATCTTAGCTGCGCCACCTTATAAGAATATATTGCAATCGCATCATGTCGCAACATGGGACGTATTCTCGGGCGATCACTTTCAGTGCGCGCTGCCTTGGCTGGTTGAGCAAAACCTCTCGAAACGTCACACGCGCCGCGTTCTGCGTCACGCGAAAGTGATAGTGTCGCCGGAAGTGATTCGTCCGATATCCCCGTTTTCGGCGCTATGGCGCACTTTCTGTAGTGCGAGTGACAGCTTGCAAGAATACGGAACACATGCACACCTGTCGCAGAATACAGCAGCGGGTCGCCAAGGCACCTGTCTTTACCACTGTGCACGCGTGTGAGGCTCCGAGTACAGCTTGCTGATATGTTTGCATTTTCTTGCTCATCGTTTTTTTCTTTCACCCTGCCAGTTTTAAGAGGGTGCTGAAAGCACTTGCATGCACGAATTGCCTTTTCCTTTTTTTCACATATGTAAACCACCAAAGACGGAGTGAGGCATAAAACATGACTCTTAGAAATTTTATACTTGCTGTTTGTACACTTTCCAAACAAAATACAAGCTTAAAATATGTACGCAGTCATGGATGAAGTTCTTAATGTGTGCAAAAAAGTTGTGCAAAGTGGTTAGCTTGATGTGTACAATTGTGTAAAGTGTACGATTAGTAATAACTAGCATAAAAGCAATATGTACGTATAGCGGTGACCTTGTGCAGAAATATATTCATGGAATATTTTCAAAGATAATATTTATTTGAAAGCAAATAATTGATATTGCTGATCAGCATGACGTCAGGGATTCCGAAGTATGTTTTCGCATTTGGGCCGCGTTGGCTGATTAAAGATTCCCGAAACTTGCCATGTTTATTATTTGGTCCTTTTAGAACACAATGTAGTCAATCTGTACCGCTATATATAATTAGCAGGCCCTAGCAGATGTCATCAAGATCGGAAACGTCACAGCCCCCTGGTGCGGGAACTTAAGTAGGCGTCGCCACCCGTATTTCGTTCTTGCGCTTTTTCTGGCTTACCAAATGTCTTATCGTTGTAAGAGTGGTGTTTTTGGTGTTGTAGAACGGTAATTTACTGATGCAGAAGAAATCCTTTTTCACTTCAGTGTCCCTTTAACTAACTTTCTCCCAAACTGGATCACACTGGTCGACACAAAATCCGTAATGGCACAGCAGCAGTTCATTTTTTGTTGTTGTTGATGATTGGTCCGTCTACTGGGGCTCTTGTTACACAAGGTTTGTCACCGTCACTCCGCCAAGCCCAGCGCACGAACGTCATCAACGTATACTGGTTCGAAAACGAATGTTCACGCCTTCGAAAAAGCGAAATGCTACTAATGCAGCTATATTTCACAGAAAATGTTTTATTGAACACGCGATTTACATCGACGACCTCGCAGTCATAGCGTAATGCTTTTGCCTGGTGCCATGGAACAAGGGCAGTTTATCTTCTATTGCGTAGTGTGCATATCAGCTCGGCTGGAGATTTGTTTTCGAGATTGTGTTGTCTTGTGCATTCTGTTCTTCTGTCATACGTATTGTGAATTGATAATCATATCGCCGACAGATATATAGCCTCTGTATGAAGGAAAAGGAGAATAAAACGTTTATTATTCGAAACAAAGTTTTAAATGCAAGAATGTTAATTGTTGTGTAAAAATAAAGCTAATGAAGGATCTACACGTTGCAGACACATCTAAAAAAACTCGTTGCAAGGAAAACAGCACAGACTTCTAGCATAAAAGACAAACCTGCCAGATTATTAGATGTGTGGTAGGCTTTTGCAGGAGAAATTTTTTTGCCCATATGACTGAAAGATACTTTCGTCAACGTCTTGCCTTTGGGGGGCTACATACGTTTGTCCACATGCACGTACCTATTGCGTATTCATTGTTGGAGAACTTCAGTTCATATGACGCGGAAGCCTCCTTTAGAACATCAAGCTACTTTTTTCCGCATAATACAAGTACTCATGAAAGACATGACTGCAACGAACAGCAAAACATTTTTGCACATTCCATACCTGATTATGTCATTGTGATTCCTATTTGATGTGACAAGGTTATATTGCACATGGCACATGGGTCGTGACATCTGAGATCCTTAGATGCGTCAGTGTGTCTTTGTATAAGTACATGCAACTGAGTATTTTGGGACTAAAAATTACAAACATTCATTCCAAGCGTGTAATTATGTCACTGCTATCCGAAAATAATGCTTTCATGTGGTTGAGCTTCGCCTTCGCATACTTTCGTGGAGCATATTGCCCACACAAGCTCCCTCGTCTCATATCTCTTGCGCCCATTTTTAGAAACAACCACAACAACAACGCGTGTGTCTTCTGATTGTTTCTGTTTCGCTTTGCTTCTACAAGAGGAACATTCACTTGGCCGAATCCCTTAAGTGTTTTCAGTCACTCGCTGCCGGTTAATTGGCCCTGTCAGGATTGGGGGCTCAATCCCGTCGCTCGTGAAGGGAAGGGCTGCTTCTCATCGAGAACGAGGAATATGGGTTTATTTACAATATCTATATCAGTCTAACATGACTGCTTGAGAGAGAGTGTCAGTCCAACCTGACTGCTCGAGAGAAGTGTGTCGAGCATCCGCACAACAGAGTTTTTGATCACTCGGTCCTCCGGCGATACAAGGCGGCGAACGTTCGTTTCGTCAACGCAACCTAGCCGCCTCCCGCAGGACGGTTTACGCACACAAAGGCACACACGTTCCAATGTCCGGAGCTGGCGTCAGAGGGGCCCCGTAGCACTCGGAGTTATTCCGGGTAGCGCGTTGGGGAGTTTGGGAACAATAGTTGGCCCGCCGAACTGATTCCGTCACAAAGTCAATTTAGTCACGCTGTGGCTAGAAGTTGCGCGGCGAAGCTCCCGGTATCTTGCCCTCATAGTCGTAAGCGGGCGGCAATCCGGCACTGCAGATGGCCATTCTTAACAGCCCCCGTCATGCCCGCTTGAGCAAACGCGTATCGCTTGCTGGCCCTCTGCAGCGACAAGAGTGAAAAAGCCACATCCAGCGAAATTACTTTCCTGCTTTAAGGACTCCTCGTCAAGGCTCAATTCTACGAAACACACTTTCCATGCGAGCTTTGCCACCTCTCTCGGGAGAGGCCGTCACGGCTTTCAAAAGAATTGCCCTGAAAGCTGCTGCGTGCATTGCTCAGCGCCCCTGCAGCTGCATCCAGTACGAAGAAGAAAGGCAGGAAATGCATGGCGAACCAAAGCAAATGCCCCATCTTCTGCCCTCTCAAACTGACTACAACTGTGAAGCTTTTGGCTACGTTTACACTACTTTTCCTTTTACGTGCACGCCGGCTTTTTGTCACGACTTCCACTTCGGATCCGTGATAAATGCGCATACCATATAACTGCAGTAAGCGAAATAGAGTTTTGGACGAAGGTAAATAACCTGACTTCATTCCAGCAAGCGCGAAGTAAAGTTTGGGTTTAGCCCACATGCAACTGTGATTAGGTCATTGACAAAGGCAGCTTACCCCACGACGGAGTTGAGCTGAATGTCTGAAATAACTCGTTCGATTGCTGATTCAATACAATCCCGTGCCTTAGTAATACCAGCTGTCGAGAGGGCATCATTGCGTTCTAACTGGCAGTCCTTCTTAGCAAAGTGCACGAATGAGGTCAATTGCACGGCTACTGAAGAAGTCATCAATGAAAAAACCCCTATCAATCATAATATCAACCCTATCGACTAATAACCCTATCAACCTATTCGAACTTTTCCAATATTCTACTCTCAGCTGTAATTGCTTCGTCGGAGGCTCGTCAACCAAATGCTGACTGAATAACGTTATTTTCACAGCTAGACTTACACATATGACAAATATGGAGTTTAAGTTGACTGCTACTGCGAATATGTCAGTAGCTGAATTTTGACACGCCGAAACATTTCAAACGGAATTTCTCCGCAATCTACAACACCTCGCACTCTTGGATTGTGCTTAATGCGCAAAGACAAATTGTTTAAAATTTCCTCCTTTAAAGGTCACGTAATGGAAGCTTTCAGCACTGCAGCAATAAGAGGCAGTGTGTGCAGAAGATATCTGTGTACGGACGAAATTGTACACTTGATGCTGATGTTGGAGGCTAAATGCGAAAATTCCCTAGCACCATGCATTGAGTGCACGAGGTGAAAATTTATAAGGAATTACCCACTGCGGCATGCGTCACCATTGTATCGTGGCATATATCATATTTTTGCACGTAAAACCCTCGAATCCCCCAAAGTAGCACGTTGGGATTGTTGGTATACCATGATGGAGGCAAGCGGCTTCGCGCAACAGAAATAAGATAAAAGAACACAGAAGGCAAGCACATGTGGCGCATATTTATGGCACAAATAGGACAACTCTGTGTTAATAGCGAAGAAAGCCCAGCATCAGTCTGAACAGCCTTGACCAGATTTGGCTAAGAACGGCAAATTTGGCTTTGTGTTCGTGGGTTCGTCCCTGAGCGCGAGCGACGCGTTACGGCGCAGTGCTACATCCTACTTAAGGTCGCTTAGTTTAGCTATTGTTGAGTATTTAAACAGCAACATACAGGAGATTCGGAAGGGGTTTTATTACAGTAAAAAACGAAAGTAAAATACGCTGCCAGCCGTGACAGTTGCTATTTGAGGTTTGCGCACACAAGCTGCGGCCGGTAGAAATAAAAGCGATGGGCAGAAGATGGCAAGGGCAGGCATTGAGGACTGTGAGCAATGACAGGGAATAGCTATGCGCACTGTTTACTCAGTACGAAAATAAGCTTGCACCACCTGGACGCGAGGGTTTCAGGCACAGTTCTGAATTTTACCACGGGCGAGTGACCGCTGCAAACATGCGCAATAAGAGCAATAACACACTTCATGTAGAAAGCTGCAGGTACAGTTCTGAATTGTATTACGTACGGGCGATAAATTATTATTACATTATTATTATTATTACATTACTGTATGAACATATTCCCTCCTGCCTGGGTCACAAGTTGGCCTGCAGTATTCTGTGAATAAAAATAAAATAAAATAAACGTCTACAATAATACTTTGCAATACAAAAATGCTTGTGGGCATTTTTCGCTCGCGAACTAGGCACCCGCACTACGACTCCGCAGTTTCACCGCTCGAACCACCTAGGGCGAAACAGCACGTAAATAACAGCCGGAACGCTTTATCTATCACGTGTTCCTTCTTGTCAGTACGTGACTCATTTGCCACGTTTCTTTACTGCTTCTCACAGCAAAGCCGTGACTGGAAATGCATACTGTTCATGTGCATACAGCGCGCCGCCGGAGCGTATTACGGAGAACATGGCGGGCGTCGCGAGCCACAAGGGAAAGGGTCGTAGGCGAGGAGGAACTTGTCGCCACATGGAAAAAGCCGATCTAGGGACTGTAGTAACACAAGGATGGAGGAGGAGGAGAAGTCAAAAAGAGACGGAGGTTAAGGAGTTCTCAGAACGGTCGTCAACCTAAGTATAGATAGCTGGGCCGGTTGGTTGTGATTGGCATTATGAATCGTCGTGCCAGTGCACATTTGAACACGGACGAAAAGGGAAGAACACGAACGCCGGACTTCAACTGAATTATATTGTCAGAAAACAGCGCTTTGCGTACACAGGGGGAAGGCGAGAAAAGGAGAGGCGCTGCTAGGGCACTGGACCACCCAAACATATTTCCTCGTTCCAGGCGACAGTAATCAGAGGCTTCGAAACCAAAAGAAAAAATTAAAAGAATAAAAATATAAAAAAATCAAAGTAAAAAAGCGAGAAAGGTGAAATCCGCCGTGGTTGCTCAGTGGCTATGGTGTCGCGCTGCTGAGCATGAGGTCGCGCGATCGAATCCCGGCCACGGCGGCCACATTTCGATGGGGCGAAATGCAAAAACACACGTGTACTTAGATTCAGGTGCACGTTAAAGAACCCGAGGGGGTCGAAATTTCCGGAGTCTCCCACTACGGCGAGCCTCATAATCAGAAAGTTCTTTTGGCACGTAAAACCCCATAATATAAATTTAAAAAGGTGAATAAAACTTTTTTTTGAACTTCACTCAAGTGGTTGCTGCGTCAGTGCTCCTTCTGTTGTGCTCGAAAAAAAAATAGAACTTGATTATCTCAGAGCAAAGTGTGTGTCGAATCAGCTAGGTATGGCAGGAGATGAGCAAGATCCTACTTGAGTGATGTGAGAAAAAAATATTTTTTCACGTGTCTCACTTTTTTACTTTTATTTAAGTTTACCCGCCGTGGTTGCTCAGTGGCTATGGTGTTGGGCTGCTGAGCACGAGGTCGCGGGATCGAATCCCGGCCACGGCGGCCGCATTTCGATGGGGGCGAAATGCGAAAACACCCGTGTGCTTAGATTTAGGTGCACGTTAAAGAACCCCAGGTGGTCAAAATTTCCGGAGTCCTCCACTACGGCGTGCCTCATAATCAGAAAGTGGTTTTGGCACGTAAAACCCCAAATATTATTAATATTATTTAAGTTTATTTATATTCTTTTTCAATTTTTCTTTTCGTTACGACACCTTTGATGATTGTCGCCTCGACCAAGGAAATATTCTCGGGTGGTCCTGTGCACTCGCAGCACTCCCTCCCGCTCCCCTCCCTCCCCCTCTCCCTGTGTACACAAAGCCCTGTTTTCCGAGAATAAAATTCAGTTGAAGTCGGGTGTTCGTGTTGTCGTTCTCTTCTTGGTCGAAAACCACCTGCTCGGGTAAGGGGTAAGGGCTGGAAAACCAACAAGACCATGCTGTGCTTCAAGCAAAATAAGCTCTTGAAGGTTGGTGATTCTTCCCCTTTCCGCTTTGAGCGAGGCAGATTGGTGTCATATCTGGCAGAGAGGAGGACACCCTCTCCTCTCCATTCTTCTTCCATACCGCGCTACACACGTCTGGAATGTACTGACAACTTTTGCCGGGCTGTCCGTGTGGCGTGACGTCCGCGGACTAGGCCACCAATCACGGCCTGCCCGCCATGCATTCCCACTTCCCGATTTGCTTAGTCCCTTCCGTGGCGACGCCTTCATATTCTCCTCTCCATCTATTCCCTTCCTCTTTGGCGTTGAGCCGTGTTCCCTCCAGCCTCTCCCCTTCCTCACACATAGCTATTTCTAGCTCGTTAGCGCTGGGCCCCTCACATTTTTTGCGTACTCGGCTGACCAGCAGCAGCGACAGGGCAGCCCAAGCCACCTGCTGCACTTCACCAGAGCTCCAACCGATACTGTGCGAGGAACTGTGGCGGCGCCTGTTATAGCGACGGACGATCCCGATATCCAGAAAGTTCGCCCCAGACCTTCTCGGCGTCTATGATGGCCGCAATCGACTTGGACGTGTTGTGCGGTGTCCTCATCGAAACACCCATGGAACAACTTCTGTCCCTGAAAGATCTGTGGTGGCTGCCAGACCTTAAGGAAGACAGACAGATGGAAGCCGTCCATTCCATCCGACGTTTCATAGAAGGTTTCCAAGAGAATGGTATCCGCAGCAACTACGTTGCCACTCTCTACTGCTGCCTGGCGGAGCGGCAAGCACTCCACAAGTGGCGTTCGTATCGTCTCACCGGTCTAGTCGCTGCAATTGCGACGCATCAGTCCGGTACCCGTCTGCACGAGCTATTGGCCGCCGGTTTCCAGCTGATGGGATGCCATACAAAGTGCGCTTTTATCGAAAGGGAAGGTATCGTCTACTCCTGCGTCATGGCCACAAGTCCTTTAAGCACGTGCATGGAGAACGACGTTATCTGTATGCACGAGGACCATTCGCGGTCCTTGGTGATAGTGCGCGTGATGACACGCTGTGAGCAGAGAGTCATTACCGCTCTCCACAAAATGCTGCAAACATACACTGATTTAGGGCTGCATTACCATATTGAGAAACCCAGTGTCGATTTTGCCAGTGACCGCGATTCTCTTCTCCGAGTTGGTAAAATGTTTAGAAGCAACGAACGACGAGCAGGACCGCCTTGAAGACCTCTGACCGAAAAGACCAGCCAGCAGCCGATGAACCTGACCAGCCTTTCGGTAAGATACAATTTTCTTGAAGTGAAGTTTTTCCTAGTTTAAGGGCACTAAGGTATATGACATTATCTTCGTTGGTACTGGCACATAGGTTGTATAAATTCCCCAAATGTCTTGACGTCTGGGCTAACGTTGAATTATTTCTGGTTGATGTAAAGACCGTTGGGCCCAAACTTTCTGTTTACAATGGCAATGGTACATGTGCTACGATGTATGCTTAATGCATAGGTATTCCTGATGTAGGTAAATTGCGGGACCTAAATCTGAGTTTAAAAATCGCAGACATAATTCCTTCTTTTATCATAGATGTCTGTGAAATTTGCGCAGAGCGTTAGAGGCTAGAATGACATCAGGTTCAAGCAATCTAATTTGTAGATAGAAAGGCCGTTGTTCGGCTCGTAAACAATATTGTTTTCAGCGCCAGTAAGAACTCCTTACCAGCCCATAGAGTTACGATCAGAAATTCCAAGACAGGAATAGGTGGCCACATTTTGCGGCTTCCATGGAAGGCAGAAATTAACGTAAATGAAGCTTTCTGTGCTTTTGGCGTTAGTTGACGACAATTGGCAATGATATTTACCGCGAATGCTTAGATTCATCAGCGCTTACTGCTATACTAGCGTGCTGAGTTGATGCAAGGGTTATTTGCGTTTGCTGCCTGTGTTTGTCTACGTAGTACACAGAACACACACCTAGACGTGTTTTCCGGAAGACGTTGTGGTGCGCCCTTGTTCATTCCGCACGAGAACGTTAACACTGTCAATGCCTCAGATGCCACAACGCATCGTAACTGAAGTGTTAATCCTAATTTACAATATGGAGCTTCACTTTCCAGACGCGCGTTCTAAATTTAACCACCTAGGATTCTTTAACACGCACCTTTGTCACAATATACCAATGTTTTTACCACGACCTACTGTATATAGGTCGTGGTTTTTACATTTCGCCTCCGTGAAAATTCGCCTTCCGCTGTCGAGATCGAACGTGCCACCTCGTGCAACGGAATATCCGGAAAGCTAACCCGGTGCGAAGAAAAGTGTTGATTTGATGGACGGCCTCCTCCTGTAGTGTCTTCTTGACTGCGTTTATTTTTGGAAACCTGCCGTAACTGCGGCGGTGGCTTAGCGGCTGTGGTCTTGAGCTGCAAAGCACGAGGTCGCGGGATCAGATCCCGGTCCCATTTCGGTGTGGGTGAAATGCAAAAACGTCCGTGTTCACTGCATCGAAGGCATGTTGGAAATTCAATGGTTGTATAAATTGTAATCCAGGGTCCCTCATTGCAGCACTTACCGCGGTTTTTTCATAAGGAAATCGCGATTTCTGCGTGTAGTAGCCCGAAAATTATTATTTTTCAACTCACTGTAGCCTTACTTGAATAAAAATTATAAAAACTAGTCCGACGTGTCGAGCCGTCGCGTTTATTTGCGACGGAACGTTTCCACAATATTTGAGTCTGACAACCCCTTTTGGCTGTAATGCCGATGTGAACAAATGCAGCGCTATCGTTATTCCGGCGGGGAAGGCACCTCTCCAAGGCTTTTTTAAAACGCCAAAAATATAATTCATGTGTAAAAGAAATACAAATCATGCGGATCCCACTCACTGTCAGAATCGACGTAAGCGAAGATTTCGACGCTGTTCGTGGTGATACCAACGACGAATGTTTATAATTTCTATAAGTTTTAGTCCAACACATGAGTGGTGAGGTGGTTATAAACATTGCCTTGCGTACACCACTATCGTTTGTCGGTGTAGCACATAGAACACACAGGGGGAAGTGTTCGCTTGCGGCGTTGTTGTGCGCCATACTTCATAACCTCTCAAAGGGTTGAGCGTTGTGATTTCTTCACATGGCACATTACATCGGGGCAGATGTGCTAAAATATAATTGAATTATGAGGCTGTACGTGCCGAGAACAAGATTGGATATCGTTGCCGCAATTGCATCTTATGCAACCGTAATCTTTCCTGGTAAACGCTTGCGGCAAGCGCTGTGGGGGAAGGCCGACTTTCTGTTTCTTTTTTCTCCCGCACGAAAAATACCGACGCTGGATGGATGGATGGATGTTATGAGCGTCCCCTTTGGAACGGGGCGGTGTGTTGCGCCACCAAGCTCTTGCTACTATACTGCCTAATATTCTACCTAGTTTAAACAATGAAAAAAGAAAAAAAAACACTATGAACTACCATGCCCAAATTTTCTGATCCCCTATTGCGAACTGTGCTTTTGTACGTCTCCGTCTTTAGTCGTTTCCCTACTTTTCTTCCACCAATCCTCCAGTCGCCTCTTACTAATGTCTATTGCGGACATGTTTGCTTTACCACTGCTCCCTCTTAACCCAAGGGCTTCAAGGAGGCCAGTGGTGCCTAAATCGACCGCTGGGTAGACGTCTTCACATTCTAATAAAACATGCTCCGTAGTTTCCCTAGGTTTACCACAGCAAGCACATGCTTCTTCTTCCTTCTTATATCTCGCTTTATAGGTGCGTGTTTTAAGGCATCCTGAGGCATCCAACGCTGCCTCAGTGGCGAACGCCATCTGGTGGTGCTGGAAAGAAGGCCACGGAGCGCGCCTCCCTTCCTTGATCTGTTTAGTTTTTAGCCACGGACACGACACATGGATTGGGTGCGTTTGGGTTTTGCGTTAGGCAGGCTATTTCGGTGATTTAGCGGGAGCCCAAAAGATTTGCGTGAACAAATATGGCGCCACCCATCGAAACGACGGCTCTAACCTAGTACCCAAACAATAGGCTGTATTCCTGGTGAGGCGTTACAATGGCAAGCTAGGAGGAGTGCCTGCGGTTATCGCTTTCTCACTACTAGCGTGTGTTATCAAGACTGATTCATTAGACGCCGCTCATTTCGAACTCGATTGTCGATTTCATACTCGTAAGCCTAACCGGGCTTAGGTTGGCTTGTTAAGGCACGTAAGGTTGGTTACTCAAAAGTAAACGCAATCAATTGTTTGCTTTAATAAAATGACCTCTAAATTTTAATGAAACGCTAAAACATAAATGGCAAAATTGTTCTTCTCATTATAAAATACTGCATTTTATTTAATTATTCGTAATAGACTTTCTTCGACGCCGTAGTGGCACTGTAGCCGAAATACGCTATCCGTGAACGCAAAACCTTTTTCTAAAGCTCTTCACTTCTGAGTGCCCCAACGCCAACACCCGCAACGGTCTTTCGGGCCTGAACTTTTTGGGCCCCAATTGTAAAGCTCTCTAATGTCGTGCTGATTCGGCTGATCGTGTGGCCGAGCTAGTTCGCGGAAAGGAGCTAAAGTGGCAACGTTACGTCATCGACGCCGCAGCCGAGCGAGATCGTGGGCCGCGACGTTGGGCCGAGCATCCGGCGGTTCGGGCCCGCGAGGCAGGGCAGCGACAACGGCGACGTCAACATAAAACATCGGGGCCGCACATTTTAGCTGCGCTGGTTTACCATCTGTACGGTGTGCATGCGCGGTGTTCTTTTTCGAACTTTCGTATCATGTCATTCTGACCGTGCCTTTTCTCCCTATAGGACTGTTCTAGTAGCGAGTGAAGTCAACGGCGGACTTCCGGCCATTTCATGTGAGAAGACTCCCACAAGATCTTCGAGGAGGCCTCGACCCCGGCGAAGGAGGCCCCTTTCGGTTTCCGTAGCTGCGCTACCAAGCGAGAGAAAGAGCATGATTGATGCATTTTTAAATGTTCACAGTGTTGCGAAGTAACTTGAGCAGTGTTGTGAACTTCGTGGAACACTACTAAGTTTTGATGAAGCATATGTACAGTTCACGAAAACACCCTTATTAGAACCAAAAGTTCTGCAACTTTTCCGTTGTTACCCAAAGATGAGCTGGGTACACATGACGTGGCCGCAAAGAGATGCCGATAAAGCTTTGCTTCTGCTGGAAGAACAACGTGACACATGCTGTGACGACTGACGAGCTATACAGATTTTTTAGCGAAAATTCCTGTTCCCCAACTCCTTTTTTTTGATGGCAGGCTGCGTGACTAAGCAGAAGACATAAACTACTACAATGTTTAAAAAGCACAATGATGTGTAGGCGTAATCAAGAGCCACGGCATTAAACACCACTGAGTGCTCACTGTAAAAATGCTGTTTCTAGTGTGCGAAAATTTAATCAAGTGTGTTGAGGTTCATGCTGCTAAGCCTTCTGCGCAGTGTTAATCTGCACTGCTAAAATCACCGAAAGGTGATTACAGTATGTATAAACAAATAATAAATGAAAAGAATTTGCACATGTTGCTGTTTTCTATTCTATAACTTTGAATTTGTTTTAGTTGTCTATGCTTATTTGATAGTTTTGGCAGCAAAACCTTGGGATATAATTTCCGTGATACAACATGAAGTGCTCGCAGCATCCCCATTGCCCCCTTCTCATGCCACATGTTTGTGCTCTGTGTATGAGGAAATTCTAACGTACTTGCTTTGGCGCAAAAGCAGCGATAGCATTTCTTTATTGAGTCAATAAAAGAATAGGTCGCCTCGACAAGACGTTGGCCACATTTTGAAACCAGACATTTGTTTAGACTACAAAACACCCTTTATTGACTGTGTAATCATTCGTGTACGCGCCTCTTTTTGTCAGTCTTGTCAAGATTTTGCAACAATAAAAGCAAGCTGAAACCTCGGAATAGCCTGTGTGGCTTTATCTAACTTCAATATACCGAATATTGCAGCCGAAGACCACTTTGTTTAAGCCGCTACCACGCTTGAAAGTGAGTTTGATGTGCTGCATTCCATCACTGCGGCTTATGTGATTTCTTTTAAGTATTGGACTAATAGCCTTGCATCGCGCTCTGAGTAGAAGCTATTCCGTATTGTGCATTCTTGTAAATTTTTCGACACCAAGTATGTGCTGTTGTGAGTCTATTCATTTGCACTCACGTCTCTTCGCCATTCTTTCGTCGAAAATAAAAAATTGCCGTCATGGTGTGACAAAATTGTAAGCGTCAACCTTTAAAGCTCCGTGTGCACCCGAACGAAATGCGCTTTGCATTTCTGCATGGCTTATGAGCGGTGCAGTGCGCAAGCAAACATTGCATGCGAAAGAAAGTTATGACCTGTGATACACATGAAGTCACACATTGCGAGAGAATACACGTTACACATAATCAGATGCAATTATACGCATTGCATTAAGCTTTGTTGCATCTAATGATTGGTTTGACACCGACTCAAACATGTGCCTTGAATGGGCACAATTTCTTTTTTGGTCCTCGTAGTGTCTACAGTGAATAACTGGTACGTATTCTACTAGCAACTCATTCGAATCTTTTCAGGGGAAAGCAATCACAGATGATTACAATTAGAATAGAAATATAGAAATTCTTAAATTAGGGTATAGAAGGAACACTCGTTGAGTCCCAGGAATCAAGCGTTTATGAGGGCAAAGCGAATAAAGCACGCCAATATTGCACAGACTAAGCTGACAGTCTCAAATATTGTGTACCTTGAATAACGCTGACTTCTCAAACCACACTGCGGCGTGGAAGCCAGGCTGATGAGTATTGTCAAATTACAAGTGTGCGAATGCAGCTACGCTGTCTTGAAGAGGCGCTAAAGAGAAGTTGTTTTTTTCAGCTGTGTTTGCAAATGACGCAGTAAACAAATGGGCATAGTTGGGAGTATAAAGGTCTAGTCATCTAAAACTTTGAAAAGGAGTGTTAATATATATATATTACACCCCTCATACCAAGCTGTTGTCAACTCGGTCAGTAAATAGCATTTAGATGTTCAAAAAGCAAGGATCATTACTTTTTTCTGATTGAAATTAATTTTGCATATTTTAAAAGGAGTAAATACTCCACTTCTGCAGAGTGTCTCACGAGGAGCTTGCGCAATTATTTGCGCATTTGTTGCACAGTGCTCATTAGGCGCTACTTTCGCGTCAGCAGCCTGAATACACTGATGAAACATTGCATGCGCAGTGTTCTGTACCGCTAAGAACTAAGCATGTAAATAACGTCCCCACCTTTCTATTTAAACACGTTTTAAAATTAAAATTTAATTTTAATACTATAGTATATTATGCTGCGGAATGGAAGTGAGGGTGATTAACTACTCACAGACCGCATCTGCTTATATAGACAACTGTGTTCATAGAGAAGTCAGAACATGAGACTGAGAGGATTAAAATGTGCCATGAGAAATTTCGTTTTGAATGCACTTTTCAATTCGAAGGCTTGACAGACGCCCATCCTCGCTTAGCTTCTTTTGTTGCTACGCTATGTACGCTATGAATTAATGAAAGAAATAAAACAGATATAAAGAAATAAAAGAGTCCTCTATATGGACCAAGTGTACTTTATTTTCTATGGACAATACAATATCTCCATATAACATAGCGTGTAGGAAAGCTCGGTGGTACAAGGGAATAAAACTGAGAAATATTGGAAGGCAAGTAGTGTACAAGGCATGCACAGATTTTTGCGGTTTTCTAAAGTATAAAACATAAGCCCGACGAATCGTAAATGTCGCATATTGAGGAGAAAGCGGGAAGAAAGAGTGCGGTGCATATGTACGGATGAAATATAACGCTAAGTACATCCACTCAGAGCGAAATGTGCAGCTAACATTAGGAAGCTTGGTTTTTTTATGCGAAGCATATTACTAGAGCTCAACCCAGCTCCTCAGGCGCGGCGGTGTCGCCTTCAATACCACGTGACACCGTGACGTCACGACAGAGGAGAAACGGGGCTCCAACTCGCGCCGGTATATAAGCAGCTGCGCTTGCCTCTGCTAGACACTCACGAGGTGAAATGCCTCCTGGAGACAGAGCTGCTCGTTGGAATGAGAAGCGAAGGTTGCGGCGTGCTACAGAGACTGTTTCTAGATGGCTTTGGCTCAACTCTTGCAAGATGGGCTGGGTGGGAATCGAACCAGGGTCTTCGGAGTGTGAGACGGAGACGCTACCACTGAGCCACGAGTACGATGCTTCAAAGCGGTACAAAAGCGCCTCTAGTGAATGCGGTGTTGCCTTAGAAACGAGCTGTTTCTAAGGCTCAGGCGTGCGTCGCTTGCTCAGGCGCACATTTCGTTGCCGCGCCGAACGCTGCGTTGCTCGACGCTCACCGCGTCCAAAGCGGGGCGCGTAGTCGCTGCGCCGTAGCCCATTGTCTTACACCCATTGGCGGGTCGACGGGAACGCTGTCGCGTTCCACTCTTGAAGGCGAAGCAGAGTAACGCCGGAGTTGTTTCTTCGTCTAGCCGAACCAAATATAGCCAAGCAACAGCAGTTCACCAGGCTAAACAGTGGTTCAACAACTAAAATAAAGGCTAGTATGCTTCGCATCCTGGGCTTAACCTTAGCTAAGCCACAGCCATTTTTTCATATAGTTAGGTGCACGATAGAATTTTCGTTGCCCCTTGCATCTTTATCCTTCTTCAAGGCCGCCATGGTTTTCTGGGGTGAAACTCTTACCTTCACCTTTTGCAGCGACCATTGTTATTACCTTCCGTTAGACACGTCGCATCCTTAATATTTTATATTAAACATGTCAGGTATTTCATAAGTTTGAAGGTCACAAATGCCGAACAAGAGGTCGCGGGATTGAATCCCGGCCACGGTGGCGGCATTTCGCTGACTGCGAAAACACCGGCGCACTTAGAATTAGGTGCACGTTAAGGAACCCCAGGTGGTAGAAATTACCGGAGTCCTCCACTACGACGTGCCTCGTAATCAGAAAGTGGTTTTGGCACGTAGAAGCTTATAATTTAATTGCTTTAACCATACTTTTTGCCCACATTTCTTTCTCCACATCGCCCACAAAAGAAAATCATACCGACCACACGCGTTGTAGAAACCGGCGTGAGCGAAGCTTTCTGTGCTGTTTGCTTTGATTGATGATTATCAGGCGCGATGTCGACGGCAGATATTTATTTAAATCAGAGTTTAGTACAACACGAGAGTGCTGAGTTGCGGCTAAACGTTGCCTTGCGTGCGCCCCTGTTATTTTGCCTGTGTAGTACGTAGAACACACGGGGGGGGGGGGGAGGGGGTGTTTAATTGAGCCGTAGTTGAGCGTCACGCTTCATAACATCTGATAGGTTTGAGCCCATTGAAGTCCGAGGGCGATAAAATCGTCGCCGCACGCCGTATGCTGTATGTGCCAGTGAAAGCGCGCGAATGTCAGTCGGCGATATCGGGTCTAAGCTCGGACCCGCATGGGGGGAGGGAAGCGGGGAAGAGGAGCGATGTTTTAACGCGATAGCGTTAAGGAGCTCGTGTCGCAGAAAAGCCGGTGTCGGCGTCAGCGGCGTTGGCCGTGAGCGATAAATCCCAGCAGGCACTTCATGAATAAAAAACAACTTGCAAGATGGGCTGGGTGGGAATCGAACCAAGGTCTCCGGAGTGTGAGACGGAGGCGCTACCACTGAGCCACGAGCTCGATGCTTCAAAGCGCTACAAAAGCGCCTCTAGTGAACGCGGTGTTGCCTTAGAAACGAGCTGTTTCAGGCGTGCGTCGCTTGCACAGGCGCACATTTCGTTTTCCATCGCGTGCTGCTCCGTGGCGCGGAGGGGGGAAGGGGGACTGTAGGAAAGGGAGGGGCGCGTTCTGCTTCAAGGGGCCCGGGCAGCAGCACGCGCCCGCCTTGGGCGCAGTGTCTTGAAAGCCATCTGAGAGGCGACACAGACCACCGCAAGCTGTGTATCCGTGGTTGACTCAGCCTCGGTGCGAGACGCAGTCCGAAGGTCAAATCGCTCGCTGCTGCTGCCGCACTTCCGTGCTCCACTGCTTTCACAGCGAGTTTCCACTGTCACCGTGTGCGATATGTGGTCATTTTTGCATGAATGCGCGTGACACTATGATTGTTAGTTTAGTTAGAGTGCCTATGTTTACAAGCTCATGCTACCAATAAAGCTACAGTCCTTACTTCAACAGCTATCGATTTATTTGCTGCCGCAATCGATGCTTCGATTTTCGGGTCAAACAAGGGACATTTTTTAATTGTTCTGAAAACATGCTGAATACGGGCGACCAGGTTTGAAACTTCACGGCCCAGCAGCAGCACCGAAATACACAGCCTAGCGAGCGGTGCAAACAAGTTTCAGTAGCACATGCAGAAATTTCATATTATGAATTTCACCGCTCATCTTGAGGCACATGTGTCCAGAATACCGCCTGACTGGTAATCGGTGCTAGAACGCTCTTCAGCGCCATGATATGGCCGCATGGCCACGGCTTGGCTGGATGCATATAGCAAAAGAAAACGTTGATAAAGGTGCGCGTCTGTTATCCGAAAGGCTGTACAATTTTAACGACGTCCCTATCGTATGGTGTCAAAACATTTGAGCTGCATACCCACACGGCCGTAGCGCTTCCTGGTTGCAGCGCTGGTCCTCTGTGCAGGCCCATGCAGAGAACTATCTTTGATCCCCGAATTTCTGCATGCTTATCTGCAGTACTTTTCGTGCGAACAATCCTTTTGGCTACCGCCACACTACAGATGTGCGCTGACGCTTTCACCTTCACATTCAAAAGCCATTGCGAAAGCATCAATATAAACTCATTGGATCTTTTCGCACGCTCCATAACGATCCTTTTATAAGCTCACAGTGTAGGAATGCCTTCGAAATTATTACATTCAATCAAACTTTTATTTACAGATGTGTTGGTCATGCCCTCTTGGTATCTTTCATAAGATAGAAGCATTTTGATTTATCAGCAGGTATAGGCCATATTGCAATCTTGCCAGCGTCGTATATTGAAGCATTCACTACACGAACGCTAGATGCCATTTTATTGGCGTGTCTGCCCCCTCTTCAATAATTTTTTTTTCAGTGCCTTCAGGCAGGGTCGGCGCCTCTTCTATGCACTGGCGTAGGCATCATTATGACGTCCTGTTTGATTGTGGAAAAGGGAGCTTTATTATTTATGCATCAATAGCTTCTGCAAGTGAACCACTTCATAGCATGAAGTTTTCGTCACTATTTTCTGGCGAGGCATTTTACGAGGGGATACGTGCGAGCAGCACCCAGTTCTGTACCTACCATAGAACGGCGATCGTGTCAGAGAATTTAAAGGCGGAGAAGATAAGTTTCGCGCCCCGTTGAAAAATTGTTCAACTGTGGTGGAAGAGTGTTTGAGGCTTAATCCTGCAAATTTCTGCAATACCAGTTTATTCACAAAGGCTTGTGGGTACAATGGCGTATCACGTCCCTAGCTGGCGTGCACTCAAGGTGTACCCTTAAAGCTAAACATTTTGACTGGATTGACCATCTGATGGGACTAATTTTAAATATGGCTCTAAGTGGTCCCAGCCAAATAACAGGTTTATTTTTGTGAGGTTTCGGAAGCGGCTCGGCTCCTTCCTGGAGGGAGAGTGACGACGCTGATGTCGAGGCGCAAATTTTAATCTTTCATTGTACATGTGGGGGAAGGGAGTGGAAGGGAAGGGTGGATGAGTGGTTGTACAACTTTTCTTGGCTAGTTAAGGAGGGTACGCCAGATACGAAGCCAGATGATTCGGCGCTTGCACCATGAATATAACCTGACACAGACTTCTTTTGGAAAGGTTTAATCCTTCGTATTTTGTTCGTCTCGGTTGCAAGAGCTTCAATTTCTTGAAACCCTCTTCACCCCCAAGCCGAACACTACTAAGACACGGAGCATAACCTTCACCTACACTGAAATTTTCTCCACTGCCGCCTTCCCCCTTCCTCGACCACGAAATCTTAAAAGTTGCGCCACAACATACCCGTCATCAATCTCCCGATGAAGGAGCCAGCTAATGGTGCCGAAACGTAGGGAAAACAGACTTACTCTTTGGTTGGAGCTGATTCGAAGTCAAAAGGTTTACGCGGCAAGAGAGGCACAATGCCCCCGGTAAATCTGCCTATTAGTCTTTGATGTTATTATTAGCCCTATTGTATTGCGGACAGCAGACTCCGGTAGCGCCCACATTTGTCTGTTGTTCAGTCGTGGGCGAGCGAATTATGCCCTTTCCTTCTTCCTTTCTTTCTTACTTCCTTTTCTTCTTTCTTTCTTTCTTTCTTGCAAGAGCCACAAGAACCCTCGCTTTTTCTGCGACCAGTTTTCACCTCACGCGCATCTGCGTACATGTACGGAATGGTCAAGAATGACAAAGGAAGGCCTGATGGCCCTGTTTTAGTTTTATAAGGTGCTTTCTTTAGCAATATTCTCGCTTGCCCAGCTTCGTTTACCGTGTTACTTTACTTGGGTAGGTGTGCTATCAAGATTGCGACAACCATGCTTGAAGCCAAGAAACAGCTCTCGTAACGTGTAATTGTGAAATGCAGAAATTTAGAGGGCGCTGCGAAAGCCCGAGCGAAGAAACACCAACTAACTGCGAGTACCTGCTAACATCTCGTGCTCTAGTGCTGTCGCCAGGTATAGTCATTAGCGTTGCGTCCTCCACTGGATTCACTGCAGGCAAGGTTTGGTTAACCCGCAACGGAGAACTGCTGTGCAGCACCGGAGCCCGAACAGATACGGCAGCGACGAACTGTGGCTGAGCAGGGTGATATTATCGACAGTCGATGTTGATGCCATAGAAAGTTAGCCCCAGCCCTTCTCAGCATCTGCGATGAGCCAAGCAGACTTGGACGTGCTGTGCGATGTACTGACGCTAATGTCCATGGAAGAACTACAGTCCCTGGAGGATTCCAACATCCCGTGGATACCAGTCCTGAGGAATGGTACGCACATGGAGGCTGTCCGCTCCATTCGACTTGCCCTGGAAGCTGTCGCCCTTCTTGACACCCGTACCTTCCTCGTTGCCTGGCTCTACTGCTGTCTCGCTGAGAGGCAGGCGCTTCGCTCCTGGCGTTCGTATCGTTCCAGCAGTTTCCTCACTACCGCTGAGGACCCGATGTCCGCCCGCTTCGTTCTGCACGAGCGATTGGAGACCGTTTTCAATAATTCAGGCTGTCATACCAAGTGCGCTAAAACCGAGAGTGCAGGTATCATCTACGCCTGCGTCATGGCCTCGCGTCCCGGGGACACATTCAAACACGACGTCATCTGCATGTGCGTTCAGCGTTCGCTGCCGTATCTGTTCGTACATTCGACAACGAGTTGTGAGTGGCGTGTCACTGCCGCTCTCCACGTCGTTCTGCAAGTAATTCCCGAAGAAATACTCGAAGGCAATTTCGTCAAACTCAGTTTAGCATTGGCTAGTGCCCGTGAGCACAGGGCATAGGTTGATGCATGCTTTATGAATAACAAGACAGGACGCCTCTTAAATACTTCTGACCGAGAAGAACAGACAGCTGTCAAGGAACCTGACCGGGCTTCTCGCAAGAGAAACCGGCCTTCTGGTAAGACGCACGTCTATTCAAGCGAAGTCTTTCCATGTCACTTGCGAAGTATAGTATTCCGTTCAAGCTTAGTAGCATAGCTTGTACGAAGTCCCAAGTGGTCATAGCGTATGGGCCAGTATTACGCTAATGCTTGCTAATATGCAAGGACATTGGACAAGACTTTGTGCTTATAATGGCTTGGCTATTTGTGCTGCTATGGATGCTTAGTGGAATGATAGCTATATCATTTTTGGTAGCTATGAAACTTAAAATTCGCGACTTCAAATTGATGAAATCATTTTTCTTCGGATACACGCCAAGTAAGTCAATGAAGCGCCTTCGTGGCTTCAAGGACGCGTACTAGCGATGTTATTTCAAGGTAGAACACACGTTGCTATTCGCAAGCTTTTTGCTAACGTAGCTTTGCAATTTGTTTTGTTTGCAGCATCAGTGATGCATAAACCCGCTTTACTGTATAGCCTTGGAAGTTTTCGCCCTGCGTAAATCTTGTATCCCGTATCTTGCCTTTGCATTGCCTTTGCTTATTTCTGTCTTTTTTAAAGACTTCACCCGCTCGTTGAGTACTTTGCCTTCATTCCAGGAGCAGCCCCGGCCAAGCGCCTCTTGTAAAATGCGGCAGAATATTGAAGAGCACCAAACCACTTTCGGTAATTCAATGAACGATCACAAATGCCGTTTTTTTTTCGGTCATTTCTTGGCACGTCGTAATGCTGACAGGGTCATGCACGTTACGTCACCATGCAAAGCGAGTAAGATTACTCTACATACGGGGTTCATCAGTTGCCACCGTTCTAATAGCGTGCATTGGCAACGCAGTCACATGCTCACTATATAATCCGTGCAAATAATCCGGCATTTCAAGCGAGCAAGGCAACGGTTAGCGAAGCTTGCTATGTCATGCCAGTGAAGCCCGAAGTTGCGATAAATTTGTTCTTGCTGCGCACAAGCCAGCTGGCAACGTAGATATCTTGTACTTGTACTGTATTTTGTATGTGCTATCGCTAGCAACTAGCTTACTCTGTGGACCATCACGTTCAGCGCTGAACATCCCGTCGCTTGTCGGTGTAGTTACCGTCGCCGATGCTTCGGTGCGTTGATTGAAGTGTGCATCCGTTCACTTATTCTTGATACGTTGGCGATATAGAGTGGGCGTAAATTTTCATGAGTTGGGGTGTATGTGTGTAGATAACGTGTCTTAAGCTTACTCTGCCACGAAGCACCACTACAAACTTTATCACTATTTATCGAGCGGGACTCGCCCTTCTCGTCGTTCCGTGGGCGAAGTGTGTTCTTGCGAAGTTAGCGATACGGCGCTTGCAGATGTGCTATCCTCTAGAAAACCATATAGCGCGCGGAGAGCCGGCCACACACAGTCCGCAGGAAAGAGCGGTTCATAGAGTCTATGACACAGATTTACTGCATTCTTTAATATGGCCCTCACTATTTCTGCTGCCAACTATACTTTACCGCTCCAAATTTCACAGGAGCGATGAAGCACAGTGCGTTAGCAAACACGCATTTGAGTTTCTGTCCGCTGATTGTAAATAAGCGAGGGACAAACAGTAATGGATTGGTATTTGCACGCTTTTGCTGAGGTAGCGTGCAGAGCGCCACCGAAAGCTTCATCCGCTTTTTGTGGAGTAAGCTGCTTCGTTAAAATGGGTCTATGCGCGAAGTGCATGCCGTCGGATGCACCACTGGTGGCGGTCTCGCTATGGGAAATCGGGAGAGGAGGCAGCAGTACGCAGTGATTTTTTGCGTCGCTGCTCATGCTTCCCTGTTGGATTCGCGTTTTTCGATAGAAATAAGCAACAGCCGTCGCATGTTTGTGGTGGCGTAACTTTCAATGCACGTAGAAGAATTGTTCTGTAGCAGTAACAGTTAAACCATGCAGCGCGAAACAGTCTACAAAAGCAGTTGAAAACATTACTTGCTCGAAAATTTGTGCTACGGAGCGTGTTGCTTATGCATCGAACCCAGATCGACCACTTTGATTTTCTTTTGTCTTTAAGTAATTTCGTAGTGTCCGTATCGGTGTGCTTTGCCATGGCGTGCCCGTATAGCTGCTTCTCGGTCAGTTGGTGATGTCGTTCCACGACATTTAGGAACCAATTTGCAAGAAAGGAAGCGACGAAAATCGCGCATGCTTCTGCAACGTTTGTCAAACGACCAAGCCCTCTCGACCCTTTGTAAAATGACACGCAGGTTAGTTCGGACAGTAGGACCCCGGAGGCTATAACAGACACTGTGAAATTGAATCGTGTCTTTCGAATCCCGCCGTATAGGCGTTCTTTATTTAATGGCGGATCGTTTGCCACCCCGTGAGCCAATCAGAACTGACAAGATGGCCAATTTCGCCATGTGGCTGCATTTTAGGGCCATCCAGTGTGGAACCAATTGAAAACGTCTGCGATAATCGCGGCTAGCACCTCGTAACTTGCACCGAACGTGAAGGTTTATTGAAGGTTTGAAGGTTTTATTGAAAAATATTTGAATACAAGAAAGTATATGGTAAATATTAGTACAGAAGCAGGTCCCAGAGTTTAAACTGCCGAGGTGACCCCCAGTACAAAAAATAATCAAATACATACAGAAAATTTGGTTGTGGGAGTCCAGCGTTTTTTTTTTCTTGTTTAACCTTGGTAATGCATTAGGCCATATAATAGCAAGAGCTTGGTGGCGCGACCCACCGCCAAATTCCAAAGGGGACGCTCATAACATCCATCCAGCGGTGGGGTGAAAACGACTTTTTCCCGTCGCCTTTCCTCTATTACTCGCGCTTGTCATGTATATGCACGCTCTGAACTATGCCTCAAGGCGGTGTGCGCTACAGCAGCAGCAGTGCGGAAGTCTAAGGAAGACGCAAAGAAAGCTTCGTTTAAAAATACGTGGGGGGTTGCAAATATGCAATACATCCGCGCATGCCTGAACTCATTAAATGTGGTCTCGAAATCGTAAAACTAGATTAGTGGCGAAGATACATGAAGTCTTTCTCTAGTAAACTCCGGTAGTTCGCTATCAGCGCTTATCCTGTATTCCTCCCTTGTCCGTATTTATTCAGCGCTGTTTTCACTCATCATTTGTTGAGCACCTTACATTGTTTCTGTGTACCTTTTGTGACGTTTCCAAGTTGTTGTGATCTGTCATTTTTGCCGTGCTTTTTCTTCCCAGGACAGTTCCAGTAGCAAGCGAAGGGAGCGGCGCACTTAAGGGCATTTTCATCTGCCAATACTGCCACAAGGTCCTTTACGAGGGCTCTAACTAAACGAAGAAGACTTCCTTCGCTTCTCCAAGCCGCGGAAGCGAACGGGGCACAGAACGTGCGTACTGCATTTGTGAAAGGTGCCCGAACAGGGACACAGTGTTGTGAAGTGAATTGAGCACTGATCATTTTTTTATGAAAAAGGGTCAACTCTACGAAGGCAACGTCATTCGAAGCAGGAGCCCTTCAATCCTTACCCTGCAGCCGATGATGAGCGCTGGTGCCGAATCCGCTTGACGTTATCCCAAACATGCACTCTGAATATTGACGACTACACATGTCTTCACTGATGTTAAAGCGAAAATTCCCTTGTGACCCACGTTTCTTACGCCCGACTTCATCATTGACTAGAGTATCTAAATTACTGCCATTTTTAAAAAGCGCGAATACGTAGACGCTATGAGCTACTGTATTTAGAACGGGAGTGCTTACTGCAAAGCTGACCTTTCTAGCCCGCGAAAATTTAATTCAGAGGGTTGAGGTTCGGACTGTTAAGCTTTCTGCTCAGTGTTCTTACATTTCTGACGTGTTTCTTGTGAAATAAACTTGACTTTATCTGTATATTGCTGTACTGTTATTTAATAAATTTGATTGTTCGCCCTTGACTCCGTCAGTTTGGTAATTTTGGCCACAAGCTCTTGGTCGTCGCTTCCGTGATGCAACATGAAGGGCTCGCCGAGTCCCCATTGCCCCCTCCCCAAACAGCATGTTGGTGCTGTATGCCTGGAGAAATTGTTGCGTTCTCGCTTTGCCGCAAAAGCTGCGATAACATTCTTTTTGTCAAGTCAATAAAATCCTAGGCCACTGCCTAAGATATTGTTGCCATTTTGAAACAAAATCATTTAGACAACAACAAGGTTTTTATTCGCGCTGTAATCTTTGATGTATACGCGCCTCTGCTTGCCTGATTTGTCAACTATTCACTACGACCAACACATGCAGTGTTGAACCCTCTAATTACACAATGTGGCTTTGTCTGACTTCATTATAGCGATTAGTGCAGCCGAAGACAATTGCGGCCTCTGCTATTTCTTTGAAGTATTGGACATACTCTTCGCTCTTTGGTATGAGCCGTTTGGTAGTGTCCATTCTTTGGCGATTTCCAAGATCGAATATGTCCTGTGGGTGTGTTGATCGGCACACATATCTCCTCACCATTCTTCTCTTGTCAAGCATTGAAAATTGCCGTCATCGGGACAACTTTGTAAGCGTGAACGATCACATGACAGTGTGCACCTGCACGAAATGCTGTTTGCGTTTCGGCACGACATATCAGTCTTACATTAGATAAACAGACCTTGCATGAATATAAGTTTGTGACGCATAACCATACACATTACGGGAAAATACACGTTGGAAAGGATGAAAATAAAAACTACTTAGGCATTACGCTAAACCTTGTGGCACCTAATTATTCGCTCCCTACCGATTCAAACCTGTGCGTTTAGTGTGCATAACTTTTTTTCTGTGCTCGTAATGCCTGCACCCAATAACTTGCGCACGTTTTTTCGTGTAACTCATTCGAATTTCCTCCAGACAAAAAAAAAACAATTGTCATTCTTCACTGGTGAACCGCGAATCACGGGCTAGATCCTCAGCCACAGCTACCTCATTTCGATGGGAGCGAAATGTGAAAATTGTCTTGCACTGCGTGCAGCTTACGGAAGCCCAGGAGGTAGAAATATCCCGGAACCTCCCTCTACGGCACGACTCAAAATCTGATCGTGTTCTTGGCATGTACAACATAAAATTTATCATTTTAGTACATATAATTTGCCTACTACCTACATTTTGACCTCTTTTATCTTGCTTTCACCTTGTGCGCATAACACAGGGGCCGGGGTGACTTAATGTGTATGCGTGATATTAAGAGTGACAATGACTATTAATTTTGTGCCTGAAATAGGCGCTTACGCAGCAGCGCTATAGTTCATAGGGAGTCTGATATGCCCAACCTAAATTCTCCAATGCCAGCTCGATTAAGTTGTGTGCGAGTGGGAATGCCGTGTTTTACGAAGCTTTCTTTGTTGTTTCCGAAGCAGTGCTTCCGCCAGTTGCTAATTTGACATTCAATCTATTGATTTTTCAAATTTCCTGCTGACTCAATAACAGTATAAATCGTTTGAATCAGCAGCTTTTTCTCCTTCTTCATAAACAAAAGCAAAAGCAGCTACCTTTCGTGCACCGAGTTTTTGCAATGTCGTGCCACCTCGATATCGAAAAAAAATTACGGTGGTTTGCCTCTGAAATGAAAATATTCTTGTGTTTAGAGATTTTTAAACATGGTGCTATCTATGTCTTCTTAGCAAAGCTGGTGAAAGGGTGAGGTGGTGTATCGATGGAACTGAGTGCACTATCGTACCACAAAAGCACAACCAATGACTATATATCTTGTTTTGGCGCTTCAAGAAAGTGCCCTGTGGTACAGGGGAATTGAAACGCCGCTGACTATAATTCTGAATAAGGCAGTCGGTTCCTGCTCGTGTACTGAAAATGCCAAATGATATAGTTGACGTCACCCAAGGCCTCACATTAGTTCTCGCACTGACCCGACAACTCCAGCGTGCGCGCTTGATTTGATGCTCACCAGGGAAGTAGAATCAGTATGTCTGAAATTCTGAATATGTTAGTATTGATCTTCTAGTGCTTCACCCGTCGTGGTTGCTTAGTAGGCTTCGCGCAGCGCTGCTATGCGCGAGATATCGAGATTGAATCACGGCCGCTGTGGTCACATTTAGAGGCGGACTAAATGCATTAATCTTTGTATACCTTCCACTCGGTGCACGTTCAAGTAATACAGATGAAGAAAATTTCTATGGACTTCCAGATTATGGCAGGTACTTTAGTGATATCATGCTTTGGACACGTAAAACGTAAGAATTTTTATCTCAGTTCCTTATTCATGGGACTGTCAGTGCCAGATTTTAAGGTGGCGTAGAAATCAGGGCGACAGGCTTTATAAGTGTCGAACATTTATACATAGCAATGATAGGACTTGGTGATACCGCTGATTAATTGAACTGTGGGCTTTAGACTAGTAAGTCTGAGCCGTAAGGAAGTGGATGTCTTGAGCGTTCTTACATTCGTGCTTAAATTCGGCTTCCGAGAATCTCGGTTTACTCAATAGCGTCGCCAATAATTTCGTTGTCATTCTTATACTATTTCTTAGGAACCACAATACTACAGCAGAGTAATATATAAATGCACTGGATTCGCTGGTTCAAAAATTGAATGCAAAATTTGGAACTGAACAGTTACTGATTCTATTCTTTTTCTGTTCTTTTATATACTTTTTCTATTCTATTCTATTTTCTATTCTATTTGATACTATTCTTTTTCCAACAACTTTACTGCTTTTTTGTGTCGTGCAACAGTGTTCCGTAGGTGTGCATACTATGGTCTGTGGTGGTACTGTGGCCCGTGCTCTAATCATGGGATAAGCATCCCTAGTGTACATCGCCGCCTGCCCCACCCCTCTACAGGTTGTAATACAGCTGCATTCAGTAACATGGCATGCCCGTCTATTCTTTGAATGCCAATCACATTAACATCGATTGCCATGATAAGGTGGGTTCTGCCGGAATATTCTGCTATTCACCCGCATAAGAATGCGGGGCTGGCACTGCCCTAGATTGAACCCATGCCCTTTGGTCCACGAGCACGATGCTCTGACTATTAAAGCACTGTCGCGTTTAGACATATCGGTATTCGTGAGAAACAAGGTTAAAAAAAGAAGATAACAAAAAAAAGTCAATGC
The DNA here is from genome assembly GCF_038994185.2 of Dermacentor albipictus. Lineage (NCBI taxonomy): Eukaryota > Metazoa > Arthropoda > Arachnida > Ixodida > Ixodidae > Dermacentor > Dermacentor albipictus. The sequence goes on along the minus strand of NC_091830.1, from coordinate 20,863,711 downwards.
TCTGCATGGAACGTTGCGGTGTTGTGCGTCGAACGTGCAACATTGGCGACCGCATGGAAGGAATATTCAAGTGTCGGGACAGGCTGTTTCGTGCTGTCGCGTCGTGGTGATTAGCAACCACACGGACGCGACATTGAGGGAAACAATAACAAGAAACCACAAACGTCCCACGAGGTCAATATTTTAGGGAAGGTGTATAGATCTATTGCTATTATCCAGTTATCACGAGTGCAAATCGGCACCATGCTGCCAACATGAAATATCGTGGGGCCATACGGAGAGCAAACATCCAAGCATTATCGCACCTCTTGGTGTCGTCACATGCCTAAAAGCGTCAAAACAAACTGATCTCAACAATGACTATAGGCAACGCCCCCACTTTGGCATCCGCTTGAGATGAGATGAAGTGACGGTTTATTTTGACTTACGTTTCGCTATAACCACGAAAAGCGAGTTGTAAGAGCGAGTCCAGATCGAACCATGGGGCGGACCAGGGTGGGCTGTTTGCTGATATGTTGTTGCACAATAACCCTATTCATGCGCCTCTTATAACCACGAAAAGCGACTTGTAAGAGTGAGTCCAGATCGAACCAGGTGGACTAGGGTGGGCTGTTTGCTGATACGTTGTTGCACAACAACCCTATCCACGTGCCTCTAGTCGCCGTTGGTCAAAAATCGCGAGCATGTGCTTCAACATTTTAAGCACTATATCAAAATCCTTAAATGACGATCTAGGAGTCGGTACTCCATGAGCCTCAAAGGGAGCGTTTCCAATAGGAATATGAATAGAGTAAACCGATTGTCTAACCAGAATAAGCTGTCCAAAATATTGCGGGCCCTAAATGAATACGGCATCACACAAGGCGCGGTGGCAATGAAGCCAGGCTGGTCAGTAGACAAAGCACAAGTTCTTGTGCAGAGGCGCTGTCATTAAATATGCGTCAAAGATAATGGTCATTTGAGCTGCATTACCAAACAAACTACACAAAGGAACTAAGTTAAGATTGGAGACGCCCGGATATTTAGTGCATTGCCAAAAAAAGATTTATTATATTCTACCCAGAAGAGTCTTATGCACCTGTCACACGGGTACTTTCAAAGGCCTTTCCACCAAAGATTCTTTACGTAAAGGAATGACGTACGCGCGGTATCACGTGGTTGCATCAAACGAGACTTCGAAGAAGTGAGCTTTGAGTCAAATGTGTCCACGTCTGTCGTTTGCAATCTGAAAGGGGTACTCTTGCACCTATAGAGGGCGTACGAGACAAGACAAAAATTTGTCTATAAATACGGAAGTTCACTTGTCACCTCTTAAATAAAAGCAAGTTTCACTGTATTGCAAAGGTTCTTAAGCAGAAACGCTTTTGTGACACCGGTAATCTCAGCCAACCACCGGTAGAGCGCAGCGCATCTTGACGGAAGCGTTAAAACTTTCATTGAATTATGGGACTGCATGTGCCAAAGCCACAATTGGATTACCTGGCTCGTGGTACCGATGGACTGCGGATTAATGTTTCTCAAACTGGTGTTCTCTACCGTGCACCTAAGTACACAGGCATTTTTGCATTTTGCCGACGTCGAAATGCGGCGGCCGCCGTCGGGTTCAAACAGGCAAACTCGAACACCGCTATAGTCGCATAGTTACCACGGCGTGCTCTGCAGTTCGATATGTATTTCAGGTACCTACTGAAAAAATATACATGCATTTGCACAGGAGAGCAGTGAAAAGAACAAAAAAGCCTGGCAAGGCGTGCGACACGCGAGAACCCAAATTATCCCCTAAAATGACCCAATACTCAGTGTTGCCATTGCACAAAAGCTATAACAATGTGCAGAAAAAAAAAAACAATAGCCATAAGCCAAAAGCAGGGCAGTAAAGATCCGCTTTTGTACATAAATATACGTAAATAGGAACTACTTCATTTAGGCCACAGAAAGTATACTATTGAAAGTAAAGATATGACAAAGTTAGTGCGCGTAAATGACAACGAAATATTTATTTTAGGTGCTTCCAAATGACACAACGTATAAAAAGAGAAACATCTAATACTCTTTCACAACATGGCACAAAGTTTGTTTGCAATGATAATAAATAGGAATGAACCTTCCTTTGAAAACACAGTACCCGCTGATCTTCTCAATCAAGGTACCCACAAAAAATTTTCGGTTAAAATATGTGGAATTTGTTAGCTTAATATTTCAGGGGCCCTAATAGGTGCATCGTCCTTGATTCCTAGAATTCTTATGGCGTCGGCTATGACAGTAGACTTCCGCAAGATGGCTCTTAAAAAAAAGTAAAAGCTGAAATTTTTAGATTTTACTTGGTTGCAAATAACCGTCGTCAATATTTTTTTTCGCGATGCTTGTAATGATTAGAACTTCATAATTTAATTTTTTAAATGGGCGGCGCATGAAACCTGTGTAATGCTTTTTCCATCAGTAGTATCGCTTTGCTTTGCAAGGCCTAAATTCTACGCGAGTTTGCTCACTCTCTGTTTGTAGCACAGAGTAATAATTTGACGTGCCGCTGCATTCGTAGTGTCTGTCACGTAGACCCTACGGTGCACTAATGCGGCTTTGCATCTGCACACGCGGCGGCCACTGCCAGAATTTCCACGATGTTCATTTTTCAGAAGCGTGTGGTACAGCACCTTGAACACAAATATGCAGTTTGGTGGCAACCACCGCGGTGGTCGTGGTGGTGGCCTGAAAGGTTGAAATTATGCGCTTAGCGTGATTCTTGAACACAGGCTTCCCATTCTGCCACGAGAGACGCTACCAGGTTGCTCGGACCGCTTCCCACTCAATCTGTCACCATTAAATTCAAGACGTATCACGTTACATCATCGACGGCCGCAGAACTGGCTGCTATCCGTGCTGCTCTAGAGTTTATTGGTCCCAAATCACCACATACATAGTCCATCTTCTGTGATTCAAAGGCAGCTCTCCAGTGTCTGCTGTCCCCTTTAAACCACGGACCTAACGTGCAAATAGTCGCAGACATCCGACTACTCCACCGTTACGTAATTTAAAAAGGGACACAACATCATCTACCAGTGGATACCGGGTCACTGCGGAATTCGGAAAATCACAGTGCGGATGACGCTGCCCGGTCAGCCCACGATGGTGCCTAGGTTATACCCATACCGCTGTCAAGAACACATGCATCCAGAAGACTTCGCTCCCTTGCACGCGAGCTTACGCAAACTCTGTGGAACACCAGTGAATTCACGAGCGCGTCTCCACAGATTGGATCCAAGTTTGCAACTCCGTGTTCAACCACGGTTGTCACGAGCGGAAGCAACACTTCCGTGCCTCCTATGGTGCGGCGGGGCATTTACGAACTCCTTTTCCTTCCGCATTGGAATGGCGAACAGCACTGCGTGCGACATCTGCGGCTGCAAGGAGACGACCGCGCACCTCCTCTGTGAGTGTCCACGTTACAATGTGCCAAGAAAAGTGCTCGTGACCACGCTTGAAAAACTGGAAAATCACCCATTCACAGAAGAGAAAGTTCTAGGACGCTGGTCCAGACGGGTTTCGGCAATCAAGGCCTCAAGGGCTTTGCTGCAGTTTTTAAGTGCCTGCGAATTGTGCGAGCGCCTTTGACTGTGTATGCATGTAACATCGCTTTAGTGCGTGAATTGGCTCTGCGGCCGTGGCCTGCATAATAACGGCAGCTGGAACGACACTGCAGTACCGCCTCCCATTTGCTGCGAACTCCACCGCGGTAGAGCTGGCTGGCCTCCACCTGGCAGCTAACTTCATTGCGGAGCATTCACCGCAGATGCCCGTTGCCATCTTCTCAGACACTCGCCTGGCTCTTCAAGGACTACTCGAACGCGACCGAGCTGGGGTCGCCGTCACCCTGCTCCTAGCTAAGCTATCTGCTATACAGAGGAGTGGCATCCCCATCTCGCTCCACTGGCTGCTCTCACACTAGGAATAGTTGGAAATGAAGAGGCGTATGCTGCAGCCAAAGCAACCCACTATGCTCCCGTTGCTGTAACCACTGCGATAGCCGCATCCGACTATACATGGAAGCGGCTGCTCAAACTGCTGACCACAGCGCACCCGGACGCTCGCGTGGCTAGCGCCAAGCCACCCCAGCCCCTCCCCGAGAAGGCACTCACGAGAAGAGAACAGGTACTCCTCTTGCGCCTCAGGACAGGTAGTGTTTGGCCTGCCACCCGAAAATTCAGCGTAGGGGGAATTGCATCACCTGCCTGTAGGAGATCCGGCTCCCCTGAGACCTTGGAGCACATCCTGTGCCACTGTCCAGGACTGGCCTACCAACTACAGGAGACGACAGCCGCATACCGCCGCGTCGGCCTTCCAGCCAACACCGTAGAACACCTTCTCTTGCCCCGCCTATCCCCGGTCGCAGCACTGCAGGCTTTCCTCGAGTTCGCTGCTGCGGCCGGACTGGCTACCTTGTAGCCTATTTCGCGGCCACCTATTCCTTGTGGTGTCCCACCAGGACACGTTGCGACAGCTGAACCTTCCCACAACCTACAATCTTTCCCTCCTTACTTCTCTTTTATGCGAAGCATATTAACGTAGGTTTCGGGCCTTCGCGCGACGCCCGGCGGTGGCCACCATTGACCCTGAAGTGGGGTCACGTGACATGACGTCACGTGATGACATCACACAGGCTGGAGATGGGGCCTCATATCGCGCCGTCGGTCGCCTCCCGGCGGTGGCCACCATTGACCTTCAAGTGACCTTCAAGTAGGTCACGTGACATGACGTCACGTGATGACGTCACACCGGCTGCAGATGGGGCCTCATATCGCGCCGTCGGTCGCCTCCCGGCGGTGGCCACCATTGACCCTGAAGTGAGATCACATGATGTGACGTCACGTGATGACGTCACAGCGGCTGCAGATGGGGCCTCATATCGCGCCGTCGGACGTCGCCCGGCGGAGGCCTCCACTCTTCGGTTCGCGCCGTCGCGCGCGACGCGACGGCGGCGCTACCATCGCTGCATAAAGTGATATGTGACGTCACGCCAGGGATGAAGTGGCGCGCGCCCGCCGTCGCGTCAGTCTCTGTGCCCGCAACCGCGCCAGCGTCTTTGCGCCGGCCGTGTATGCGGTCAAGATGCCTCCAAACGCTAAGGATACGCTAAGGTTAAGCCCAGTGGATGCTTCGCATCCACTGGGCTTAACCTTGATAAGCCTCCAATTTTTTTGTTCCTCTCTCCCTCCCCCCCTGATGCTGAGAGGTGTTCCCTCATGGGTAGCAGAAAATAGCATCATTTTTCTCCTTCCTGCAATTATGTATATATCTATTGACCTTTTCATCGGGGAGGAAGAAAGGACGCGCGGCGCCCTTTTCCGCCTCTCTGGCCGGTGCGATCCGGCGCAGCACTGCTTGAAAGTATTGCTGTCGCGTGCTGCGGAACGATTTCGAGATGTTTTAGATCACACTTTGTGAAATTTATGCAGTGTCCGTTTATATAAGGTCGCCAGGGAAGCCTTTCGGTGCATCGGTAACTACGTTACGCGGAAATATCTCTTGGGGGCACAAACATGCGACGTGCATTATAAGCCGCGGTTCTTGTATGCGTTGTGATTTATTGTGCGCATACCGGTTTTAATTAAACGAAGAAGCACGCGTCTCTGTATTACCAGCATGAAATGGCAAATCTGCTCACTATCTGATCGCTTGGCGTAGGGACTAAAACATAAAATGTAAGAGCGCATGCTCGTTCAGGGCCAACCAAAGGCAGCAACAAAACATCTAAGTGGCACGCGCTATCAAATATTTGTGACACACTGGCATCGTCCTTATGCATTTCAAGTCTAGTAAGCTTGAAATATCTACGCTAGCCTCCTGCATGAGGACGATAGCGCTGCTCAGCACAGCGATCACTGCGGTTGGTGACCCAGCATGACACTTATATAAGCTATGCGCTTCGGCATTGCCCTTTTTGCCCTGTAATGCCATAATATCCGATACGGATCACATGAAAACAATGCGATGGCTATTTTTGAGGACAAAATTTCCGTAATATCTGTGAGTGCGTCATAGAGAATGGAACGAACACAACCGAAAAAATGATGGTTATCATCCTCTTTCTCGAAACAGAAAATGAGCTAACACAGCGGTAGGACTTCACCTAGTCTCGCCACACAACGTTTATATATTTATAAACGTTGATGCCGCATCCTTGGACCGTGCGCTATATAAAATAAAGGTATTTGTAATCCAGCACTGACCACTGCTTAGGATGCTCGCGCAGTTCGTAAACGTTCGCTTTGCTGGACAAGTATATTTCCCACTCTAAGGTATGCAGTTAGTCCTAACCAAAACCATATTATTCATGGGTGGAAACCTCATCTACCGAACCAAGTAGTCACGCAATGGAATCTGCAGCAAACAAATTCGAACGCTTGTCAAAGCATAACAGCATAGCTCCTATCGTAGCAGAATGGTACCCACGCTGTTACGATCGTCGCGTATGTTTCGTTGCTGCTAAACTGCAGTTTACGACTAGAGAACAATACTGCAATAAGGTCATATTACTGAAAGGAACTCTCAGAAATGAACAATTGATCTCCGGGGCTGCTTGTAGGCTCAAAAATGCGCGCGCACGTCGCTCTGCGTGCTCCGTCCGCCTCAACGCCAGCAGAAAGTCCGCTCATACCAACTGAAACCACTCCAGTACGTCTTACGAAACCGCTTTCCACGTAGAAGAAGCCACGTCATGCTAAAGAGACTGCACGAGAGCGAAAACAAACGCCAGAAACTACCGCCGTGCGTATACGTTCCTTGCAAAACGGAGCGCTCGCCCAAGCCTGCATGGCGACTGCCCACAGATGGCGCCACTTCATAGCAATATGGTGGCGCCCATGAAAAAAGCGGCACGGCTCAGCATCTGTGGCGAAGAGGAATGGTGAGAAGAAAAGTAGGGAAAAAGTTGTAGAGGGTGTACAGAGATGAGGGAGTAGTGTTCCGCCTCTGGAATTCGGGGGGGGGGGGGAGGGGAGCGGTGGGTTCTGTGCAACCCTACGCTCAGCATGGTGTCCTTGAGGTAGCCGATGACTGCCGTGACGATTTCTCGCGGTTACATAAGGTCGAGCATCTTCTATCACCCTCTCCCTGTGGACTTTACCCTTTGATTCAGTGGTACTTGTTGCACGTCACGGATAATTAGGCTCTCAAGAGCCACCTGCGAAGACGGCCGCGAGCTCCAGAGGGTATTCTGGCAACACGATGGAAATTCCCCAAACGAATTTCATGCGTCGCCTTTTCTGTCTGCAATGCTCTTGCCATGTATGTGTACACGCGTGAACCCCCTCTAAAAGTGACGAGCAGGACCGTAAAATTAGTAGCGCTGCAGCAGCAGTGCTAATCTGGAAGGCAGATACAAAGAAAGCGTCGCCTTGATACCTGTTGCGGTTGTCATGCGCCCTTCACCATCACAATCATCTTCAAAATGGTTGTAAATGCAGCCATGAATACCATGAATACACACTATAACTGGCTTTTTGTCGCACCCTGCTATCTTCAGGGAGGGGGAAGGGGAGGAGGGAGGGTGATCATTTGTGACATTTTGTGTACATTTCCTTTATCCCTTTCATTTACTTCTGCCACGTACAGCGTTCGTTGCTGGCCCTGTCCTTTTTTTTGTGCCCAGTGGTTGTCGCTAGTAAAAAAGCCGCCAAGAATTTTCAGCTGTGCACTCAGTCGCCGTTTTGTTGCCGGTCAGGACAGAAGGAAGCATTGCATCACTCCGATCAGTTTGTACGTATCCCGTTTGCTCTACTCCTGTTACTGCGTTCTAAATACTTTTGCGGGTATTGAATATATATGTCCAGATGGGAATATGCTTACGAAAATAAGCGATTTACGACTGCCACACACTTGGTGCGATCCGTCCGACGGTCCGTCGTGCCCGACTTGCAGCATACGACGATTCGGGATACGCAGTCCGGAATACTGCCCGGCGAGATTGCGATCGCTGGGAGACGGCATATGCCTAGTTCACTAGCCATCCGATCCGAGGCCGACAGCCCTTGCGATCTTTTAGCAGTTCGGAATAAAGCGCCTACATTCGTGCGCAAAATCTACGTCTGGACATTTATATTGCTCTTAATTGAAAATACGATAAGTTTGACCATCACTTTTGGTAGTAATGAGCAGACGCGCCACTCAGGCGAGTCGCTTCGCATAGACGATTGCTACGGCGTAAGCGCTGACCGCTTCCGAGCCGAATCATGCCAGCGTTTACTATTTCGAGCAACGTATTATAGCATGCACACTTTGGAGGTCACTCCATTCCATCAGTTATTTCCCGTCAAAAACAAATTGTAGCCGATTAATGTGCCACCGTCGGCGGCAAAAGGGACCAGCGTCTCGACCAGGGAGAAAAAAATGTGCAGACCCCACGCACTGTGGAAATCAATGTCAACGAAGCTTTTCGTGCTGGGTGCTTCCATTGACGATGATTAGCGGGGATGTTGACGGTTAAAGCTTCATTTCTCAATTTCCTTGCCTTCTCATGTCACCTTTCCCCTCTCCTAAATGTAGGGAACTGGCACCTGCCTCTTCTCCTCCCTCTCCTTCTCCTGTTTTCCTCTCTACAGTTCTATCTGCATTCCCTCTGGCCTAGCACGTTAGTGGAAAGGGAACCGCTGAATTTTCTGCAATGATTCTGAGTGGAGTCACGGGTAATTACAGCTGTCAAGCGGCTAATCTGGCCTCGGCCAGGGAGCTCGGGAGGGCATTGTGCGCATTCAACGCGGTGGGTCGCAAACGAGTTTCACCCGTCGCCTTTCCTCCCTTACTGGCGCTTGTCATCTGTATACTTCCTTTTCATCGGGCGAGGAGGAAAGGGTGCGGCAGCCTTTCCTTCTCTCGTGCGATCCGACAACCCGCTGCTTGAAAGTATTGCTGTCGCGTGTTGCGAAATGATTTCGAGATGTTTAAATCGTACTTTGTGAAATGTCCGTTCATATCAGGTTCTCAGGGAAACCTTTCAGTGCATCGGTAACTACAGCACGCGGAAGTATGTTTTGGGGGCGCAAACATGCGACATGCATTATCAGCCGCGGTGTGTCTTTGTTGTGAACTATTTGGCGTATATCGGTTCTAATTCAACGAGGAGAACCGGCGTCTCTGTATTACCAGCACGAAAAGGTAAATCTGTTCACTATCTGATGGCTTGGCGTAGGGACCAAAACATAAGAGCGTATGCTCGTGTACGGCCAACCTAAGGCAATCACGAAACATCTAAGTGGCATGCGCTATCGAATATTTATGATACCCCGGCATCGCCCTCACGCCTTTCAAGGGTACAGTTTTTCCCGCTCAATTTAATCCAAGCGCCAGTAAATTTAATCCAAGTGCCAGTGATTTTAAGCCGAGCGCCACTCAATTTAATCCAAATGCCAGTGAATTTAATCCAGCCATAAGGGAATTCGAGAACCTTTTAATTTCAAGACTTCTGAAAATGTGCGAACAGATTATGACTTACTACCTTGAAAATGAGAGAGCGAGTTGAGAGACCAGTAACTATCGCGCCATGTGACTAACGACAACTTTTGTAGGTTTTTATTTTCTACTTCTTTATGAGAGCGAGACAGCATGCAGATGACAATTCACGAAATTAATTTAATGAAAACGTCAGTTTTAGTAGGTTGAGTTATCGTCCACATACGATTTGGTCATGGCTATCAAACGAAACAATAAAGGGTGATTCGATGATAATCACTACGCCCTCGCGGAGAGGCTTCTGTCGCTGGCGAATACAATTACACTATTCCATGTGCGACATCCGCAAACACCTTGTCCTCGGTACCACTAAAATAGTCATGAATAACATTGAATTGCATATTGCACCTAACTGACATGGTCTATAGTCACAAGTGAAACAGAGCACAAGTGAAATACAATGCGCAGTTTGGATTTCTCGGTGTTTTGCGAAACATATAACGTCATATATATCCAATGAAATGCAATGAAACGAGTGACTCACTATGCCTGCTATAAACTCGTTCTGCTTCTGCCTAGAGGACGGTTCCGAGTAGGCGTACTTCTGAAGGTACGCAATACTTTGTCCGCTTTATCGCATCTTCAGTGGCTTTCTTGGTGACCGGCGCTCAAATTCTACGGCAGACATCTGTTATCCTTGTCTTGAGCTAATCCGACGTACGTCACGATCATGTAAGCACGATCTTTCACATATCCCAGTGAAAGAAATCGAGTGGAGAAGGGTCAGGTGACCTGGCCGGGTAATATACAGGCCCGTGCCTTGCAATCTATTGCGCTCGTGACACTTGTACGATCGTAACAATGTCGGTACCGTTCTGCTACGGTAGACGTTGTGCTGTCATACTTTGAGAAGCTTCCAAACTGTTAGCTGTACATTACATTGCGTGACTTCTTGGTTCAGTGGACGTGGTTTCCACCCATGAATAAAATAGTTTTGATTAGAAATAACAGCATATCTTACAGTCTGAATTATACTTGTGAAACAAAGCGTCCGTTTACAAACTGTGCGAGCGTCCTATATAAGCAGTGATAGGTGCTGGATAGCAGATATATTTCTTCTGTATGGCGTATGGTGAAAGCATACGGCTTCAACGTTTATAGATCTATCAACGTTGTGCGGCGTGACTATGCGAGGTCGCAGTGCGGCGTTAGCCCGTTTTCTATTTCTTTTTCGAGAAGAAGGATGATAACTGACTTTTTTTCGGTTGTGTTCGTTCGATTCTCTACGACGCACTCACGCGTATTACGCCATCGCATTATTTTTAGGCGATCCCTCACGGATATGACGACTTTACAGCGCAAAAAAGGCAATGCCGAAGCTCATAGCTGATATTTGTATCATTCTGATTCACCAACCGCAGTGACTGCTGTGCTGAGCAGCGCCATCGGCCTCATACAGGGAGCTAGCGTAGAGATAGTGATTTCAAGTCTACTAGACTTGGATTGCGTGGGAACGATGCCTGAGTATCACGAATATTTGATAGCGTCTGGAGCTTAGATGTTTCGGAGTATACCCTTAGGTTGGCCGTGCACGAGCATGCGCTGTTATGTTTTTGTTGCTGCGCCAAGCGATCAGATAGTAAGCAGATTTTCAATTTCCTGGCAATACACAGATGCCAGTTCTATTAATCACAACTAAATTCGAAGTGAAAAGGCCGAGGAAAGTGAAGCGAAACCTCAAATGATTTGGGTCACAAAACTCTGGTAATGGCATTTTAGGTGTGTGGGGGGCAGGGGGAGGAGAATATGCTTCGACATCGCCGTTAGGGGGCTCTGCTCCCACCAGAAAACTCCGGAGGGTCCTCTGGGGCCGGTGTCCCGTTGTAGTCGGCGCCTGTGGGACATGCAGTATGTATTTACGACTTTTGCATGCAAGTGACGATGTTTCCGTCCCTAATGAATGTTCTAAATTATTAGAAGTGTTTTTCTTAATGAGTCGCTAGCTTTGCTTACTGGAACGAGAAGCGATGCTGAGACATATCATTCACGTGCATTTCACACGCCGCTGATGAAAGACTCTGCCGAACGGGTTGCTATAGTCTACAGGTATTTTTCAGGGTAAAAATGTACGCAAAGCGTTTTGAAGTGAGGTAAACGTACACCAACATATTCATTCTCTAGGCATAAGCTATATATTCGTTAAGAAATGATTGTTCGTGGTTGCTCAGAGGCTATGGTGTTGGGCTCCTCAGCGAGAGGTCGCGGGATCAAATCCCGGCCACGGCGGCTGCATTTCGATGGGGGCGAAAACACCCGTGTGCTTAGATTTAGGTGCTCGTTAAGGAATCCGAGGTGGTCGAAATTTCCAGAGTCCTCCACTATACGGCGTGCCTCATAATCAGAAAGTGGTTTTGGCACGTAAAAGCCCATAATTTATTTCAATGATTGCTAATTGGCTGCCTCCTTCTCTTTAAAGTTATAATAAGCTTTGCCCGATCTATATATTTAAATATATTATGTATGTCTATGATGTGTACATTTGGAATTTAAAACAATATTTATGTGACAAAATACGGATGAGGCAGTCGCCGCTGGTCCTTCTATGCGCGTGTTCTCGTTATCTTAAAGAACTTTTGAAATAAAGCAAAGTACGAATTAAAATCTGTGCTCGCTCGCGCCAACAATGACGCAGTAAGCTATTAGCCACAATAAAATTAGAGGTTTAAAGGACGAGTTAAGTCAAAAGAAACCTCGAATGATGCGGGTGACAATACTCTAGCAATGACACAGCAGGTGGGAGGGCCGAGTAGGCTTAGTCTCTCCGTAGAGGGGGAGGGGCTCGGACCCCTCCCCCTCTTCGGAATGTAGCATCCGCGACGTACTCGTCGCGGATGCTACATTCACTGCTGGTTTTTTCCGCGATGCCCTTGTATGAGCCTACATCAGAGAAATGTTTCGCAAAACGAGACAAAACATCTCCAGCATGTTCCGAAGTATGTGGCTGCAACACTTTTAGGTTGCCCCGCGCAGCTTGCATAAGCGAGAGAGGAGGAAAATATCACAGCCAATGGGTGCCAGATCTTTCTTATTCGCTTCCTGAAAACGTGTATGTATTGCGTTTTCTTAAGTAGACCACAGCGTTCGCCAATAGCCCGGAACTGTCGTACAACTTGCAGCGTTATTCCGAGGGCGTAATGGAACGTACCGCCGTATAACGACTCCAATTTCGTGTGTGTATGTCCTGCACTTGACCAGACAAAACGAGATCTCACAAAACCGTTTTTTCTATATTCAGCTGTTAACAGGACGCAGGCCACCTTCAACGCACGGGCAGCGAGACACTGCAGCCGAGACTCAAATCCCGGGCAATCCTTCCCGCCACCGCAAGCTTCAGCAATGTTGGACAGGAGTGTAGACGCACTGTGCACAATCTTCTACGTCATTCCGTTTGAAGAACTGTATGCCTTAGACACCCTTAATTATCCGTGGCTTCAGAGGATCACCGGGATGAGTCTGGTGCCGGCTGTCGAATGCATCAGCGCGAGCATCAAAGCCGTGGAGAACCCCACGGTGCGTCTCAGGTGCGTCGCCTTGCTGTACTCCTGGCTCATACCACGACACGTGTACCACACGTGGATCCTTTATCGCCTCAACGAGTCGTTGCAGGCGCAGGACCTCGCAAAAGTTATTTGTATGCTGCAAAGGGCGGTGCAGAATTCTTGCGATGGCGTGGGAAGCGGAATCGACATCGGAACTGCCGTGTGCATCACCGTTCTGTTGGCCGACGAGGGGTGCTCCTCGTTCGAGTACACTCCGGCGTGCTTTTGCGTGTGGCGAGGTCTGCCCTTTGTGGCCGTCCACGCCTCGGAGGCGACTGTTGGTCGATCCAGGTACTGGGCCGCCCTCGCCAAAGTGATCGGGGATCTCCATGACTGGCATCGCGGAGTTTACGCTAACCTGAGCTCCGCGTATGCAGAGGCGGTCAGAAACCGCGCAGCCCCTGTGAAGGTCGGAAAAATTCAGCATGAAGAACTGCACTGTGAAACCCCTGACCAAGCGGGTACCATGGCACAAAGGGCAGCTATCTTCTTTGATTTTTTGTAAATAAATAATAGGGGCCGAAAATCTTCTACGATTCCGTTATCGCTTTAACGCAAGCATAATTATTGACGATATACTTGACAATTAGTATTAATTAGAAAGCTAACTCCGCGAGATTCGGACTCTCGCACAGAGAGCCCGGTGTTTTTGCAAAGGAGTTTCTAGGAGAGGTGGACACACTTTGCTGCTTATAATGCGAGCTTCAGAAAGTAAATTTTGAAAAATTCAGCAGCATTTTGTTAGTACCTTGGGGGCAGCTGTCTAAATTGCATATTTGGAGGCAGCCGCATATGAATGCACACCTTTTTTTTTTCTAAATCACGAAAATTGCACTTATTTTGATATATTTGATATCGCACTAAAGAGAGTATTATGAAAACTTCGTGCATCCTGCTCCACATCAGGCGCAGTGCCCCGTCGAGAAGTGTGGGGCAAAGCTTAAATGATAGCCTGATACGGCACACTGACGCACATGCTAGTCAGGCAAAGTGTGTCGTATCGGTAGCTACAATGACTGGCCAAGATGTTGTTTCAGGCTTTCTCGTGCCTCTTATCAGATGGAAACACCCCCCTCCCCTCCTGACAAGATAGTGGGGCCTTCTTTTCAGCGCTCCCAGCACACTCGGTTCCAATATTGGCTCGATTTATCATTGAAATTCAATGACCATTACTTTGAATTACTTGCAACTTTCAAGATTTGTAAGAAATGAGGGGGCAATAAAATGTGACTGCCTCCAAATTTGTGGAGTTCCAAAATAGAGGAATTCCTCTGCAAGAATGCTACATTCGCCGCGCTCATACCTTTAAAATCTTGTGAATGTTTTTTCTTTTGATTAATAACTTCCTGAACATAGGGAAGGTAACGAATTAATTATCGTCTGTTTTGTACTAAAATTAGTTAAAAATGCTGAATTGAGCAATCTCATGTGTGTCCATGGTTTATCACTACTTTGTTGTTGAGTTGCGAAATACAACTATGGTTCTTGAATCATATTTATTGTTGATAATTCTAAATTGCAAAGACTGATGTTCCTGTATATTATATTTTTATATATTTTTACTATTGTTCTGTACTTTATTTTCTTTCTTTCTTTTTCGGTCACTTTCAACAAGCATGAAAACTGGCTCAAACAACTTGTTCACCTTCTCAGCCACACCCTCAGAAACTTCACCATCTGATATTGGCTCTCTGACTGAGTCTATTTTTGCTCTTAAGAGTGCTGAGCGTGACACTGCTTTGGCTGCTTCCAGCTTTGTTATACTCTGCACAATGTGCAATGCCTGGCCTGCCTCACATGATTCTTTGGGCGAGCTCTCGTGGTCCTTCTCACTGCTAGTTGGATTATCGATGACCACACAGTGAGTGTGCTTGCACGCAGTAAAGTGTATGAGATGGTCATTGCAAGTGCACATGTAACTATGCCCGCACACTGCGCATCGCTTGCACCTCAAGGGACAGCAAGCACAATCTCCCACTTTTGACACTTTATATCAGAGCCCTTTAATATACTTAGATAGCAGAGTCCATGTGCCATCTTCGTTTAATTTGGCACAAGCTGCCATTTCACTGCCATACCTGTGGTTCTCCTGAATTGTGCTCAGCTTCTTACTCTTTGGCCCTTTCATCAACCGGATACCAGTCTTCATTAAAAAATTATATGTCAAGTCCATGAGAGCAGAACTTAGTTTGCCAACACGCTTATTCTGTTTTCCCTCCAGCATTGTATGCTTTAACGTCCTGTGCATGTTCTCAAGGTGCATGTTAGAGTTGACAACTGCTCCAGTTCGGAAGCAATAGGCCCACTCTTGCAGCCTAACTGTATAGTGGTCTTTGAAGTACTTCAGGAAGCCCCGCAATTTTTCTTCCTCATTAGAACAGAATTGTTTACAATAATCTTCAAATGCCTTTTCCTCAAGGAACTCCAAGAGTAGCCACACACCATGGTAGACATGTGGCCTTAGATGTTTCTCTACGTGCTCGAGTATCTTCTTACGCCAATGCTTATCCACATGCCAGGCACAGAAAAGTTGCTGTTTTGGGGCGCCCATGACCATGGACCATGCTTTGTAGAATTGCGAGGCATCATCAAACATGAATGTCTTAGCGGCCACTTTTTTGGCCGTGGCCGACTCCAGACATTCCAAGAATGCTGTCAAAGTTTGCTCATTTATCCGGTTGCAGATGGAATAAGCTGTAGGTACACCTGATCCCACTTTATCTAGCACCAGAAGATTGGTAAGCTCAAACTTGTACCCTGTAGTTCCATGTGTGGAGTCAGGACATATAGTCCCTGCAGGGTCCAATTATTCTAGTTCTTAGGCTCTGTCACCAGAACAAGAGCAAAGTCTGCTGAAGAAAATGTACCACTTGAGTCCACTGCACTTTGTGCCATGTACAGGCGGACAAGTGTTTCAACTTTTTCTTTCATCAAGAGCACCCACGTGTCTACACTGACAGCGTCATCATTAGTGTGACAACGTCCAGGAGCAGGAATGTTAAACTGCCGTTTGATGTTATGCAGGGTTGAGCGCTCTGCCAAGTGCACTGGCCTCAGCTTGGATGCCACAGATGTTCTTATCCGTTTTAGGATGGTTTTAATGGGCATACCCAGTTCTAGGTCCTCTGCTATGCAGGCCTTTTCCTTCTCACTCATTCTCAAGTGCTGAATTTCTGGTTTATGACCATAATGGTTTCTTTGAAACCTGATTTTATGCTGGTGCCTTCAGGTGTCGGACTCTGACTGCTGTGCTTTGTGACAGTAATAAATGAGATATCTTACCAGACCTAGAGCTCCCCTGAATTTTCTCCCGACGGTCACTACGACCTTCTTTTTCCTTGCCTCGCCTGATGTATTGCAGTAATAGTGGATCCTTGTCTCTCCACTGGCCAGCTTTTTGGGGCTCGTAGGCAAAATGAACGAGCAGTTTTGGCCACCCTCTTCTTGTGTTTTCTCTCCATTAAATTCTGTAATAAAAGCACAAAATAGCAATAGACAGTAACAAGTACTTTGGGGAGAGAGATGCAAACAAAAATAATCACTTTGAAGGACTTGGACACGGGCTCACGTATAATTTATTTTACCCCCTCATCGTCAACAAGACCGTGTCATGAGGTCACCCTTGATATTGCTGAAATATCTGTTGACATTCAATTTTGAATGCGATGCACCATAACTTCAGAAAATTGACCATCTTAGTTTTCTTATAATAAGAAACAAATCTGAATCTTAAGCATGATCTATCCTCACTCCTTCCTCAATATTGAATCGGACTCTACGTTCTCTGCTATGCTGTTACGATGAGACAAAGATGAACTGACAGCACGTGGTGCAAGCTACGCCCCAGAACAGTGCGAATCCCTTCTCTCAGTTTCCTCTTGAAAAGCTTTCTTTTCAAGAAGAGCTTGAGTTTTTACTGGAGATAGGGGCTTGGCGAGGGAGTGTTCCATGGTCACGCGGTTATGATCTGGCTTGGGCATGCGCCTGGTTTGAAGAGGCAGCATTATGTGTGATTTCAATAAACCAGTCCTTAGTCTGCGTTCGTCCTGTCTTCTACCTCGGTGTCTCGTCCCAAGCGCAGCTTAAGTTCACAAACAAATTACCAAGTAGCTTCCTAACACACTCTTCTTCAAGAAAAAAAAAAGGATTGCGCGTGCATCAAATTTCGCTCTGTTTTATGAAATCTAACAGAGTCCTTCAATTGAAGGACTGTGGTACAACTAAAGACTTTTCCCGATGTACACTGGGAGACCAAGCCACTGAAAGCCGCAATTTCAAGTGTGGTCCTGGACTTACGTCTCTGCCGCATTGCGGCCTGCACTGAGGCATAGACTACGCCACGAACGCGAGTAGCGCAAGGCGACGTCGGAATGCACAGCAAATCCCTCCTCTCGTTTAAAAAAAAAAGGAGGGATAGGGGTTGCGCGAGCGTCAAATTTTGCTCTATGCTATGAAAAGTACTACAAAAGTGTTTTCCCGCAATACGCTGCGAGACCATCCCGGCGACATCCGCAAATTCAAGTGTAGTCCCAGTTCTGCGTCTCTGCCGCATTGCGACGTGCAATGAGGCGAAGACTAGGCCGCGCACGCACGTGGCACAGATCAACGTCAGAACGCAGAACAGCTTACTCTTGTCGCTTAAAAAAAAAGATGTACAAACGTCAAATTTCACTCCACTTGCTGTGCAGGAAAGCAAACCATGCCAAACTACGTCATGTAGCGCATCGCGGAGAGCGCGCACACATGACTAACTATAGATGGATAATCAAACTCATTATATTTAACGAGGATACAACCTTCAATATACCAAAGGAAATAGATTAGGCACCTGCGCAGAAGCTGCTCTTCGCGAAACAGATGGACAGACAGAAAACAAAGGCGCAAGGCATAAGCAACTGCTTTTTCGAGGCACACTGTGCCACACGAGATTAAAATAACGTCCGAGATATAATATTGCGTTAAAACATGATTTGGCCACGGTGAATGAGAATGAACTTATTAAAACTGTTCCTCACCCTTATCGTTCCGGAACACCAGGTGCACGTACTCAGCCTCGAAGTTGTGCGCAGCCCTACTGTGCTCCAAATATTTCTCCATTGTAGGCAGGGAAGTGCCACATACGTCGCATTTATCCATTTCTTGACATCCACGGCCATTTTGTGAACGTTCTTGATGTGTTGCAGCATGTTCTTTCTTTGGGTGAATAGTTTGCTGCGAAATTCGCAGCGACGATCGTCATCGCCGATGGCAACTCGATCGCAGACCTGCGCCATTCCGAAGCGGAGTAGGCAAGACCGAGACAATTGCGAGCAGTCATATTTATAGACACACTCACGGCGTTTGGAAGCACGTGGTTTCCGTGTCATTGCACGCACGTGGGTTGTTGTATATTCCGGCGGCAATACACGGAAGAAACCTCCCCAATCACGGGATACACTAGGTAATATGTGGCCCCATAGGGGCTTTGGAAACCAACTTAGGGAACCAACATCCGGGAATGCAGGGTCACGTGGATGCTGCCTTCTATTGTTCACCGGCCCGAGCCGGCCTGTGGGGAGACGCATGCGTCAAAGCTGCTTCCTCGGAGGCACCCCTAGAAAGACTGTTCGGGCCCTTACCATTCTGGGTGTAACATTCAGTCCTTCTCTCAACTTTCCTTCGTATGTCACCAGACTGTTTCCCATTCTTGGTTTTGTGTCCCGGGTCTCCCTTTCCTGTGGACCTGCGGTTTTCCGAGTAATCTGCACTTCTATCATTCTGCCACGGCTTCAGTACTGCTCATCAGGAGAGTCCCTGTACCAAACTCCTATCGCTGACAAATTTTATTTTGTTCTGCGCTGGGCAACAGTAACCGTCTACTCCCGCCTTTCGGCCGTCGCAAGCTCATGGCAGCCTACGAGGATTGTGTCAAAGCCCTCAAGTGGTACACCCTGCAATACTAGCGCAACATTGCAGTAGTATGGGTGTTCTGCAGGTTGCTTGATGGCTCTCTGGACAGCACTCTATCTTCTTCAGTCCGTCTGTACAAGCGCTCAGCACAGCCTGAGCCCCATCACGCCTGTACGGCACTACACTGCAACTCCATGCTCATATCTAGCATACAGAGCTTTCTCTCCACCACCCGGCCATTCGGACGCCCTTCCGACCGGACTGCATTGGCACTCCTGGGTGTTGTGCGCCCGTCGACTGTGTCCTTGTGCAGTGCTCTGCAAATGAACAAGTGTGTGTGTGCGTGTGTGTGCGTGTGTGTGCGTGTGTGTGTGCGTGTGCGCGCGTGCGCGCCTGTGTGTGTGTGTGTGTGTGTGTGTGTGTGTGCGTGTGTGTGTGTGTGCGTGCGTGCGTGCGTGCGTGTGTGTGTGTGTGTGTGTGTGTGTGTGTGTGTGTGTGTGTGTGTGTAAAAGGGGGTGGGTGCCTTCTTCACTTTGCGACTTCCTGCTCTAGTGCACAGGCATTTATATTCTTGCGAGCTGTCTTGAGTGCCATGTTATTATTATTATTGTTATCATCGCTACGAGCCCATTGAACGTGTTGAAGCCGGAAAGACGCATAATTCACTCTGCATAGAACGGCCCATTTGGACTCTTTTCCCGTATGAAAATAAACCATGAGTTTCTGTAGAGAACGTTATGTGTTCCTAATGTGACATCAGGGAAAAGACGGGGAATGCGATAGAAGGAAATTCAAGACGATGAGCAAAACGATGAGCCTTGAAGAAGACAAGTCCACTTGTCGAAACGTTGGCTCCTGCATTCACCTAGTTCACGTTTTGCTCAATGTGACATCAGACATGCATAATAAATGCATCGTCTAATGTTTTTTCGCATCACAAGTACATCAGAGGCTCAAATGACAATGCACCTTAGGATTTCTGATGAGAGGAGTATACAGCTTTTTTGTGTTATTGCTAATGTCAAAGTACATCATATATCAGTGTGTACGATGCCAAGTCGTGAAAAATTCTTTTTTATACGATAGCATTAAATGGCTCATGAGCCGGAAAATCCGGCATTGTCGGCGTGAGCACTCGATGTACAAAGAGGTTACAAACTCCCAACCCTTCATGGGAGTCGAGCCCACTACCTTTGGTGGTAATTAAGGCTACGAACCCACGACCTTTAGTGTTGATTAAGGCACCGCTAAGACAGATATTTAAGGTAGAATTAATGAATGGACTCGAACCCACGTACGACCCTTAGCGGAAATCTAAGCCTGTTAATTAATGTGTTAATTAAGGCGCAGGTAATTATTATGTCGTTATTTAGACACTCGTATCGACCGTTAGGGTTAATGGAGGCGAGGTTAATTAAGGCGCAGTTAAGATACAGTTATTTGAGGCACTCGAACGCACGACCTTTGTTAATGAAGACGATGCTAATTAAGGCACAGTTAATTACGACCTAGGAATTAACTCACTCGAACCCATTACCTTGTGTGGGAATTGAACCCACATGACCTCTGTTGTTAATGAAGGCGATGTTAATGCTAATTAATATAGAGTCATTAAGGCACTCGAGCCCACAATCTTCAGTGTAATGAAGGCGATGTTAATTAGGGCATAGTTAAGATAGAGTTATTTGAGGCACTCAAACCCACGACCTTTGTTAATGAAGACGGTGGTAATTAATGAACAATTAATTGAGACCTAGCAGTTAAGTCACTCGCATCCAGTACTTAGCGTGGGAATCGAACCAATGACCTTTGTTGTTAATGAAGGCCATGCTAATTAAGGTACTGTTATTTAATATATTGTCAGTTAAGGCACTCTAACCCACGACCTTTGTTGTTAAAGGTTATGTTAATCAAGGTATATCTCATTATTATAAGGTTAATGAAAACACCCGATTTCATGATCTTGTGTGGGAGTCGTGCCCACGAACTTTGTCGGTAAAGAAGGCGATGCTAATTAATGTACAGTTAATCAAGATATAGTTGATGAAAGCACTCGGAACCATGGCTATTGGCGGGAGTCGAATTCATTACCATTGGTGGTAATGAAGACGATGTTAATTAAGGTACCATTAATTAGTATATGGATAATTAAGAAACTCGGACCCTTAGCCTTTGGTGGTAGTGGTGGTTGAGATTCATCGTTGGGGGCAGACTAAGAGACAAATATAAAGACACCGATATAACACAGCGTGAGCACCGAGTACTCTGCAAACGCTTCCGATTTATCAGGGCTAGGCAAAAAACAGCGACGTCATTTTCTTTTCTTTTGAAAGAGCACTGTAAGTTCGTGTTACCCGGTTATCACATTTGGTAAACGCATTTGTTTTTCAGCTTGTGCCCTCCCTCTGAAAGCAGCGCTGGGGTGTAAACCATAAGAAAACCCAGACATATGGTGTGGTGTGTTTCTTGAATGGGACATATGCCATCACACAGGAGGCCAACACAGGCATGACATAGTAGGCTTGGAATGTATGAGAACTGTGCCGGTAGCAGATGCAAATATTCTATAACGACTGGCACTTGGATGTCAAGGGGATGTATTGGGTTGCCCGTACACAAACACTCCTTTGCTCATTTCCATGCCATCTAATTAGTGAGATATTCTAATTCACCCTAGCAATCCACAGACACTGCTGTCTTTTGTCAAGTGGAAACCGATATAGCTGAAGTAGTTCACAACATGTACACACGCCACAGCTGATCCACGTTGCACATTTGTACAGCCAAGAGCAATTTCTGCTTACTGTAGTTACTGCTGCAACCAAAGGTCACGCAGTGGTTCCTCAATAACTTGTGTGAACCGACACCACATAAATTTTTCGCAGAACTAGCTATAACATCTCCAGATAATTCTGCAGCAAGTGATGCAGCGTGTATTTCTGTGGTTGATTGCCAAGTTTTGTTAACTAGCTATAACATCTCCAGATAATTCTGCAGCAAGTGATGCAGCGTGTATTTCTGTGGTTGATTGCCAAGTTTTGTTAATTTTCTGTCCTTTCTACCATGCAGGGTACACGTGCACTCACCTCAAAACGATGACACTCCCCGTTAAGGTAGCCTCTCCTCAAAGACAAGTAGCGAAATTAAATGAAAGGAAAATATCACATCCGTAACCAGACTGAGACTGTGTTTTCCTTTCATTTAACCTCCCTCTGCATTTAAGGAAGCATTGATGTGCCCAGTAAATGTTTTTGCTAAATTTCTTTCGTTGAGTAATGTCTAACATGCAGCATATGTAGGGCCCATGTACATGTTGTCAAAAGTGCTGCATCTTCACTGGACATACATACATGCATACAGGCTGCATATATCAACCACCAAAGACAGTCACGCACAAGTAACATCCTTAAATAAGGTCTGACTGCCATTGCGACACATGAGAAAATTTTACCACACGTGGTGGCTAATTTTGTTATAGGAGGGCTATGAGCACCAGTAGTCTAATGCATAAGCTCATTAGAGATTCATTCGGAAGACATGAGAAAGCCACAAGAAATCTGCTTTGGAGTGCACATTAGGAAGACATTTATTTCATGCTCACAAGAACAACACTCATCAAGAATTCAACAGAACGATGGTGGCCAATATGTTTTAGAATGACATTAGGAATACATCCGAAAATTCCAAAGAAACTTATCAGAAAGTCTAATGTCTGTGATGTCAAAACTCATCTGACTTTCATGTGAAACTCATCTCATATTTTCTTATGGGTTGTTACATCATTCTGTAGAAGCTTACTTGTATTCGCGAAGCTGGCTATTGGTACTTATAGTCTGCTTCGACTTTTTTTCACGCTCTTTTGTTAGAAACATTACAAACATAGTTCTATATGTTTACGAAACTGGAACGCATGGTGACTATGCACTAGAAGACCTGGCGTATATTTAGTGCCACGCGTCAGCTGATGAATTGTAGCTTGTTTACGAAGATATATACACTGAATCAGTATGGAATGTCGCAGAGTGAGCCGTTTCAAAAAACGATGTAAGGCTCAAATTAGTTATACATTAGGATCCTATTGCTCGGAGCACCTCCTTTCTTAGCCTTTAGATGGATTGATATGCCATCTCAGCAATCCCTCGTGCTGTATGTCATTCCTGCCCACCATTACTGTCATTTCGCAGCTTTTATGGCCATAAATCGCCAAGATAGTTGCATTCATCGAACCTCGGCAAAGATTGACCTGCTCACGCCTAACAAACGGCACGTTCTCTGTCATAACTTCTCTCTCTGCCTCGCATTGTTCCTATACTATAGGCTAGCGCCTCCCAGACAGTTTGCTCCATCGAGCCACAGCTCACCCTTCGAAATTTGGTACCTGGCCCGAGCATCTTCCGATCTTGCGGGAAACATTTTGCAGTTTACCACACACAACATAAACTAAGCTAACAACCATGGCAGCTAGGACACCACATCAGCGCTTGACCCCATTTTACGAAGAAATGCGCGAGAGAACAATGGATCGGGACGGCGTACACATTGTTTACCCGGTAAGTGCATTCGCATGTTGGCGTTTAAATTTATAATATGTTGAACTATACGTTGAAATATAGAGCAAAAGTTTTCCTCAAGCCCATCGCTTAGTATTGATGTGAACGGTTGCGCGCATGGACACAATAGGCACGGTGCCCCTCTCAAAGGGAGCGATGAGGCTGCTTTTGTTACAAAAAGACCCTTCATAGACAAGGCTGAGGTCGTAGAATGAGAAAGCACGGCTGTTTAAAAATTCATGGCAACATTATACTGAAATTATGAGGATTGTTCTGAACAAAACAGATACAGTGCAAGTAATAGAACTAGAGGAGGAGGAGGAGGAAAGAACTTTATTGTGTGCCCTGCGAGTTGGTGGGGAGGGCGAAAGGCCCCGCCTAGGTAACGGCCAGGAGTTCTTGGGTCCTGGCGGCATCCTCGGCCCGCTGGACGGCCCATGATTGATCTTCGAGGGCGGGGCTGAACTAGAGTAATTTTTCTTTTAAGGAGACTCTGGCGTAGACAATCTGTCATGACTTTTATGTTTTAGTTTAGTCACTCATGCCAAAAAATTATGGCAACACTTACCAGTGTTGCCATATGACGTCGATAATGCTACTGCCCAGCGCTGCGACCAGGCGTTAAAATTCGTAGGATGATTTCCCTGAATACGAACCTGCTTTGCTCTTAACACAAAGGCGACCTTCGTCTGATCTCAGTGCCCCAGGTGAAGTTTAGGTAAACTTCTGTTTTTCTACTGCACGCTTTTCAAATTCTTGACGCTGTGAGTGACGGGGGAGGAGAAGGAGGACGAGGTGGAACTCTCGTGCCAAGGAAACGATGACTGTGACTGGCGGTGGCAATTGGCAGTATAGCCATAATTTTTTGGTTGTTACATGAAGTGATCGTCAGCGCACTATCGTTTAGAGCTTGTACGAAACAGTCCTTTAGACATATATGTAATCGGACGAGTGTATTGCATGAGCATAATGATATTGAGAAAGTGCAGCACATATTTTGTCACCTGAAAATCTCATGTTCACCTGTGTAGTGCGTGTGTAGTGCTTGACTGTAACTACCGGCGAAACGAAGTGGCACATTTTGAAGTTCTGATTCTGTTAGCGTGAAGATTTATTTGCCTCTTCCTTCGATTTTTTCATTGCTGCTACTGCTGCTGCCGTGCACACCACGTCGGGGGGTGGTTGAGAGCACACACAAGGGGTGCAATAGAGGACACAGGCGACGGCAACGAGGTTTTGATAGGACGGGGCCACAGTGCCCTCTGTCGAGCCCTGCGGGACGCAACAATGCCCTCCAGACGCTGTAGATGGGCGTGAACCCCCGCAAAATCATTGCAGGAGCAGCCACGCTTGGGTCCGTGTTCACGCGCAACACAGACTACAGTCCAGGGAGGAGGCAGGGAGAATGTTACAAGGGAGTAGAGAGATAGGAAGCAAGTGAAGGGTACAACCGGATCCCGCATCGAATCAGTCTGGAAATGGATGATTAACCTTACCCATCGGCGCTCGTGGCAGTCCACCTCATTACACGGGGGAAAGAAAATGCCTCCTCAGAACGCAATGGTCGTTTGGGCTCTCTTCAGTAAATCAATGAATTAATGAATGACACGTCTGTCTGTGTACTACGTGGGTAAACACAAGTGGTATACATTAGGATCCTATAGCTCGGAGCACCTCATTTCTTAGCCTTTCGATGGATTGATATGCCATCTAAGCAATCCCTCGTGCTGTATGTCATTCCCGCCCACCATTACTGTCATTTCGCAGCTTTTATGGCCATAAATCGCCAAGATAGTTGCATTCATCGAACCTCCGCCAAGATTGACCTGCTCACGCCTAACAAACGGCACGTTCTCTGTCATAACTTCTCTCTCTGCCTCGCATTGTTCCTATACTATAGGCTAGCGCCTCCCAGACAGTTTTCTCCATCGAGCCACAGCTCACCCTTCGAAATTTGGTACCTGGCCCGAGCATCTTCCGATCTTGCGGGAAACATTTTGCAGTTTACCACACACAACATAAACTAAGCTAACAACCATGGCAGCTAGGACACCACATCAGCGCTTGACCCCATTTTACGATGAAATGCGCGAGAGAACAATGGATCGGGACGGCGTACACATTGTTTACCCGGTAAGTGCATTCGCATGTTGGCGTTTAAATTTAAAATATGTTGAACTATACATTGAAATATAGAGCAAAAGTTTTCCTCAAGCCCATCGCTTAGTATTGATGTGAACGGTTGCGCGCATGGACCCAGTAGGCACGGCGCCACTCTCAAAGGAAGCGATGAGGCTGCTTTTGTTACAAAAAGACCCTTCATAGACAAGGCTGAGGTCGTAGAATGAGAAAGCACGGCTGTTTAAAAATTCATGGCAACATTATACTGAAATTATGAGGATTGTTCTGAACAAAACAGATACAATGCAAGTAATAGAACTAGAGGAGCAGGAAAGAACTTTATTGTGTGCCCTGCGAGTTGGTGGGGAGGGCCAAAGGCCCCGCCTAGGTGACGGCTAGGAGTTCTTGGGTACTGGCGGCATCCTCGGCCCGCTGGAATTGATCTTCGAGGGCGGGGCTGAACTAGAGTCATTTTTCTTTTAAGGAGACTCTGGCGTAGACAATCTGTCATGACGTTTATGTTTTAGTTTAGCCACTCATTCCAAAAAATTATGGCAACACTTACCAGTGTTGCCATATGACGTCGATAGTGCTACTGCCCAGCGCTGCGACCAGTCGTTAAAATTCGTAGCATGAGTTTCCTGAATACGAACCTGCTTTGCTCTTAACATAAAGGCGACCTTCTTCTGATCTCAGTGCCCCAGGTGAAGTTTAGGTAAACTTCTGTTTTTATACTGCACGCTTTTCAAATTCTTGACGCTGTGAGTGACGGGGGAGGAGAAGGAGGACGAGGTGGAACTCTCGTGCCAAGGATACGATCGATGACTGTGACTGGCGGTGCCAATTGGCAGCATAGCCATAATTTTTGGGTTGTTACACGAAGTGATCGTCAGCGCACTATCGTTTAGAGCTTGTACGAAACAGTCCTTTAGACATATATGTAATCGGACGAGTCTATTGCATGAGCATAATGATACTTAGAAAGTGCAGCACATTTTTTGTCACCTGAAAATCCCATGTTCACCTGTGTAGTGCGTGTGTAGTGTTTGACTGTAACTACCCGCGAAACGAAGTGGCACATCTTGAAGTTCTGATTCTGTTAGCGTGAAGATTTATTTGCCTCTTCCTTCGATTTTTTTCATTGCTGCTACTGCTGCTGCCATGCACACCACGTCGGGGGGTGGTTGAGAGCACACACAAGGGGTGCAATAGAGGACACAGGCGATGACAACGAGGTTTTGGTAGGACGGGGCCACAGTGCCCTCTGTCGAGCCCTGCGGGACGCAACAATGCCTTCCAGACGCTGTAGATAAGCGTGAACCCCCACAAAATCATTGCAGGAGCAGCCACGCTTGGGTCCGTGTTCACGCGCAACACAGACTACAGTCCAGGGAGGAGGCAGGGAGAATGTTACAAGGGAGTAGAGAGATAGGAAGCAAGTGAAGGGTACAACCGGATCCCGCATCGAATCAGTCTGGAAATGGATGATTAACCTTACTCATCGGCGCTCGTGGCAGTCCACCTCATGACACGGGAGAAAGAAAATGCCTCCTCAGAATGCAATGGTCATTTGGGCTCTCTTCAGTAAATCAATGAATTAATGAATGACACGTCTGTCTGTGTACTACGTGGCTAAACACAAGTGGTGCAGGCAAGGTAACATTTAACATCGCGTCACGTCATTTATATGTCGTCAACGTCACCATCAAATACCTCCAGTGAACCCAAACAGCACAGAAAGCTTCGCTTACATCGGTTGCCGCAATGCGTGTAATGCTATGTTCAGACTACGTTCGTAAGGCGCCGATTTTTCGTAACATACGTAAGCGGAAGCGCAACAAGCGTATGCGTCTAGTTCAGACTGCGAACGTAAAGGTACCAACGTGCGCAATTCTCGCAAAAATCGTGGGTGAGAGTGTTAAAGGGTCGGCAACATTTACGACTGTTATGTTACGACCGTTGCGACACAGCCAATGACCGATAAGCTTTCGGCTTTCAACAACCGGTGACGACACTTCCGTCCTCCCGTCTGCAGACAGCTCCAGGCGCGGGAAGTGCAATTCCGCCAGTCCGTGCGCACGATTGGCCGTGTTCGTGAAAATTTTTGCAGTGCGGCTTGCGAGACTGTTTTCAGTTCATCTGGTTTATCCGCCGAGGAAATCGATGGCCGCAGATGCGTGCTCCAAACTTCGATGAGTGGTCTCATTAGGTTTTCAAGGAAGCGGAACTGCTGGGGCCACATGCGCATGATGTTATGAAACATCGCAGCGTCACCAACTCGGAGCTTGGCGAAAATGTTGTGAAAATCGCCGTCCACGGCCCTGTCGAGAAATACTTGTCACACCCAAACCCTTCTGCGTCACCTTCGTCGTCTTTGGGCGATTGAATACACGACTATAAGTTTGTTTTGAGCGTGAATTTCTTCGATCTCGGCCAGCGCTCGCATGTTGGCAGGAGCCATATTGGACCGCTGGTGACGTCGATTCTGCAGCTCCAAATTTGATTGGCGTGTTGTAAAAGCCGTAATTTAAGCAGCAGTAAATGTGAACAAAGGTGCCGGCTTAACTGCCGTAACGTTTTTTACAGCCGTTACGTTCGATACGCCAAAAGAGCTGTTACGCGCGTTACGACCGTAGTGTGAACATAGCATAAGCTGCATATATTTATTGCGATAGCAACTTTATGGACACCCCTTGCGCATTTCGGCTGTTGGCGTCTCGGTGAGGTTCCGCTAAATTTCAAGCATGATAAAATCATCGCCGTGCGCCATGTGCTTTGCTTGCGAGCGAAAGCGCATCAATCTCGCGTGGGTAAGAGAGGAAGGCGAGGCGGAAACGTACCCCCTCCAGTCGCGCTCGATGCATGGGTGGCGAGGCACGGGACGTTTTACCGCGATAGCGTTAAGGAGCTCGTGTCGCAGAAAAGCCGGTGTGGTCGGCGCCCGCGGCGTTGGCAGTGAGCGATAAATCATGGCAGGCACTTCATAAATAAAAAAGCAACTTCCAAGATGGGCTGGGTGGGAATCGAACCAGGGTTTCCGGAATGTGAGACGGAGACGCTACCACTCAGCCACGAGTTCGATGCTTGAAAGCGGTGGAAAAGCGCTTCTTGTGAATGCGGTGTTGCCTTAGAAACGTGCCGTAGAAAGTTATACTGCGGTGCATATAGGTAATTATGAGCATGTAACTTACAGAACTCGCAGTTACACGAGTAGCGAAGTACGTTTCCGCTACATTTCTTCTGCGCTTACCGCACACGCAGAGCCATCTTGCGGCAAACACAGAAGACCCCCTCCTCTCAATGTACGGCGCTGCTCCGACAGGTGGCGCGCCACGCGCGCATTGGGGCTGTGCGCGGACCGGTGCCAGGCGCGTCGCGGCCCCGACTCCCTCTCCCCTGACGACGCCTCGCCGTGCTCCCACACGGGTTGCAGAATCAAGCGCCGTTCCTTTCTTTAGATTACTATCTATCAATCTCTCTGCCCGTGCCGATGACGACGTTTGGCTGGCGTAGATCGTTTCCCCCTCCGAGTCAACGAGTTCTTTGGTTCGTTCCGTTTGCTCAGGCGCACGTTTCGTTGCCGCGCCGAACGCTGCGTTGCTCGACGCTCACCGCGTGATAGGTGGGCGCAAAGTCCGATGCGGGGCGCCTCGTAAGTGATCGCTGCGCCGAAGCGCATTGTTTTACACCCCTTGGCGGGTCGACGGGAACGCTGTCGCGTTCCACTCTTGAAGGCGAAGTTTAAGCGTCCTCCAATTTTTCTCCGGTGGCTGCTGCTGCTTACAGCACAGCTGTTCCGGCGCCGTATCTTGAAACGGACATGCGACGTGGCCAAATTGGGCATTTGCACGGGCCTCATCTTCAAAGTGATCTGCGATGTTTGCAGTGTACGCGTAATGCCGATAGCTTGTTATGCGTGGTGCTTTCGACGTTTCGTTCTGGTTGAAGCGAGAGATGCACGAAGGCCAATTCGCTTGCAGCTGCTGCCGCGATTCCTCACTCCAGCGTTTTGACAGCGAGATTTCACGGTCACCCAGCAAGATGTGTTCTTGTTTAACTGGTGCGCATGTGACACCGTGCCTGTTAATTCAATTAGTAAGCGAATGTTTGAAAGTTGACACGACCGACAAAGCTACTATCCTTACTTCGTGTAGCGGTGTGCTAATTAGCTATTGCAATCGATGCTTCGCCTTGCGGGCGAAAGTGCGACTTTCTTATAGTAATTGTACCAGCGGCTGTTGTCTTAAGCTTTGAATTCCATGAGTTTATTTTGCGACTATATGGGGTAGGTGAGTAGGCAAGGCTGTTTGGGGGTTTCTTTCCAACAACAGCCTGGGATACCAGTTAGTGATGTCTGTGTAACAAATAAATTGTACATTGTCAACTGCATCCATACAAAATGTCGAGCTGGCAATATCAATGAATGCGTCATGCATATATATATATATATATATATATATATATATATATATATATATATATATATATATATATATATATGCATGACGCATTCATTGATATTTCGAGCTCGACATTTATATATATATATATATATATATATATATATATATAATGGGGGTAATGACGCCGCCATTACCGTTCACTGCAAGTGACCCACGACCCCGATCATTAACAACCATCGCGGCCTTACGGCATGGCGTCGAGTGCCAGCAATGCGCTGCAAATTTGCGGTAGGCGGCGTACTGGAATTTACGTCATATATCCGCTAACGACCAGGAATGCGTTTCGCATAATTCAGCATCTTCATTATCAGCATATTTATGTCCAGCGGTGGACGAAGGCCTTTCTCAGCGATCTCCAATTGCTCCGTTCTCGCATCGGCTGACGCAGTCTTATTTTTGCCAGTTTGCTAATTTTATCTGCCCTACGCATTACACGGCCAGCGCCTCTCTATTCGTTACATTTATGCCGGCTAAAATATGGGATATACCCCCGTTACGAAGCTCCCTAATCCGGACCGCTGGGTTCTGTCTCTTAACGTTGCGCCTATCAATTTAGAGCGCAGTTCTTTTAGGTGCCCGTTCCTGCGGCGAGCGTCGGCGTCACGTGTACCTCGTAACCAAGCGAACGAGCACAGCGAAACTTGAGAGCGAACGCGGCGTGCAGCGGGGGATCAAGAATGCGACGAGAACGAACAGGCGTGAGGAGGAAAGTGATGAGGAGGGTGCATGCGGAACCATCAGGCGGAAAGCGGAGGACGGTATGTCGAAAGGTTGAAAAGGAAAGCTGAGCGTCGGCGGCGACCAGATATGCGGCGAGAGCGGAAACGAAGCGCCGACTTGGGCTTCGGATTCACTGCGCGTGCGCTACTTCACCTGCGGTGCCACCGCTGCTATACACCAGAACATCGTGAATTCAAAGCGCGCCGCCATATTGGTGAGCGCCGGTCGCGCCATCTATCCTAAGCGCCGCGAAGTAGCAGGCCTGGGCTGCCACACCGGGAGATGCGACCCGGCGCAAAAGCGAAACTTGGGCCTTTTGGCTGGACGGAAGGCGTGTTTCGCGTTTTTCCTAACCTGCCATTTTCGCTGTGCCGACAAAATCAAACTTCAAGACCTGAACGCAAGTCCTTAACGGCCAGACTGAGTACCGTGCAGACTACAGAAGCGAAACTTGGGCATTTTGGCTGGACGGAAGGCGTGTTTCGCGTTTTTTCTAACCTGTCATTTTCGCTGTGCCGATAGAATCAAACTTCAAGACCTGAACGCAAGTCCTCAATGGCCACACTGTGTACCACGCAGACTGCAGAAGCGAATACATCGGGTAAGCACGCTATTACGTTTGTACAAACCGCGTGCTTTATGCTAGAACACGTGTGAGCTGTAATATCCGTATTTTTGGCACGTAACCTGCGAAGGAATGTACAGCACTGTGTTGGTGCCATATATTATTAAAGGTTGCGCGATAAAGCTTTATGAAAATTCGATTTTTCAACATGCATCACGCGGCAAAATTTTGCCCGGGCGTATGCTTTGCGACGAGCTTCGCGGAAAGCGGTGTTTCTCCCATAAGTTCTCAGAAGCATGCGGTAAATTCCTCGTTGGCGTCACCTATTCTCCTTGCATAGGCGCGGTACATCGGACACATTTCCTCGCGCCTGCGGCGCTTGTGCAGTATCAGTCATGCCGGATTATACCGTTCTCGCGCCTTCCGGCGCTTTAGCTTCAAAATAGCCTCACTGATTTTCCCGGCGGAGCAGTAGGGGCCGTTGTAGAGACAGGGCCTGCTCTCCTGGAACAGTATCTTCGCTCATGCTGGTCTTTTCGTTTTGTGCTCTCCGTGACATTTCAAATGCATGTTTATTGGTCCCCTTTGAGTTAAAATGTTTTGAAAGCATGCAATATTGCCGAGCATTACCTGCGATACTCACTCGCACATTTTTACTGGATTGCTAGTTGTTCTTATTCACTGCAGCTATCCACCGGTGGCACAGCTTGGCGTTCTTCGTTGCGGATGGAAATCTGTGCAAGCTGAAAACACCGCACCGGCATGATTCCCTACGTGTGTTGTGCTCTTTGCAAACAGCGCTAAGTAACCTGCTCCTTTTGCGCTGGTTGTTTTGGCATCCAAACACGATGCAATGCCGCCCAGATGCCTTCTTGTACTTTGGATCCGCGTGAACGGGCAAATTTCCGCCATTCGGAGTCCTAGAGCTGGCGCTTGCCATGTCTACTAGTCGCCGACGAACACACTTTGGCAGCCCAGGCGCTTGGCCTACCGGGCAACCCGGGTGCGAGAGTATGCGTTCGGTTAGTCTGGGTGCGAGGCTATCGTGTTCTGGTCTATAGAGTATGCGCTCCGCGCGAGCCACGCGTTCCCGTTTTCGCGCTGTCTTTCTGGACCATGAGCGACGCAAGTGGTGGAAATGCTTCGTCCGCCCCTGTTGCTAAACGAGCTGTCCGAGCAGAGGCTCAGCGCCGCTGCCGAGAGCACCATGTCGCTCAGAATCCAATTCTTTGCCACAATATATAGCGAATGGAAAACACGAAGACAGCTGCGCTGGAAATTAGCATTAGGGAGTATCTTAATCATCGGTGCTTTTTTTTTCATCCGATTACTATTTCGCGGTTCTTAGCTTCATTTAAAGTACCTTTGTATACCTCCTAGCTCTTGCCCATTATTTTAGTTGCACTTAATAATTTACGCTATCTATCTATCTATCTATCTATCTATCTATCTATCTATCTATCTATCTATCTATCTATCTATCTATCTATCTATCTATCTATCTATCTATCTATCTATCTATCTATCTATCTATCTATCTATCTATCTATCTATCTATCTGTCTGTCTGTCTGTCTGTCTGTCTGTCTGTCTGTCTGTCTGTCTGTCTGTCTGTCTGTCTGTCTGTCTGTCTGTCTGTCTGTCTGTCTGTCTGTCTGTCTGTCTGTCTGTCTGTCTGTCTGTCTGTCTGTCTGTCTGTCTATCTATCTATCTATCTATCTATCTATCTATCTATCTATCTATCTATCTATCTATCTATCTATCTATCTATCTATCTATCTATCTATCTATCTATCTATCTATCTATCTATCTATCTATCTATCTATCTATCTATCTATCTATCTATCTATCTATCTATCTATCTATCTATCTATCTATCTATCTATCTATCTATCTATCTATCTATCTATCTATCTATGTGTCTCCCTAATCTCACTCACTCACTCACTCACTCACTCACTCACTCACTCACTCACTCACTCACTCACTCACTCACTCACTCACTCACTCACTCACTCACTCACTCGCTGGTAGTACTTGGGAGCATTGGCCGGTCTGCGGTGCAGAGGGAACCGGGTCATAATAAGCAGGTGATGTGGATCTTCCTGAAAAGACCATATATTTACGTGTGTTACGATGCTCTACAGCCGCCTGACTTGTTGATATTTTGAACAATTATAAAGACAATTACATTCAATTAGGTAACTGGATATTGATGTTACCCGGTAGTTTATGTATTTCAATTATGCATACCTGTCGTATTCGAAGCGCCAAGGCTGAACTTTGTGTATACATAATAAATAAACTCAGTTCGTACATATTTGTAACAGCGTGCAAAGAACATCTTTTACGTTCTATCCTTTCTTTGTTTTTTGTGTGCCTGTGCGTTTCAGCTTGGACGTGACTTTGGGATTGCCTACCCGGGCTACTTTGAAGGATACCAAAATTTCACAGCTCGCTGGTTTGGCTACATCGTCTACAAGTCGAAGTGAGTTCGTTTCTCCATGCGAATTTCTGTTTGCAGTGGTCGTTACAGAAATGTACTTTACTTGGCAACCACGGAAGTAGGGTGTCCGTGTCTCTACTCAACTGCGTGGTGGTGAATTTCTCTTGTGTCCTCTGTAAATCAACACCACCTTGCTAGCTCTAACTTTGAGCTCTTAATTCGTATTTGTATTCGCGGAGCTGACCTTCATTTCGTAACAGTTTGCTTACGTGGACCCGATGTAAGCTAATAGTCAGTACGATGCAATGTTGCTTTTTGAACGTACAGCACAGTAAATTCAAGAGCAGTGCAATATATTGACAAGGGCACTCAACTATGGGTCGTTCAGCAGGCCCGGGGTGTGCTCGAAAAGTACAAGCCTCACGACCCACCAAAACCGGGCCTCATTGTGGTAGTGAAGAGTAGAGCATAACCCCGGGTCGACGCTTGGCCAGCGTCACGACGCGCTAAACTGTCGGTTGTCTGCATCCTATCAAGGCAGTTTCAAAGGATCTTTTTATTTTCTTAGTAGCCGAAAAAAAGGCAGTAAATTACTCGCATATCTATACTACTCTCAGCAACCAGTACATTAAATACACCGAAGATGTATGAGCGACTTCTCGCACCCCTCAGAAGTCCCAGTACGTTCCTTCACTCCACCTAGACCGAAGAAAGCTGATGGCAGTGCCACCACTCGACGAAAATGGCCACTGCGTTTTATTGAAGCTCCCCAGCAATTCTGGGGAAACTTAGTGTCCTCTTCGGTCGAGGGGCGGCGTTGGCCTCAACTCGGTCGAGTGAAGGAAGAGCTTCGGGTCAAGGAACCGTTTGAGAATTCGGGGGTTAGTGGTATCACAGAAACTTGATCACCGACGTCCAGCTTACATGGTCACTTCGGCTTCTCTACGCACGCTGCGTGACCAGAGGATGTCGGCCGCCTTTCACTGCCCGCAGCCGAACAAACTGCCAGCTGACCTCCAACGCGGAGCAAGTGATCCGCGACGACAGGAACAAACATTACGAAATACTGACAGATAAAAAAGGAATTTGCAATAAGATTGGGGTTTAATTTATTGAGGCGCACGAAAGGGGGTGTCCTTAGTTGCATAATTAGGAATAATTACGTATTTATGCGAAAATTCGGGCTTCCGACGTAGATAACGTTGCTGGCTTTGTTACAGTCCACGCCGCGGCCCAATAACGGCGGTGAAGCTAGACTTAACAGAGTCGCTTTAAAGAAGAAAAAAAAAAAAGAAAAGGCCATGCTCGAAACTAAAGTGTGTCAGTTCCGATCTGTGACTGCCGAGACCGACTGTCAGCTGAGGATCTCCGAGACAGACAACCGTGCAAACGAAGGGACTGCGCAGCACCTTTACGGGATGTATACATGATGCCCCTCCATGACGTCTTCTGGCGGAAGGGTGTCGATCATGGTGTTTTATAGCTAGATTGTGTCCAGTAACGGCGCTGCTGCCAGGCTGCTGCTAGGTGGTGCAGCTACCCCTGCCGGCCAGGACGTGCCAAGGCAGTGCCTCCTAAATAGCAGGCCTGTGCACTGCGATTTGTGACGTCATGCTACTTGGACCGAAATTTCCACTGCCAAGCCCAGCGTGACGAAGGCGATGACGCCAAAATCACCGCGGCTCGATCGCGAGCGTCCCCATTAGATTCTATGGCAGTCGGTCAAGGTAGCATGACGTCACGGATTGAAGTGCACCGGCCTTCTGCTATCTAGGAGGCATTGGCCAAGGGCGCATTCAATGGAGCGTTATCATGAACGTGGGATTAATCATGATAGTGGGAAGCGCGCGACACGCGGCCGGAATCGCCGTAAAACGCCGTAGCGACGTTATACGAGTATGTGTGCACGGAATGCACGTTTTTCTCTCAAAATTGTAATTAAAGAAAGAAGAACCTCGAGTTTACCGCGCTGCTCCGTTATCAGTCGAAGCTCGGAGCAAGATGGCATTCTTGTTGTCTGGATCATATAACACTAGGCGCTGTTACTTTACCGTTTCGCCAAGAGAGAATTTAGAATTTGCCTTGGTTCTTGGCCCACAAATGCACCTCCGAGCGATCAGTGGGAGCAAGTCTCGAAGGACTTGCGTTGCTGCGTGGCAAGCTCCGGAAGTGACATGGCCGCCGTGCTTTGAACGTCACTCACACGCACGCAAATGCGCAGTTTCTTTTTCTTTTTCTTCACAAAGCAGGCAAGTTACAGTGCCAAGTGTTATATTGAACGATTCGGATCAACAATGCGATCTTGCTGCAACATTTCAGGCAGCCAGAAACGAGGCGCAAGCGGAATATATTTCTTGTTCTAACTTTTTTTATGACCATCTCTACCCAAATCCAACGCCTCGGACAAGGACCACATTTGTTGTAGCAGAATAACAGGAACTGTCAACATGCCAAACATGAGAGTGGCTTGTTGGGCTAGTTGGTACATGGTTATGCTAGGAAAATGCCAGCAAACTTTAGAGTAGGAAAAAATCGAGAGGCAGACATAGGCAAAGAGACAGAAAGGTGGCTGGACTAACAACTGAACTTTATTCATGAAAACGACGTCCCCCAAGTCCGTACTGAACATGCGCAGGCACAACCAAACAAAAACACGGTCAACACCTTATCTATACACGTCTACAGTTATCAAGAAATGAAAGCTCTTTCTTGGTTAGGAACACAGATGGGGCGCTTACACATTTCTCGGGGCCAAGCTTATAGATGCGATAGGCTTCAATCAGTTCTCTTTCCTGCTTAGTCTTAGCCTTCGCCAAGGTTACAGATGGGGCGCTTACACATTTCTCGGGGCCAAGCTTATAGATGCCATAGGCTTCAATCAGTTCTCTTTCCTGCTGAGTCTTAGCCTTCGCCAAGATTGATGGGGCGCTTACACATTTCTCGGGGCCAAGCTTATAGATGGAATGCTATGTCTGCCTCTCGATTTTTTCCTACTCTAAAGTTTGCTGGCATTCTCCTAGCATGCCAAACATGCATCGCAAGGGCTTGAATCGGGTTCGCACCACCGTTGAAATATATCGGAATCGCACCACCGTTGAAGTATGGCGAAGGGCGTGGCTTTGCAAATGGCGAAGACTTTGCGAGGCATTGAGTGACCCGATGTCCGATGCAAACGCCTCCACGTATAAGCGTCAATTTTTTTTCCAAGCGGTTGTGTACACTGTGTTCTGAAAGTGAGAATATATTCTCGGCTCTCGTGGAAACTGAAGCCCCTCCATCCGCGCGCGACAGCCTCGTCGGCGGTGAGGATGGAGAGGCGTGAGCAAAGATCACCACGAACTGATGACTTCGAGCTGGAGCAGATATGGTTTTGAATGGTTCTACACTTTCTCTTTTCAGAATTGAGTGGGGGTTGCTGTCCGGTGGTGGCTACGCGGTGCTGAAATTCTCAGACGAGGACACCGTAACAGCGGTCGTGCAAGATAATGACGGCAACAAGTACTTTCCAACAGGAACGAGCAAATACTATCCGGGAGACCCCTTCTCTTTTGGGGTTCGTTCAAAATACAATCGTCGCCTCGATAGAAGCACTCTCGAGGTGGGTCCAAATTGAAACTTTTTCTATTGGCATGATATCTGCGGCATATAAACGTATAACGCAAGCACGTCGTACGGACGGACAGATTTAGCTACGTTGGATCAATACTTCGATCTATACTTAGCCACTAATTAATTCGTTTCAATCAGCAGCTCTATGCATTATCATTATTTTCCCGACAAAGAAAAGTTACTCATTGCAATGCATGAATGTCTAAACAAATTTGCTGCAAATACCCTTGTTTTATGGCGGTGATAACCTAAGAATTCAGCACGAACTCGGCCCATAATACTGCACGCTGACTGCCCTCTGTGCTTCCGTGCGACAGAACGTAATTCAATAGAGATGCCCACGTTGAAATAAGTTTGATTAGATTACATTTGATTTATTGATTTTACCTAATGTGTTTATTGAGATAAAGTCGCTCAGGGCCTTTCGAAGGCCCGTAGTAGTACTACATTGGGCAAGTGTGCATCGCATACAAGAGGAAGCTTTAGTTCCGGTGCTCTTATCTAAATACATGTAAAAAACAGGATTCGTTTTCCTCAGCAACCACTGCACCAAGTTTGACCAGCTTTGTTGCATTTAAAAAAAAACATAAAATCTAGTGACTGTGTGCTTCGGATTTTTTCATTTAGGTCGTCAATTTTTTATTAAAATTTAACAAAAATAAAAAATTTTGAGAAAACAAAATTGTCAAGTGCACAACTCTATAACTCAGTTATTAACAATGATATCATAATAATGTGAATTGCATCTAATAGTACATCTAAACCGAATAAAGTTGGTATGTTGCACATAAATCTCAAAAAGTCTAGTAATATGAAAATACAGCGTTTGCAGGTCTCTTGTACACAACGTAGCAAATTCACGTGAGCCATAAATTGACATATCCAATTTTTCCGCTTTGAGTGATCTTATGGATGCCGTTTACAGAATCGCGATATCTGTTCTTGATGCACAGCTATTATTTTTGTAAAATTCGGGATTCCATTTTTTTCAAACTTTCTCATTTTTGAAAGCCTTCTAAAAACATGTGCGCCCTAAATCGACGTTACGCTACCAACATTGACTAGAAATTAACATATTATCCCTCAAATGCAACATATTTAATTAAAATCGGTCCAGGGGTTATCTCAGAAAAACGCTTTTGCGTTTTACATGTATTTGATTAGGCCGCGTCGGAGTTGGGCCTAAGCTAAAGTTTCCTCTTGAAGGTACAAAAACGTGAAAGTGCGCAGCGCAGTCCCGTAGAATTTTTCTTGGATCAGCAATGCCTTACTAAATAGGTTCGAACGCCGAATTATAATGGTAGACATATATTAAAGCTTTACCTAATTCGCTACAGAAGTGCAGTTTCTGGACGTAATACTCCGATACGCATCAAAGAGATATATATATTTTAATCAAGCAGATGAACTGTAAACAAAGAAATGAGATAATGCTTTTTTATGCGAAGCATATTACGAGAGCTCAGCCCAGCTCCTCAGGCGCGGCGGTGTCGCCTTCAATACCACGTGACAGCGTGACGTCACGACAGAGGAGAAACGGGGCTCCAACTCGCGCCGTCGCTCGCGGCGTCGCGGCGGTATATAAGCAGCTGCGCTTGCCTCTGCTAGACACTCACGTGGTGAGATGCCTCCTGGAGACAAAGCTGCTCGTTGGAATGAGAAGCGAAGGTTGCGGCGTGCTACAGAGACTGATTTTCTAGGTGGCTTTGCCTCAACTCTTGCAAGATGGGCTGGGTGGGAATCGAACCAGGGTCTCCGGAGTGTGAGACAGAGACGCTACCACTGAGCCACGAGTACGATGCTTCTAAGCGGTACAAAAGCGCCTCTAGTGAATGCGGTGTTGCCTTAGAAGGCTCAGGCGTGCGTCGCTTGCTCAGGCGCACATTTCGTTGCCGCGCCGAACGCTGCGTTGCTCGACGCTCACCGCGTCCAATGCGGGGCGCGTAGTCGCTGCGCCGTAGCCCATTGTCTTACACCCCTTGGCGGGTCGACGGGAACGCTGTCGCGTTCCACTCTTGGAGGCGAAGCAGAGTAACGCATGAGTTGCTTCTTCGTCTAGCCAAACCAAATATAGCCAAGCAACAGCAGTTCACCAGGCTAAACAGTGGTTCAACAACTAAAATAAAGGCTAGTATGCTTCGCATCCTGGGCTTAACCTTAGCTAAGCCACAGCCATTTTTTTTTTGTTCGATTGTTTACAGTTCGAAAGTTGCATTCCTCCCTTTGCTTTTAAAGGGGTGCATAACGGAAAAATGCGTTGAGCTCTGTCACAATGTTATCCTTTCGCAATACAAGAAAACCACTCTTACCGTTAGAGGAGGCTAGCTAATAAGTCACAGAATGCGCAATAAGAAAAGGCGCTTGAGGGCGCGATTTTGAATTTCCCGCACTAGATGCTGGTGACGTCATAGATGTTTATAGCGCGTAGCTATGGCCATAGCTAGTTTTTATTCACTGAAGATGGATCACATCGCATTTTAAGAGAACCACGCAATGAACTTAGCAT
The DNA here is from genome assembly GCF_038994185.2 of Dermacentor albipictus. Classification (NCBI taxonomy): domain Eukaryota; kingdom Metazoa; phylum Arthropoda; class Arachnida; order Ixodida; family Ixodidae; genus Dermacentor; species Dermacentor albipictus. The sequence goes on along the minus strand of NC_091830.1, from coordinate 20,823,802 downwards.
TATCCAAGAACTTTTGCCGACCCGCAATTCAGAGCCCAAGCAGGCAAAATACTTTCAAATCCGTTTTGTCGCGTTCACTTCCTGGCGCTGGGGTGTCGGCACGAAATTGCATAAAAAAATTACTTTGACCTTTACTGCCTATCTTTAAAGCCAAACTATCACAGCGAAATTACGAGATATACGGAGAGTTTTCAAAGAATCGCGTCGTTTGAAACTAATCCGTAGTTTCATTTTAGTGTCCATTTACAAACTGCATTTCTCCGATGACGTCACGCATATGGCGGTACGTAGTTGGCTGGCGCATCTATTCAAATTCTCTTAGTTCTATGGCGATGTATTGATTGCTGCATTCGCAGGCTGCTACCGACTATAGTGAGGTGGAAGTATTCATAGAAGAAAGAAAGTGACGTAGCTGTGCGTAGACAATAGAACAACGCCCAACTATGTTATGCTTCATTGTGCGGTAGCACAATGTGCGGTAGCACAGGGCAAGACAAGGAGAAGGAAGGAAAGAGGACAGGCAATCCTACTGAATCTTCTTCAACTAGCCCGGTTGTCAGGTATGTGCGTGGTGTCGTAATCCACGACTCAGCGATGATGGCCTTTAATGACAGAAACAGGTCTCCAAGGCTATGTTTTTGGAAAATGCATGCGCCGGAATTGATTGCGTAGCAAGAAACACGTCATGACTGCCATGCTTTAGACACCACTTGTTGGAAGTTAAAACTGAATGCTCGCTATCGCTGATGAAAAAAAAAAAAACGCCTCCAGTGTTTCAACGATCAAAATGACGAGAAAGGTTCACCAGTCTTAGGAATCTCCGGAGCTTCTTGACGGAGGTGGGGAGTTTACCTATTAAGAATTAATTTATTCATCTTGGGCATAGGGAGGATGCCGACCACGCTTGTCGACGGAGTGGGCCATAAATTTCTCGGCCTCACCAAATTCACAATTGTTAGCATTGGTGACAATGCAAAATTTCAGTGAATGATTTTTCCCGCTCCCAGAGCTTGTGTCTTCTAGGTTACACGCTGGGGACGAGGAGATTGCGACTGTATATAGCGGAACGCGTTTATAACGAAGTGCTCGTTTGACGGTATATAGTGGAACGCGTTTATTACGAAACGCTTTTTTCACTGTATATAGTGGAGCGCGTTTATAACAAAGGGCTTGTTTGACAGTATTAGTGGAATTCGTTTATAATGAAGCGTTTGTTTGACTGTATATAGTGGAACGCGTTTATAACGAAGTGCTTGTTTGACTTCATATAGAGGAACGCGTTTATACCGAAGTGCTTGTTCACTGTATATAGTGGAATCGCGTATACAACGAAGTGTTTGTTTGACTGTATATAGTGGAACGCGTTTAAAATGAAGTGCTTGTTTGACTGCATATAGTGGAACGCGTTTATAACGAGGTGCTTGCTTGACTGTATATAGTGAAACGCGTTTATAACGAAGTGCTTGAGGCCTCCGGAACAATTCGTTATCCCGGTAACTTCGTTATAAATTCTGTATTAGTAAAACGTGAAGGATGTGCGGTGGTGTCACTCGAGCAGACAAACTCATGAAAAGTATGTGCGCAGAAATTCAATTAGTAATAAAAAACTGGTGACAGCTTCTTTGGCGATGCGAGGCAGTTGGTCTGGAATTTGGCAGGGGCGCCTCTACAAAATCTATCTCGAAAGAAATTAATATACCCAAGCGAAGGCTGGCTTTACAATACTGAATATTTGGGAAAAAGTAAAAAAAAATGGCTGTCGCTTAGCTAAGGTTAAGCTCAGGATGCGAAGCATACTAGCCTTTATTTTAGTTGTTGAACCACTGTTTAGCCTGGTGAACTGCTGTTGCTTGGCTATATTTGGTTCGGCTAGACGAAGAAACAACTCATGCGTTACTCTGCTTCGCCTTCAAGAGTGGAACGCGACAGCGTTCCCGTCCACCCGCCAAGCCGTGTAAGACAATGGGCTACGGCGCAGCGACTACGCGCCCCGCATTGGACGCGGTGAGCGTCGAGCAACGCAGCGTTCGGCGCGGCAACGAAATGTGCGCCTGAGCAAGCGACGCACGGCAACACCGCATTCACTAGAGGCGCTTTTGTACCGCTTTGAAGCATCGTACTCGTGGCTCAGTGGTAGCGTCTCCGTCTCACACTCCGGAGACCCTGGTTCGATTCCCACCCAGCCCATCTTGCAAGAGTTGAGCCAAAGCCGCCTAGAAACAAGCGCAGCTGCTTATATACCGCCGCGACGGCGCGAGTTGGAGCCCCGTTTCTCCTCTGTCGTGACGTCATGGTGTCACGTGGTATGGCATGGGGTCAAAGGTCATTGAAGGCGACACCGCCGCGCCTGAGGAGCTGGGTTGAGCTCTCGTAATATGCTTCACATAAAAGAAATGCGTTGTTCTCAGTGATGGCATTCCAGATGCGGTAGTCGCTGTGAGGACGCCAGTTGTAACGCGAGCACAAAGTTACCCATTATTGCTTTGTCTCGGTACCAGCAGCACAACGCCCTGAATCACAGTTATGAATCTGGACACGCGTGTCGTGTGCCCCACAGAGTGTGCTAAAGTGACTTGAGACAAATCTGGTGCTGCGATCGGTCGGCCGTCAATGCTCCTGATGGATTTGTCCGATCTTCGTGCTTGCGGCTTCAAACGTTCTTGTGACGTCATTTACTGCGTCTTCCTATTTGTCAAGCACTCGTAGCTTCTCGAACGTTCCAAGCATAGAGTTTCTCACTACATTACCTAGAGGGAAATCTGGCACTGCTGCGCTGTGGTAGGCATGGGAATGCCGGCATATTGTGGATTCGGATTGGCATCATTCTCGTAGAGACAGGACACCTTGAAGACGCGCTTGGCAAGTACCGTTCCGTCTGTCACAATGATTCGTTTTCTACTAGAGCAGCACATGAAGAGCTGTTTTAGCTTTATTATTACGCGAAAACATGTGCTGTTTAACTATGAGAACTTGTTATTGTGTGTACGACTACGTGTTACGTAAAAAGTATCAGCGGGCCGCTAAAGTTGGAGGACAGACGACAAGGTTCGCGCTCGCTTTGAAACAGTTGGTCGTCTGTTCTTGCATTTCTTCGCTTGGTCATGCATCGTGGGTGAGTAAAGATGTAGTATGCGTGAATGGAAACATTTTATGAAGATTTTACTTTGAGAATGCGTTATTTGCGTAGCCATATCCACGTTTTAGACGACGCCTCTTGCAACACCAGCCAACACGAGCCTCGCAGACACATATACCGTCATTCCCATGACGGCACGGTGCCCCCTTAACCCAATAAAGACCAGCGTGACCATATGGTCACGTTAGTCTGCACAGTGGATTTCAAATAATTAAGATTAACAAAACGGCACCAAAATCGCCTTTGACGTGCCATTTGACAGATTAGACTTCCCTTTATAGATACCAAGTGGCAGCAGCTGTCAGTCATTTTGTGGGAGGCCCTCGCAAAGGCAGGAATAAGTGTTGCTCTGCGAGTAGCGTTGCCATGCATCGCTCCAAGGGGTAAGTCTGTTTTTTTTACTACTTGTTTTAGCAATAGCCAGATATCCTTGCCTCCGTATTGCTCTTTGAATATGTGACCTTCAATGACCATTTGTGAATGATTAATGTTTGATTTATCCATGAACAAGCGCGTTATCTTGCGCGATGCCATATGGTCACGCTGGGCTTTTAGGCTACCTAACTTTTTAATTTTTTTTAACTGCATTCTTATCTCGTGCATGGCTGCTGGCGCGTTCTCAAGTGGTTATTTCTTATTTTATTGTCTCAATAGCTTGATGTTGAAAGAAATAGCGAAGCAGTTGTAGAGGAACATGAGGACGTGTCAGTGATTTATATCGAGCCGCCAGAGGCTAGCACCTATTCGGATGAAAACTCGGCCGATGAAGACTCAAGTGGGCTCATTGACGTTCTAAGCAGGTGGTAGCTATTAGCCGGCACTGAAACTGCTTTCTCTGACGCACGCCGCATTGGTGGATGCGACTCGGACGATGACAACCCCGGCGAGCAAGGTGACAGAATATGAGAGGTTTCTTCTCCTGTAGTTGATGTGGCCATTCCGGCAAAATTATCCACTGCTTTTAAATGGACGAAGGGTGATCTCCAGACAAGCCTTGGCATATTTGCCGACCCAAACTTTGCTGCTTACAGGGACTTTTCACCTGTTGAGTTGTTCAATCTTTTTGACAACGCCGTACTCGATAGGGCAGGTACTCGTATGTTGAGAAGCGAATCAAGGTGGCCCATCCAAACACTGTTGTTAAGTGCAAGATTTATAGGAGGTACGGACCAGATGGATGCAAATGTAGGCGCCTATAGGATTGCAATCCGTGGCAAAAATGGTGGTGGCCAATTTTCACTTCACTTTGTGATGTATCTATCAGCAACGCTTGGGCGCTAATTCGTAGCACAGGGTTCAACGTCACGCAGGTGGAATTCCGCAGGCAAATTGCACAAAGCTACCTGATACGATGGGACAGTAAGCCTAGAGGACCTGGTCAACGCAGAATACCATAGACTGTTGATGTCCTGACTGGTACACGGTATGACCAAGTGGCCCACTTTGTTGCACCAATACCTAATGGCGAGAGGTGGAGGTGTGCATGAGAGAATTGCAACAGCGCGGTGCACACACAATGCACAAAATATGACGTCGGCTTGTGTATTCCATGATTTAAACCATTATAAGTGCTCGACTATTCGCTATATATGTTTTTGTGATGTTTCATGGCTTGAAATAAATGTTTTTAACTTCGCGTATTTTGCTGTAACGTCAGGGCCCAGTGTGACCATATGGTCACGGGCTATATTTCAAAAACTAATTAGGCAAGAGTAATAATTTCTTGCATGTGAATTATTAGTACAAATGTAAGTTAAGATATGACATTTATTTCAAGATAGCAAGAAAAAAAAACCGGTCCCTAATGGGTTAAGAAACTCCCATAGACGGTGGCGCCAGATTACCCTCTAGGTGTTATAGTGAGAAACTTTATGGTTCCAAGTTAATAAGGTTACTGCACACAGGCGCAACGATGGCGAACTGTTGCGCTTACAACGCTATGCGTTGTTGGAAATAATGGATTTGCAACGTAACAAAGCGGTTTGAAGAATGATAGACGAAGCTTAGTGTGACCCACCATGATTGCCGTGGTACCTGAATCCCCATCTCTGCAGTTCCCTCTAGTGAGTTCTTGTAGGAAACCCTGTAGCATCCCGACTAATTCGTGGCAATAGTCTACAGATGACCTGACCAAAAACGCCGCCTCATGGACATGTCTCGAGTATTACGTTTCTTTTCTTCGCAGCCCATGGAGAATGAATACGTTCACTATAACGCGATTCTTACGTTCAACGGTGAGTAAAAACGTTTCATATATTTACAACAGGACATTAAGCGGTGTTCTTGTCCAGGAATAATAATAATAATAATAATAATAATAATAATAATAATAATAATAATAATAATAAAAATTGGAGGACGCTTAAGCTTCGCCTTCAAGAGTGGAACGCGACAGCGTTCCCGTCGACCCGCCTAGGGGTGTAAGACAGTGGGCTACGGCGCAGCGACTACGCGCCCCGCATCGGACGCGGTGAGCGTCGAGCAGTGCCGCGTTCGGCACGGCAACGAAATGTGCGCCTGAGCAAGCGACGCACACCTGAGCCTTAGAAACAGCTCGTTTCTAAGGCAACACCGCATTCACTAGAGACGCTTTTGTACCGCTTTGAAACATCAAACTCGTTGCTGAGTGGTAGCGCCTCCTTCTCACACTCCGGAGACCCTGGTTCGATTCCCACCCCAGCCCATCTTGCAAGTTGTTTTTTATTCATGAAGTGCCTGCTGGGATTTATCGCTCACGGCCAACGCCGACGACACCGACACCGACGCCGACGACACCGGCTTTTCTGCGACACGAGCTCCTTAACGCTGTCGCGTTAATAATCAAGAGCAACGTATCGTGCCACGGCTCAAAGGATGTGATACGTTTGCTACGTTGTCTGCTTACCTGTGTTTACCCTTTTGTACACGTCATGGTGCTCCCTCGCGAGGTAGGTATCGCTGCGGAAGAAGCAAATCGTAGCGGTGCGCGATTGGATGCAACTTGGACACGTCGGGCTCAGGAGACCGATGTGCGGAGAGCAGCACCAGCCACCGCCCGCCGTCGATGCCGGGACGATAGTTCAGACCGTCCTCGTGGAAACGACACGAAGACACTTCGCCGCGAAGACCCTGTAGTGCGTGGTGCCGTAAACGGAGCTCCTATGGATTCGCTCCTCCAGCTTGAGCTGTGACTCTGCCGCGTGTGCCGGGCATGACTGTGACTTCTTTGAGCTTCGTACCTCGATGCTTCCTGTGAAGTGGTGGCAGGAGACTAAGGGATTCCTCGTTCCCTGGGACACGCGTTTCTGATCGCGTAAAAAAAAAGGCAGAAACCAATGCTCATTGCTTCAGTGCGTGTCGCGCAGTATCCATTTACGTTGCTCTGCAGAGAGCGTTGAAGTAAGGATTAGAAATTAATCCTGATACTACGAGATATCTCGACGTGACAAAAGGCAGAACCTTGCCATACGCTCTCATTTGCCCTTTTTAATTGCAAGTTTGTGGAGAACAAGAATGATAAACAGACGTGCCCCCCTCGCCTTCCCCGTCGCGAGGTAGCGAAGAACATGTTTCAGGAAGTAATAAGTCAAACACGCGCGGACTATGGGAGCGTTCTAGTGAATTTCTTGACTGGCCACACCTCTTTGCTTTTTGGTTAAATTTGCCGGAGTGTTGATTTGCGGTGTCTTTAGTGTAGATGCTACGGTTTCACTTCCCCTGTATTAAGCAAAAGGAATTCCGATTGTGGCCTAGCAGACTGAACACTGGGCTGCTGTTCTGGAGGTCGAAGGTTCGATTCCAGCATAGGGTACTAAATTCATTTTTCTTTTTTGTAAGCGTGATCTACTCCTCAAAACAGCAGCAACACCAAACCAGCAGCTACGGCCAGGAAAGTTCGGGAGGGCTCGCAAGGACAGTTACTGTTTAAGATGGGTCTAGGGTCCTAAAAATGCACAGTGGGGTTATGAAGGACGCGGAAGTGCTGGGGCTCCGGTTTCATCTCGACGATCTGGTGTGCTTTACTTTGCTGCTCAACGTAGGTGCAGGCGCGTTTTCGCATTCTATTTCAATTGGAACGCTCTCACCACGATCGTGGAATCGAACCTTCGCGGAGGTGACCCGAGGGGTCCGAGGCAACCAATGTCTGAGCACGGTGCAAGCGCCATCTGTTTAGAGTGATTGAACTAACCGGCAAATCGGCTCTGTATAAAAAGAGTGCGGATGATAGATTGCGATTGTTTGGGGACAAGTACGAAAAGTGTAACAATTAATACGGCGTTTGTTTACCTGGATAACAATACCATAAGCGTAGTTCAGCAGGTTGAGAAAATATTATCTGCCCGAGCGAAAGAAGTGGGAAAAAAGAAAAGAGAGCATTCAGTAGTGCCTTATATAATTACGCGTGTATTTTAAGCCCCGGAATATTGGCGAGAATAGATTTTCTTTCCTTGTCGCAGTATGTGGGCACACTGTGGTTCTTGGAGAATGTACTTCTCGTCAATTAACCGAACTATTCATATTTCAATCATTGCGACGACCTAATAACTGAAGACACGCGTTGCATATTATTTCATAGATCTCTCCATGTTCCTTTCGTTGCTGTCGTTAACCGTTTCAATACCGCGTTTTAAACACACGAGTACATCTCACTAAGTTTGGGATTCAAGAAAAAAACATTTGTGAATATGTGGCATGGAAGTGAAGAAACAAAACAGAAACGGTGAGTCATAATACAAGTAAGCGTTCTGTTAGAAGTGTGGCAAACCTTTAAAAAAAATCGCATAGTAAGTATACAATAAACTTCTCGTGCTGCTCCGTTGAAATATATGTAGTCATCCCGCAGGAAATATGCACACTTTTTGTTCAATTAGTAAACGTCATTCTCTTTCTTTCGCGTAGAATAATTTGTGTGCTTCCTTGAAGAATACTGTCTAGCAGTCTGGAATTGTTTGTCGTTTATTCGTGGCCAATAATTCCACACTGCTAAACAGGATTCTACAAGGAAGCACACAAGTAATATTATATATATATATATATATATATATATATATATATATATCTATATATATATATATATATATATATATATATATATATATATATATATATATATATATATATATATATATATATATATATATATATATATATATATATATATATATATATATATATATATATATATATATATATATATATATATATATACAGGGCAAAAGCAATGTGTTTGTTTTAAACATCGACAACCCGGTCGAATAACGTCTTCGAAAAGTTCGTGTTGGCGTGCCTTCAAGGTCAATACTGGGATAGGCTACCCAGTTTTAACGTTTCAGCTTAAAAACTTTGTAAGTTGTGTGGGCTGAACCTACGTTTCGCAGTTCTTTCTGACTAACTGATTCTTCTCACTGAAATCACTTCTTTTACAGCGCTTAAAGCTCATGAATATTTCTCCTCCAACGGTAGCCACGTGATTCTTTCTGTACACTTTGGCAGTGATGATAGAGCAGTGTTTCCTGTTTCAAAGGGACTGGTGAGTAGCTGTTCTACAAACAAAAAAAAATGCCACTCATTCGGGGTTAGAACGCAATTATTCAACAAAAAATTCACAAAGGTAACGCTTCACAGTTGAAAAAAAAAGATACATTTAGTTCTGGGGATGGAACAAGGAGCACTTATGCGTGTATGAGGCATAGCACAGTCTCATAAGGCGGAGCAAATGCTATAGACAAACTTTAGGACACGTTAAACAACTCACGAAAAGACCCGTCGGAAGTCGTAGTAGAGATTAACGATAAAACAGATGCGCGGGCCGTGACACTGACGATTACGATCGGAACCAGATGTGGTCGCAGACGCCACACGTCGCAAACTATCCTCAACGATTATACCATGTCAACGCGAAGCATTTCTCCATTGCAGTTGGCACTAAGCCCGAAAACATCCTGGTTTTCCTTGAGAAAAAAAAAACTCTCTCGGGGATCACCGCGTGCATGGGTCGCCACACACTGACGGCGTCTACGATCGTAAGCAGAGGCGGTCACAGACGCTGCACTCCGAACCGAATTTGCCTTCGACAATTGGTTATCGAAGTACGCGCCTGCGTCCCACGAGTGCCGGTCTTCCAATCGCCGCCACTTGGCCTCGGTGGCCTGTTTCGAGCGTCCCGTAGCTTGGCGTGGCGCCTTTTCTCGGGACCGGCGTCACTTCTCGTGATGCTCGCGCTCCAAGACTGGTTGTGCTTCGCATAGGGTCCGCCGGTTCCCCTCCTGCCTCACCACTTCGAAGGTGCGCATTGCACACCACTTTAGCCTCGGCAGAGGCACTCTCACGCTCCCTTTCCGCTTGGTACTGTCGAGGGCTTAGTGGTGTATCTGCAAGTAGAGGCTTACGCGCTACGTAGCGCAGCTAGCGCAACCGAGCCCCATCTATTTGCGCCACGAAGACGTGCACCGGCGAGAGGAGCAAGAGAGAGAAGGGGTTCTTGTGGGGAAGGGAGGAAGGGCTAGCACTATCTTCTTCAATCCATGCGGGGGCACGGCTCAGCACCCTCAGGGTAGCGGCGATGGGAGTAAAGGAGAGTAAATGTTGAGTTCATCCTAGCAGCAACAGAGCAGCCCGGCCGGGAGGGCCCAATGGTTTCGACCGGAGGAGTATGCTGCCGATAGACCGTATAGGAGGTGGCCCAGCAGAAGCAAAGTTGTGGCGGATCAGGAAGCCCGAGGTGGTGGAATGGCCGTTAGGCTATCCGTCTTTATAGAAATTTCCTGTAGTATCGCCGAGAGCCCCGACGAGTTGAGGTACTCGACCACACTTAGGAAGGCTAGTAGCTGATTACGAAAGGGGAAGCTGCCATGTTCCTGCCGTGAACAAGGGAGCCCCAGGTGGTGGAACTCCTGCAGAAGCCGGCCGCGGTGCAGCAGGTGAGCAGGGCAGGCCAGCAGGAGGTGCTCCAGAGTCTCTGGTTCACCGCAGGAGGCACAGGCTGGCGAGGCGGCTTTCCCAAGACAGTGCCGGTCGGCTGCCGTCCAGAAGCAGCCAACTCGCAGTCGGAGCAGCAACGAGGCATCCCTTCGTGGGAGGCCGCGCTGTGGAACAGGCCGTGGAGGCCGGCCCAGGGATACCCATTTGTCCGGCGGGCAGGGCATGATGTGCCGGCTCAGCGTGTCTCTCGAGAAGTCTGAGGCCGTTACAGCAGGGCTGGGGGGGACGCTTGAGTGGTGGGTACTTTTTGCTAGAGTGTCAGCCCTCTTCTTTGTCCGGGATCCCCACGTGTGCCGGTAGCCAATGCAGAGAGAGAGAGAGAGAGAGAGAGAGAGAGAGAGAGAGATAGGAATATAGGAAGGCAAGGATGTTAACTAGTCCAGGGTCTGGTTGGCTACCCTATGCTGGGGGCGGAGAAGGGGAAGTGAGAGAAGGGAGAGAGAAGGTAGCCAATGCAGGGATAGTGAGCATCCTGCGTCCTGAAGGGTTGTCAGTCTTGAAGAGAGCAGGGCAACCCCAAGGCTAGCCCTGTCAGGGCTCTGCAGCAGAGTAGCGCCGCCTTGGAGTCGCAGAAGATGGCTGCCGGGGTCGCTGGTAACTCCTCTGCCAATAGGTCCACAGCAAGGTGGAGTCCTGCTAGCTCTGCTGCGGTAGAGCCTGCATGTCCCGGGGGACGGCACAGCTTGAGGAGGCGCCAAGCCGGTAGCGGTGTACGAGAGGGAGAGCATGGCGCATGCGCGTGGTGCGAGGAAGGGCAGAGCCAGTAGTGGCGAGTGAGTGGGCGTATATAGGTGCGCGCGCATCGGTGATTCAACTCTGTGGCTTTGAACGCACTCGCGTTTGATCTCGGCTCCGATTAGGCAAATAAATGCTCCGTAATAAAGAAATATATGTTACATATGCAATAATATCGCATGATCATAAGAAACACATATACTTCGACTTCAAAAGCGGCATGCACGAATTTACACATTGGCGGTGCAGCGAGCGGTAGCCCAAAGCTGTAGGAAGGCAGTTTTGACTGGTGGTAGCTGGATGTGTCTTCTGGTAAGCCGTGACGCACAGTGATCTGCTGATCCACGTCGACACACGTCCAAGCGGAGTCCCTGTGCGTCACTCGTAGTGTAATCGAGTCTAATATGCGCAATGGTATCACTCATCTCGCGCCGTCACGCCACAGAGCTGTACATTGGCTTCAAGATGAAGTAGCCGCACTAGCTAGCATTGGTACTCGCGTAACAAATGCAAGTAGTGTTGTTGATTCCAGCACTGCACGCAACGAAGTATGTCGGAGGAGAAGGCGAGAGAAATGTCGAGGAAGGAAGGCGACAGTGTATGCAGTTTGTTGCATCTCTAAACACTTGAATGAGAACGCACGCACACAAGGTCTCGTCTAGGCTTTGTAATTTCAACATATATCTACGCGTTTATATACAGGGGCGTTACCGAGCATCTTAGGTCCAATGCCCGGCCCTTCAAAACAGCGACGGGTTTTGGATTTATTGTTCAAATACCTGACAGAAATTGGTCAAATAGGAAAACTTTAAAAATTGCATCCTTCCTATACCAAAGCCTAAATTTACCCGCCATGTCACGTGTAAAAATTAGTATCAGGTCCACTCGGACATTTCATATTTATTTTTATCCTTTTTTTTTCTCCCACTCTTTTCTGGAATCTTTTAATCCCATTCCCCATCCCTATACAGAGTAGCATGCCAGCGGTTATATACGCGCCGGCAAAATTCTCTGTTCTTCTAATAAAGAGCCCCCTCTCTCTCTCTCTCTCGCAGTTTGTTGCCCCTGAATTTTTCTGTACAAAGGGATTTGTAAGCTGAGCGGCGACTGCTGCATTTAGTCCGGCTGGTGACTATAGCAGGGTTTGCTTGCTCGTGGCCCATGACCCCGAGTGATGCAAAGGAATCAATGATGGTCATGTCCAATGAGAATGAATGGCAGTGAGGATGACATAAATCGACAATTATTTACTGTCGCGAAACTTTCTCTGCCTTGCGGAATTCTGCTGAAAGAGTTGTCATGTTCAGTGTTCCTGCGCTGCCTATTGCCGATTGGCTTAACCTCGTTCTGGCATCTGCTAACGTACAGGTAAGCCTAGAACCTAAAAAATACTCAGGAAAGGAGTCAGTCCTACGTACGGCAGCGGGAAGGGGTAACTGCACTTTTTTTTCAACTGAGAAGCTTTCTTTTTTGGATAGGCACTAAAGTTAGCTTTGTAGCGGCATGCTACTCTGGGTTGGATGACACTTCCTCCTTTTGTTTGAAACTTTCAGTGCGTTACGGATTTCAGCAAAACTGGTCCCAAATTGAGCAAATTTTTCTTATGAGGCCCCCAGGCACAATTGGTAACTACCAGGACGTTTGTCTGGTCGTTAGGTTGATAGACATTGCGAGCTGCAGGCAGTTGATGATTGATGAATGCCAGCCAAAGGAAAAGAACGCTACACCGGAAGACAAGTTTTGTCAATACGTGCCCTAGTTTTATTCTCAAGATTTCCTACACTTCGAATTGCCGATTTGATTAAGCAAGCGCTGATATAGTCCTGGTTAGCTCAGTTGGCGTAGTGACTGCCACATTCTAAAAAAAAAAACGTTTGTTCAAGTTTTAGATCTGGGGACTGGGCAGAACTTTTCTTCCACAACCGAGATTTGTCTAACGCGAAGAGTTGAATGGCCAATCTGCACTAACCAAGCATTGAAAAAACTGCGCAGTTATTTGGCCTCCATTAAGTGGTTTCATATTTACCGCGATATTCACCTCAAATTTCGTGGAAGCAGTTATAAACAAAGTTTCAGTGAAAAGGGTGTGTCCGCCTTCAGCAACGTGCCTGATGTAAACGCAGATTAACAACACTGTCTTTATCTTTATTATTTTAGCTCTAGTTAGAGATGCATAAAGGCCTTCGTAGTGCATATTTTGTAGCAAGAGTAGAAGTCGCTTTATACACCCTTTGGCTACTACGGTGCGGGTGAACATTCGCTCACTTCGCCTTCTTTAGTCTTTTATTCCTTCTCCCTTCTCCCTCATGCAGGTTCACAAACCGGATGTCCTTCTGGTTAACCTCCCCGCCTTTCCTTGTTTGTCTCTCCCCTTAGCAACAACAAATTATTCCTGCATCCTCTTTCTCGAAAAGTGTTGCGTGTTTGGAGACCTCTGGGCAGTAATTTAGAACAGTCTTCGTATCGTCTAGAAATGTCGCGCCTATACCAGGTTGAATAAAAGTTGTTGAATTTGTTTCGTGAAGCAAACATTATCGCTTCTACAAGCAAAGGTATTCTGCACAGGATTCCGTTATCTCAGGGGTTGTCGTCATGCAACCAGGCTCCTACGCTGTCTACACAGGAGTCTACACGGGGCCGGACGTGTAAGTCTACAAGTGTCATAACCTGTTTTATTATTACTAGTTTCTTTTTTAATTTCACTTGTGTTATACTGGCTGAAGTAAGGAAAAGCGGAATTTTTACCTGGTTGGCGTAGGTGCGGGCGGGTACAATATTACTGCGGTAGTAGGGAGCTTTAGATTAGGTTAAGTTAGGCATTCCGGCCCTTTAGCGCTTGGGGCCCCAACACCTTGCGTCCCCCTAATTGAAAATTCTCTATTGCAAGCGCGTGCCGCACGTTTTTCTTTCACCCTCTCACGAAGCATACGCCTTGTGGCGCGACATGGCATTGCGTATGCGCGTATTTTACTATTTGTGTGGCAGCCAATACGCCCCGTTCTGGCCAGCGAACTTTCGCATATACGCAGAATATTAAGCTATAAGAAACCGGTGGCTGTTTCAGCAGCTGTGACATGAGTAAATGTGGCGTTCGCTCCGCTGGTCGAGACAGACACTATTCTCCACGTGCGCTCTCCCATGCAGTGAGTGAATGAGTAAGTGAAGCAACTTTATTCGGTCCACAATAGACGCGACTAAATTCAACGTCACCTGGCTAGGCCCACTCGGGGACCATGAGGTCAAACCTGACGGCCCTCTGGCGGGCCCTCTGGACTGCCAGGATTTCAGAGGTCTGGTCCTGGGCCTTAATAAACTTAATCGCTTCCTCTTGGCTGAAAGGGGGACCAGCAGAGGCGCAGCCCAACAGTGAAATATTTTGCAATCATCGCGATTCCTGTGCTTGAATTGGGGGTTTTGAGACGTTTCATTACCTCAAGTAAAGAAGAAGAGCTGGAAAGCTCCAGATATACTTTTGTTTAAAGCTTCAACTTAGTTAACGAGTTAGCTGAAACCCCGCGCGCACACACACACACGCACGCACACACACACACACACACACACACACACACACACACACACACACACACACACACACTCACACTCACACACTCACACTCACACTCACACTCACACTGACACTCACACACACGCACACGCACACGCACACGCACACGCACGCACGCACGCACGCACAAACACACACACACACACACACACACTCACACTCACACTGACACTCACACACACGCACACGCACACGCACGCACGCACACACACACACACACACACACTCACACACTCACACACTCACACTCACACTCACACACACACACACGCACACGCACACGCACGCACACACACACACACACACACCACACACACGCGCGCGCGCGCGCACGCACGCACGCACGCACACGCTATTGCTTAGCACGAGTGTGAGCTGTTCGGGCAACCTTCTGTTCCTGCTGTGCGTCACCTGCCATCTCGGTTATGAACAGACGCTACCATCTGAACTGTTCGGTACACCCCATTACACTTTGTGGAGGTATAGATATATATACGCCACCACTGACGGCATGTCTACGAAGGAACCGTCCTTGTATTTCAAAACGACTATATTTAAACATTACTTGATCTTCGCAGAAACGTCCGGTATATAGAGCACGTGAAATGTACTTCATTTGGAGGATTGTTACGACTAACACCAATTGCATGCTTCTACTGCTGCTCTCGCTCTGTTAAGGGATGTAACGCTTGTCAAGGTGATCCCCCTGCTTTCAATTCCGGCCTCCCTATATCCCTATAATAGAAAAAGGAAATGAAAATGAATTGAAAGTGAACACATTACTGGAAATTGCGAAGAACCGTTCGAATCTGCGGTGGCATCTGTCTCATGGACGCTGCTCGGCTAAAGTTTTAGTTTCCGCGTCTCTGCAATATCCTTTCGTTGCAGCGCCAAGAGTGACGGGCCTCACAGAAGACAAGAGAACGATTCTTGTCTTCTGTCGCAATACAATTCAAGCTTCATATAGAGGGTTTCAGTGACCATGAGTATGCGCAGCTGTAATTGCATTCGCAATTGAAGCCTTTTAACAAATAATTAGCCTAAAATACTTCGGATACTTTGGTGTTTTATGGAAAAAATATTTCCACTCGGAAATTGTTAATTAGTCCTTTCTTTCTCAACTGCCTATAGCTGAATGCTCACTCCGGGCTATCAAGAACGGAAGCTGTTGGCCTTGCTTTAAGTTTCCCACGCCCATTCATAATTACTAGGGGCCCTGATGTAAGCGCTACAAAAAATGGTACGTTGGGATTCGCGGGTTTAAGGCCCCCATTTTCATGAAATAGTGGCATGTTGCCATCTCCTACAAGTATCGAGTGCACTTCAAAGAAGTGGCGTTGCGTTTAGCGGCTCGCAAACTTGTTGAGTTCGACATCTCCATCCTCTTTTACCTCATCGACTGTTGCGCAATATTGTCCCGATTTACAAAAGAAATGCCTTGCTAAGGCCCCCTATCCACATTCATGTATCTATAGCACAAGCAACGCATATATCCTTGCTTGCAAATACATCTGACCATGGTTACCTGATTCTTATTTATTTTGCATACTTCAATGTAGAAAGTGTGAGCTGCCCATATTATATACTGAGAACTTGGAATATAGTTGTGTCCACTTCGCTAAAATAGCATTTTGTTCCGGCCACTGCCCATGTACCCCTTTTATACATTGAATGGAACCTTTTATAGTTTGCTGCTTTGTTGCGTCCTTAATATTTGGAATGTTTTAAACGCAGAAGCACCCATGTTTTTTTATGAAACAGAAACAAGTTCTGGCCAAGACATTCACCTATAGGCATAATTGTAGGCACGTATAAAGCCACGTTGTTTAAACCTATTTTGCGTTTTCACTGCAGAATTCGTGTCAACGCGCCAGGCGCAGTTTCGGACCTGGGAAAGCCAGATGTATCAGGCGTATATGTGAAAATCGGTGTACGGAAGAACCTCAAGATGTACGTGTTCTTTCCCGACTACGGCAAGAAGGCGGTTATGGCGCCCTTCGGAGAACTCGTGAGCACCGGTCATCAATTCGTTCCACGATTTTCGATGAACTTCAACGTTAGACACGTTTTTATGGTAAGTGCACGTCGACTCAGTTCGCCGCCTAGTATGTACGCTATTTTATATCGAAGCTCTTAGTTTTCGATTTTTTTTCCTTCTGTTCCTAGCATGATAAAATTGCGTGAGATTGGCTTCGCTTTGTGTGAGCAGCTGGATGCGGGCGTTGGCACGTGGGGGGCTTTCTTTTACCAGCACATTTTTGAGGCACTTTCCTGACACTTTCGTAAAGATTATTAAATTGCGAGACCTTCCGATCTCACAGGCCATATGCCATCACCACGGCTATCTCCCGACTTCCCCGATAGCTGGCGCTGACATCTGGAAGGTTTCGTTAGGTTTTGACTTGTTCGAAACAAGAAGTGATCTCGAAAACTCCACAAGGTTATTCACGAAAATGTGACGTCGAAGTGACCTGATGCTAAGCGAAAGCCCTTTACACAATCCTTTGTTACGAACGAAGTGCATTTTACAAAAAGCAACAAAACATTCAATTCGAAGCGGGCAGCAAAGACCGCCACCATGTTTTACTCAAACTACGTAAATCACGCTATGCCGGTAACGGTAAATCTGAGAAATAGCGCGCGTACGCTATACGTTTTGGGTCGTTTATCGCTTTGCGCGTGCGCAGTGGTGACCCACTATTTTATAGCGCAGGCAGTGGTACAGCTTACGCTAAACTAAAGCTGTCTACATCCTCACACGAAAAGTACTTACCAGTCCCAGGTGTCGCGGCCAGCTTTCCTGATGCCGTCCACTGCTCAGGCAACCCCGTAAACCACCGTGAATGGCATGAGCAAAGGTGGTAGCGACACCTTGTGGAGCCTTGGCCAACTACGATGCGTTTAGAAAAACTTTCGTCTCACGGTAAGATTTTTCACTACAGGCTAAAACTCGCTGTTGCTGTTCGCCCTGTCATTTAGATAAGCAGTTACATTATACCGAATGTGTGAAGGATGAAGTGACATGAGTATTGCACTGTGTAATGGAACGCCACCGTTGAGAGTAATTAAAAAAAATAACACCGGACTGGTACCAATGAAAAGTACCCATTGCTAATTTTACGAAGGAGTTGGGAGAGTAATGCTGCAAATTTTTTTTTTTAGACTAAAGGATTGTTGCCATTTATGCAGTGAATTGCCTTAGAGATGAAATATAACAATATATGCAAGGCGCATGATATGGTGCGGGACAGTTGTATGTTCGACGTGGGATTTGTGTATATATGGACTCGGAATCAGACAAAGCTGTTGTTTTTGCAGTGTAAGCTAAAGTAATGTTCCATTTTGTGCTCTTGCTTCACGTTCCTATTTGCAGGAGTCATACTGTTGAAGCAATCCTAATGCATATTCCAGAATTTCTCAATAGCCAAGAGCAGCTGTCACAGGGTTTCTTCAAGATGTAGTGTGTTGTGCAATAAAAGTAGGATGCTTTTCAGGTTCCACAAAGTCAATTGTTTGTTTGGTCGTGCCTTTTATTCTTTGAGTTACTATTTTATGCAGACCGCAACAACGACTTCACGTCCTTAGTGCACACTGGTAATCTAAATATAAACGCCTCGTCAGCGTCTGTCTTTTCTAACAAAAACGTACAACCTAAATTTTCTACAAGCTTTCATTGCTTATTGACTGGTGCAGCAACGGAATCACTTCGTGGATTCTCATAGACACACTTTCCGGTCCTGAACGCTTATATTGCCAAAATGCTAGCATGGGCTCGATGACTATACATCGAAAGATACGTTCGCAGATTACGCGGTAAGGAATGGATTGCAAGTAAAGAAGAGTAAAACTTATTTTGCGAACGCAGCAATATGAATTACGATAATGCTCTTTGCGGGGTCAGTTGGAAGGCTAGGTATTCCAAAGAGCACGAACCAGGAGAAACAAGAAGTCAACCAAGAAAAGTCCGAAGGGTGAAACAAGAAACGACTACTTTTTACTCTTTGCTGGCGCCACTTTATTTAGAATCTAGAGCCTTTGAAGGCAGCGATCACAGGTTCGTAAGGTCAATTCAGCATCATGATAATCAGTCTAGGAAAAACATCCTAAGCTGCTGGCTATCAAAAAGAAAGGCTGAGATATCAAGGCTAGTGATAGCGAACAAATTTAAAGGTTTACTACAGAAGGAGGGGCATGGAATGGTGAGAATGGATGAGACGTTAACTAAGATACCTCTATAGGCCGAAACTGTAGTCAGTATCTGAGGCAACAAAACAAGGAACTGGCAAGTCCGCCATAGTAACAAGAGAAGTCAAAATTGTCAGTTTCTCCTTAAGGACGAATCACTGACTGCAATAGCAAGGTCCCGCGGGGCGCTTCAGCTGATTGGACAATGTTCTAAGCATACGTAGGGCGCTCTAAGGCGGACGGTTAATCGCGGGTGCGTCATGATTTCAGGCCCACCTAAAAGCTTTACCACACCGTGCAGGGCCTGTAATGAAATCGCACAGGCGCCACTACGCAGTCCCTGCATGGCCAAGCCAGTCAAATTACATCACTTTCTGTCTTGAGTGCTGATATTGGTTTGCTCTTTTCATATTTAACCATGTGGGAAGAATTAAGATGAAATGGAATCACTGTGAATGTTATATTTCATGACACTTATTTGCGGACGGCCGTTCTGAAATTTCTGGGAAAGAACTTCGTCATGAACGTGGGAGCTGCTATGATCAGCTTTAGTCATTGAATGGCGCAGTAATACTGGGTGTCCACATGAAACATTCCCAATTTCAAAATTAAATAAAAACTATGGTGTGTGGAAGACCGTGGTTTGTGGCATGTGAATCACTTCAAAAAGATTTCGTTGATGTTTTTTTCTAAACAATTACTCTGGTTTTCTTTAAGGTTCTGAATAACTATCAAAATTACGAGACCTCAAGGGAGAGGTTTCGCAATTGTGTGGTGTGGTATGTAGAAACGAAGTCATCCATTGCTGTATGGTGGTTTCCGTAAAAATTCACATAATATATATATCAAAACGTTTATTTAAAAGAAAAAAATGCAAAAATGTCGTTAGCTCAATTAAAGTTCTGACGTGAATTTCCACTGAAGCCACCATGTGCGAATAACTTTTAAGTTCTATGGTTTTTTTTGGGGGGGGGGGATAAAGCACAAAATTCAAGAAATGGCGTGACCGTTTACTACCTTTTTTTGTTGCGAGATCTAAAAACATTTTTTTTCGCAAAGTACAATTCAAGTCATGAAACATACACGAGAGTTCTGAGGTGTGCTGTTTGTTTTTGTTTAACATGGCAAGGAGAGTCGACAACTGCACAACGCATGCGTTTGTATTTTTCTTGTGTCGATGTGTATACTCTGTTTGCCAAGCTTATCGAGAAATATTACGTGAGGATAAGCTAAATGCTTATATTCAGTGTCCCTTAAAAAGAGTATACGTTAGCCTACTGCTGAGATCGAACCTTCGGCGATGGTACTTCGCTTCGCTCATGTACTACGCTCATAGTTTAAAGCGTCCAGCATTCTTCCACTTCCTCCTGAGCTGGACTTGCCGCGTAATGTGGACGATGACGTCTGCTGCTTCGCTGGGCAGCGAGGACATGCAGGACACGTAGAGTCGACCGAGGCTCCAGGGGGACCGGTACCGAGCCTTTGGGTAAGTCTCCCTGACGGCTTTCTCGATGAGGTCGACGGCTTCCTCGAGGTCTTCCCTGACGCCAGCGTCAAATATGCCCCCTGTAGTCCCGGTCCACTGTTCGACCTCCTCAAGGCTGTAGTCGGCGACGACCTCTGCTGGCTGCTTCTCGAACTCCCGCATGATGGCGTTCGTTGTAGAGATCATTGTGAACATTGCTGTCCTTTTGAGAAGACAAAAGCGAGATGCGTAAGTGACTTAACAGTAGGTAAAGAAGGGGAATGCGGGAGATGGAAATTCAAGACGATGAGCAAGACGTGAACAAGGTGAACGCTGGAGCCAACGTTTCGACAAGTGGACTTGTCTTCTTCAAGCCTTCAAGGCGACAAGTGGCTTGAAGAAGACAAGTCTACTTGTCGAAACGTTGGCTCCTGCGTTCACCTTGTTCACGTTTTGCTCATCGTCAGGGTAAAACTTAACTAGACTGAATATAAGTGTTACATGGGAATGTTCACAAGGGCCGACATGAAAGACGCCTAAGTGTCCCATATACCGTGTGAATTGACACGTTGCAGTCTTTTCCAATAGATCATGAGCAAAGATTATTCTAAGGTCCTACAACTACGCCCTCTTTTGCTAGATCTTTGCTAGGTCTCGAAATACCGTGCCTTTCACCGCTGACATTATCGTGGCTTTGTGAGGAAGTGCAATACCTGCAGACTTCGTGTAGCAACAAAGCTGCGATTGATAGCATTGCTATCAAATACATAGATATTGGAAGTCTGCTCGTTGTGCTCGTAAAATGCAGTCTCAGGGATAGCCGTAATAGAGCCCGCCAATGATTCCATTATGACGCATCCACCTTCCGGGTGTCACAGCCAATACTTCATAAGGTTGATACGGGTATATGTAGGCATAGGGCGCTTTGACACGTGTCATTTTTCTTGCATGATTTAAACGCTTTAGAATTTTATTAAAGTTAAGAAAATGCCAAGTTCAGAATTCTGTGCCTGTTATCTTAGTGTTAACGCCGCCGACAAAGCACTTCCTGGTTTACAAGTATGTTGAAATTTAGATATGTTTAGGCATGTTAAAAAACGAAGACGGCAGTTAGGGAGGTAATTAAGTGTGGACTAACATGAATAGCAGTTCCAGATTTAGCGAGATTATGCGCCATAACAAGATATCTGCATAGAGCATATGACCAATGAATACCCTTTTTTTTAAAAAATAGAACACATGTGATACTTTCTGGCTATTACATGCTATAGCTCGTATCAAAGCTAAAATTATGAGTTGCGTATGCAATGTAAGTCAGTGAGTGCCAAGTGAAGGAAAATGCGGTTCAAGAGTCACGGAAGAGATTGGTGGAGTGATGAGCTACTCGAATTCGCAGGCATCGAATAGAGAGAAGAGAGGTATTGTCATTAATGAAAGATGAAGATGTTTGTATGTCACACGGCTTGGTATTCTACTCTAGATTCATCATATACACAGTGGTCTTACGAACATACAGAAGGACACATAGGTTTACAAACATGCGCACATGCGCACGCATGCCCAACTTGCTCGTTTTGGTGCGATCGAAGGGTGTTGGTGGAGCAAAGCTAGCCTGGTAGCTGGATATCACTGGGAAAGGGTGTCGCTTATCAGTGGGGATAAGGATGATAATGATGATGATGATGATGATGATGATGATGATGGATTTAGGACGATCTTCGCACTAACATTTCTAGCAATCGCGGAGATTGTGTAAGGGCCCGTACATGGTCGCTCCGCCCGTCCGTTCCGCCCTCGCCCGGCCGCGTGCGGAAGCCCGAAAGGCGGAAGGTGTCGCAAAATTCGATGCACGCTCAATCCGCACGACCGGAACGCACGCGCACTCCTATTGGGCGACGCGGCCTGTTCACAGCTGGCAACCGTTCGGCGGAGCAAAGGTGTTCAAGGTTGGCAACGACCTTTGACAGCAGACGACACTGGCATATTTTTGCAGATCTGATTTCAAGTTTCCGCGTTCCGGTGAAAATGCGACTCTAGGCTGCCACATTGTGTTCTTCAGCCGTATGTGTTGCATTGGCACCGTCATCCTTCTTCGAAACATTGCACAGTCGTCTTATCTGCGCCACCTTTTACAGATGTATTGCAATCGCATCACGTCGCAGCACGCGACGTATTCTCGGATGATTACTTTCAGTGCACGCTGCCTTGGCTGGTTGAACAAAACCTCTCTAATTATCCAACGTGATGCGTTCTACGTCACGCGAAACTGATAGTGTCGCCGGAAGCGCGGTGGCGCGGTTTCTGTAGTGCTAGTGACAGCTTGCAAGAATACGGAACACACGCACATCTGTCGCGGAATGCATTTGCGTAGGTCGCCAAGACGCACCTTTTTACCACTGAGCACGCGTGTGAGGCTCCGAGTACAGCTTGCTGACACGCTTGCTCGTGCTTTTTTTTTTCACTCTGCCAATTTTAAGAGAGTGCTTAAAGCAGTTGGATTCATGGAATGCCTTTTCCTTAAATTATTTGCTCAGCGATGACTGAAGTTCTCACCGCGTGCAAAAAAAAAAGTTATGCATAAGTGGTTAACTTCATGCAGCAAGGAATTGAAGGCTAAGCAGTGAATCTACAATTCATTATGACTGGCTTAAAGCAATACGTGTGTATAGCGGTGACCTTATGCAGATATCTGCATACTCATGAGATATGTTTCCAAGGGGAGTACTTATTTGAAAGCATATAATTTACATTGCTGATAGGAAAACTTATTTTGAGTGAAATCAAACAATTGCATTCTTTCTTGCCAGCCTGGCTACCCAATATGTTGCCAGCTTACTACTTAACATACCTAATTTAACATTTCAACAATGTACAAACATTACCAAAGCACACAAAATTAAGCAGTACCTTGACAGGCATGCTCCCTCTCTCACCCATGGCACCAAACAAGGATGTTCGACTTGAGATTCTTTGATACTGTCGGCATCATACATGCGTGTTCTATTTTGATTACTCTACTTATAAAAATTAAGCTCTAATCAGATTATATGAGTTAGTTGGGCATGAGCTGCATGTTGTTTATGTATTTATGTAGTAACAACCTTGCTAGCTCATGCACAGCCATATTTTAGGAAAATGAAAAATGCATAGCATAACATAAACAGCTGGCTAGTGCCTGTATTTATTTGAGAGCAAACCGACATTATCAAGTGTAGCTTAGCAGTGAGCTCAGTGACCTCTTGTGGTGTGAAAAGGTTGATGTAGTTAGTAGTTTTGTGTTTGTTTTTCTTACTTAGTTGCTGTTTTAACATGCACATGACAATCAAATGAAAGTGCGTAGGGCAGAAGACAGGGCCACACAAAAAGCGAGGAAACATTCATTGTCATTTCTTTATTTCCATAACAAACCAGCGAATAGTTCCTTAGGTTCAGTTTTGTGAATAATGCACAAGGTGTTCTGCGTAAAACTGAAAGATTGTAGTGCTCTATTACCTATACACTATTTGGGTAGCCAAATGAACGATACTCCCATTAGCACTGTGAGAGCACAGAAATTTGCAGTCAAGAGGCCGCAGTGGCTCAGCCTTTGTGCCAAATGTAAAATTGTTCCAAAAGAAAACATGCATACTGGTGAATTGGGTATGCATTCACATCTGCTATTCAAATCCACACATCACAAGTAATCTTTCATTCCTTGGCACATTTCTCACCATTGTACAGACTTTGTTTCAGCGCTCTGTGTGTGCAGTAATATAACTTGGTAAATCAAAGCTGCGGTTATTCAGTACACTGAAAGCAACTTTGCGTGTGGGTTAGATAAAATAATGCTCCTACATATGGGTCAGCTTAGTATTATCAGCCGTTTTGTTTACTAGTTCACTGTTACGCCTGAATTATACGGTGCCACTGGACAATGCTGTATCCCTGCAGGCACGCTAGAACAGCTTGGATATGCACAAACAATCCTTTACATCGCACTTAAATTAAGGTGGTGTAGATTTGCTGTCACAATGTGCTTGTAAGCATAACTGCCGAGCATTCAAAAAAGTGTTTGAAATGTAAGGGTGGATGCTCAGGTTTGCAGGTGTGACATTTTACATTTATAGTGCAAGGACACACCGATGAACAGGAAGGATACCACACAAATCCTCGTGTTGTGACCTCGCAGTCACAATGCAAGTAGTTTTCAGTGGTGTTTAGCTATAAACATGTGAAGCAATCTGTAAATTCAAAACTGTATTAAGTAAACTGAGACACCATGAAAAGCAACATAACACTACGGTGTACACATTTTTGTCACATCAGCTCTTTGTGGTGCAGGTCAAATATGTATACAAGCTATTTGTAGGAAGTAGGAAGCCTATCCAATATAAACAAGAAACTTGCAGGCAAGGTAATCACAACAAACCAGCTGAGACGGTGGTACTATTCTACTTGTTTTCGTTTGTGATAGCACAAGTGTTCCCACTTGTGCTGCTGGATGGTTGCGACTGATATGCTCGCGAAGGTTTGGGTCATTCACATTTCAAGGGATGAGTAACTGTTACATACGTAAATCATCTTCCTCTGCATGCAGCCGCTGTGGCTGGCAGTCGATCCCGTAGCCACATGCTTAGCAGCCCAACACCACAACCACTAAGCAATCACGGCGGGTAACTGCTCCTCAGGTTGTGCAATCTGTGTGGCTGTATCAAAGCACTGATGTAACACGTGTTTCAGTGGGGTCCAACTACAGCACAGAAGTTGTGGTGCAGCTCTTCCTAATGGCAACATGTGTTGCAGCTGGGATACAAAGAGTTTAGCCTTTGTATCCGATGAGCATATGGTAAGTGGAAACTTTGTTTCCACTTCTAAAAATTTTTGAGTATGTTCTAAATGACATGAGCCAATGTTGTAATGCTATTTTAATTTTTATAATAGCTGTACACGTTTGTGTACATCAAGTACACCATGAAATAACAGTCATCGGGGTATGCTTGAAAGGCACCTTCAGCATCTGCACTTCAAACCGCAGCTATGTCGTAGCCATTGTAGGTGAAACAGCAGTATTCAACGCGAAATTGACCGCCACTTTAGCAGTTTGCATGCAAACACACATTCATGTGGTGGCATTGTTTATTTTGGTTACCTGGCCCAGGCAAGTAATGTGAATAAGAGAACAATTATGAAACATCATTAGCTTAGTGAGGCCCAAAATACTAATTCGGGTAACTATTAATAGCAGTAGTCGAGGGCACGCTTGAAAGGCACCATTAGCAGTCTGCACGTCAAAGCGCAGTCAAGTCGTCGCCACTGTTGGTGAAACGGCAGCACTCAATGCGAAAATGACAGCCACTGTTGGCAGCTTGCATGCAAACACACATTCATGTGGTGGCATTGTATATTTTGGTTACCTGGCCAAGGCAAGTAATGCGAATAGGAGAACAATTATCAAACATCATTAGCTTAGTTAGGCCCAAAATATTCAGTCGGGTAACTATTCATAGCAGTAGTCGAGGGCACGCTTGAAAGGCACCATTAGCAGTCTGCACGTCAAAGCGCAGTCAAGTCGTCGCCACTGTTTGTGAAACGGCAGCACTCAATGAGAAAATGACAGCCACTGTTGGCAGCTTGCATGCAAACGCACATTCATGTGGTGGCATTGTTTATTTTGGTTACCTGGCCCAGGCAAGTAATGTGAATAGGAGAACAATTATCAAACATCATTAGCTTAGTTAGGCCCAGAATACTCAGTCGGGCAACTATTAATAGCAGTAGTCGAGGGCACGCTTGAAATGACCATTAGCAGTCTGAACGTCAAATCACAGTCATGTCGCAGCCATTGTTGTATTTGTTTATCTCACGGCAAGTAACACCAATGTAAGCACAATTATTCACCCTGAATAGCTTTGCTAGCATTGTTTGTACTAAAAAATTCTGAGTGAAGTTGAATGTGTTTTATTGAGGCAATTATTTAATTCACAAGCCATCGGCATAGTGATCGACGGCCAGGTTCAAACAATGACATTTGTGAAGTAATAAATGGTGAAAGTTGCAAAAGCTATCAGTGCATTGCTTTGCTGGGCTCCATTTACTGAAAAATGTCTTTGCAACGACAAAAGCATCAGACAGGAAATGACACCCCACTGCACAATGTTATTCGTGTTGAACTTTTTTGCCATCATATGTGATGGGCAGCGAAACCATCCGTTTACTAAGACTGATTGCGTGAAAAATGCAACAGCATAGCAAGGTGTAGTTTCACAATATGGCACCCTTTCATGTGCACTTCTGGCAAGCTGCCACATGCACTGATGCATAAACATGAACTGAGCTAAGAGGCTAAGTTGCTGTGCAACCCCCATGACGCTTTTAAGAAAATCTATCTCTAAACCTTTCTGTTTTCATAGGCGATGAAAATCTGTTTTGAGCAAGTTGGTTAATCACACTGCAGCAACAACACAAGAAGCAAGGACAGAAAACACAGCGAGTAGGCATACTGAGAAGACGAGGTAGACCAGTGAGAAAGGTTTTAACGAGATGGAAGAGGCCTGCCCTGCCGTGTACATGAGTTAGTGCTTTGAATGAGATTGGTTTATGAAAATGTCTAATGACTTTCCTGAAAGAAAACTAGCAAAAGCAAATGCTAATATAATATAAAAGGACAGAAATAATGGTAAGCGCAAGCACGCATGGAAACAGGCACGTATTCACACACAAATGCGATAACTAAGAAGAACTCCAACGTAAAGAAATCAGGGAAATAGAAAAAAAATTGACAAACGCAAGAAAACATACATTTACAAACAGACGCGGGTCGAGGTATTATAGGAGCGGGTTCACAAGCTGCTGTGCTTACCTTCTCATATGTTTTCTTTTTTAACCGTTCTCTTAATACTGTCTCGGGAAATTTTAATTGCATTCATGACATTAGTGTTCTCAGGCGCGTCCACATTTCACGACAGCGCTGAACGTCTTGACGTATGCAATTATAATGTTGTTCCCTAATTTCCCCCCACCGATAGAAGCATCTTTAACTGTGCAGTAACAACTTCTGAAACAAATGATGGATGTACGAAGCAGAAAAGGCCGGTGTGATAGGGCTTCTCTATCGGGCTACTACATAAGAAAACGCAATCGGCAACACTTATGCTCAGCTCACTTCTGAGCACACGAACATCGCGTAGTACGACCACTTCTACACCCAGTAACGCTGCAACACATCGCACAAATATATCATGATTTGTAGCTCGCAAACGCACTTCATAACGGCAAGAGCACAGCTCGAACGTCGCGGTCACCACGGCGCATCGCAGCCGGCAAAACGGCTCATACGCAGTACAGCACACGCAGAATGGCAGCGATAACTAGGCGATAAAAACTTATCGCTACTGATCGTATCGTTACTTTTGGTAAGTTGCGAAGGGCTGGCGTTCACCACACCGCGGCAACGATCGGCATACACAGAGCAGAAACCAAACGTGTACGCTGGGTGCGCAAATCGGACGCTACTTATTTCGCTACGCCTTGAAGATGTGTGCTGCTCAGAATACATGTGTATGTGATGGAGTTCTCGTCTGCGACGCACACGCGAAGCATGGCACAAGAAATCACGAAGTCGACGGCTTGAAATATTTCTTCCGACGCTCTCGTAAACACAACACACACTTCCTGCGCTCCGTCTGTTTCTGTTGGCGATCGCACGCACTGATGAGGTCTGGAAGCGTACACCGGCTTGCTTCTTCCGATGACTATCTCCGTGGGTGCCACATATCTCTGGTAAAAATCACAAAAAGGAGAAAAAAATAGACTGTTTCTGACGCGGCTGTAGCCTAGGCCTTGCGTCCCCGCTTCACTTCGCTTCGAGCACGCGCCATGTTTGCTGTGACGACAGCCGAACTATCCGCCTCGGACCAGCCAATGAGAGACGAGCAGGCGGCCGGACGGGAAACTTGCGTCCGCTCTTCGCTCGCCAGTAGAGAGCTATCCGCACGCGACCGGACGAGGGCGGAACGGACGTGCGGAGCGACCATGTACGGGCCCTAAGGGGGCTATTATGTTGAGCGCCAACAGGCGCCATAGAAAAAAGCCACAACCTGTAAGACGATGGCTCCACGGTGACGACGTCGATGCCCTTGCCGATGCACTCTCGGCGCAGAGCGTCCATCATGGACACCGTGGCGTGTTTTGTCATGCAGTAGGACGCCAGCATGGGCAGCGTGAAGTGACCTGGGAAGCCGAAGGAAGGCCGAATACATAAAATAGTGGGCGTAAGCAAATGGTGGTCTTTTCGGTTCGTCATTGCTGGGAAATCACAGCCGTGGTCTGCCTTTATTGCGTTGGTTGATGCCATCGAATTATGACGCAGTTGCCATTTCTGCCGCGCGTCCGTGCAGCCGAGGTGCAGTGCCGTGCTTCGTGACTTACGTTCTACACAATGCTGCTGTTTTGCGGAGCAGACGATGATTGCCAGTTTATGATTAAAACCGTTCTTTGCCAAAGTATTGCGTCTTTCGTTTGTCTCGAAAGTAGCCCTCGTTTATTTGTTTGTCATTAGAAACTGAGTTCAATTGCAGTTGTGAATGTGTGAGAGCTTTATGTTTGGCTTAGGATAAGAGGACGACCCCCTTTTTTGTCATTGAATGTGATACATCCTACTTCGTAGAGCAGCTACTTCAGTTATGTGTCAGTGGAATGAAAACCAGAATAATATTAGTTCGTGTTAGTAAATTAGCCTTCTACAAAAGAAAATAAGGCCAATTCACGCGATGTTGAAATTTTTGGTAAGCCAGAACAGATTCCAATATTAAAACAGGGGGCGATGCTGTCTTGAAGGAGCGGCAGCTTGCGGTAACTTTCTGGATTTTGAGAGCGTCCGCTTATGTTTAGGTAAATGTGCACTAGTGAAAAAACTGCACTCTCTCAAGAATCTTTCTCGAGTGTCCAACGGCATAATCTAGTGAATTCTGACTCGCGCTAAATACCCAGAATCCCCCCAAAAAGATCCTTCGAAATCAATGACGTCACACTAACTTACCACTGCTGAGGTATCCGTGTGATATTCAGAATCTGAGCTTTGGCGTTTGTTTTTCCCCAGCAATAGTCGACCTTTTTCCCGTCAAATAAATAAAAATTCCCAGTCGAGAGAATAGGTGATGTCCAGTTAAGCACGCAGACAGTGGCTTTTTGGAGTGACAGAGAGAAATCTTGAAGGTTATGCCATTGCAGATTGGATGCACTGGAAGCAATGTTAGAGCAGTAAACACGTCATAAGCGCCCTCGTTTTGCACTGAAAGTAGTTTAGTTTTTTTTTTCTTTTCATAATGTGGATAGCTGTCGACCTAGTTTCAGGGATGGTGCCTGGAATCCGTGAGAATGTGAAAAACACTTAATTATTTTATACGTCCAAGGCGACTGTTCTATTACATGCACTAATCGCAGTGTGGCCTTTGGCTTGAAGTGGGCCTTCTTGTCGCACACGCATACGAGATGTGGTAATCATGAAATGCTTCCCGAGAATCATAGCCCGCAATTATACACATGTTGAATTTTATGATGTGTAGACATTAGTGCCTCTAAATGGCACCGACTACTCCTTTTCGCTGAACAAAAGTCACAGGTATGAAAAAAAACGTAACCTCAAGATACACTCAGAATACAGTTGGATAATTAAGCCAACTGCGATGACTTACCCAGCGGACTAGCCACAGTGACGACCCTGCCTTTGCTTCTCTTCAAAAGGGGAAGGAAAGTTTTTGTGACGCGAAGGACTCCGAACACGTTAACATCGAAGACGTCGACGATGGTGTCCATCGACAGCCATTCCAGTAGGCCGCTCCTCAGGACTCCGGCGTTGGCCACAACCGACCACAGCTCTGAATCGACAAAGTTAAAGCGACAGAAACGGCTATCACAGTAGAAAACGTTTTCGGTCTCTCTGGCAGTTTTAGAGGCACATTCTAATGTCTTTGCATATTGAAAATGACACAGAAAGAAGCAGTTGCAATGTCTCGTGCAAAACGCAGGGCGTTTGGCTCGCTCTTTGGAAACAGTCACCGAAATTTTAATTGGTAGGAAAAAACGTGGGGGGGGGGGGTGGAATGTGGCAGAGAAATCTGTCAGAATGCACGTGCAGTTAAACAACTTCATTTCCTTTATACCTTATCTGTAAAAGCAAAAGCTCGTTCGTTTAGCCATTATCCCTCAACTTTGTAAAAACAAAGGGAAAAAAACTTGGGAAGCTTTTTATGGCGACTTATTTTTTGTGAAGACTAGTAATAAGTATAGAATGCTTGATCCGCACAATTAGTTCTATGTATGAAAGTCTCCGCAATAGCCACCAAGGTGCGTTTACAATATTTGTGCCAATTCAGAAAAAGCGTGCTCTATTTTTAGGTTTAGCGGCATTCGCTTTGTTCTAACGGCAGCAGTGCATGCAAGGTGTATTGTTTATTCCGGAAGTTGTATGGGCGGCACGTATGTGTGTCTTTGGGTTCGTGTATGTGGTTGTTCGCGTGTTTGTGTGCGAGCGCGTGTGTGCGCGTAATATATTTGCACTTGTGATTCCCTATCTTGCACTATCTAAGTTGCTTTCACGATATACCATGTGGTCCGCATAATCTGATCGTGTGAAAATTTGGAAGTGCCACGTAGCTGGTAAGAACCATAGCAATGTTTGCCTTCGCTCGGAACAAGTTGCACTGAATTTTGTGCTTCATTAATTACATAATTGTTAATTATTACTTAGGCAACTTCTCAAATAGTATATTCAGAGCAAAAGTGTCAATGAGAAAAATGTAGGCCGACCTGAAAACATATTTGGTCCAGCTTTCTGTTGCTTAGTAATTGCTACATAATTTTTTTCCAGGCATGGAAGCAAGCCAGCAAAATACAAGAAAACCGCCACACGACTAGTTCGCGACACCTTTTCAGGATGGTCTATAATTTTCTCATTGTCATGTTTGCTCTCAATTTCTTGTACGAAAGGTTGATTATAGAATAAGAATTATGCTTTTAGACGAGATATACAGGTACGTGGCACTTTCACATATTTAAATTTCGGCACAATTTAAGTGGGACATAAGGTATATGCCTGCTTCGCACATTCCGAGCATTTCCCACTGGGTACCCAAAGGACGTGTTCGTACGCTCTGAAGTACGCATGTTAGAACTGTTTTGCAGTGATCGTACGCGTCTGATATCAACTTCGCTTTATACGAGCGTTCATTCTACTTTCATGCACCTTTTAGTTCAACGGGACGTGTGACTGATTATCTTTATCTACCCTCATTTACTCTACTATAAAGGTAAAACGTTTGGTGCTAAGTAATTGTATTTTTTGCGGCTTACTTCGCACTGAAGTTAAAAAAAATCGCTCACATGTGGTCTTGAAAGGGAGAAACGAAAAGGGAAAAGCGGAGAGAACGCTACCAATGGTTGGGAGAGCAGAATGGCGAAGGCATAGCGCAAAAATTTCTACCTCTCACTGCTCTAATGCAAGCAACAACAGTCAGCATGCTCTGGCCTGCTATGCCACCTACGCAATTTCAGAGTACATCTGAGCACTTTACGAGCTTCATTCAAGTTGCCGGACCTAAACATAAGTTCGACATCCAAGAACGCTCAAGCTGTGAAAACATCGGTGAAGGCTTTTGTGGGTCGCTCTGGTTTTTCTGCAGTTTACCATCGGAAAAATGAAATAAGAAACTAACACCAATAGTGGAACACAAGATATGTTTAGCTATGCGTTCATTGTAACTATGATGCCTTCAACAATGATAGTTTTTTTCGAACGTCTCCTTGCCTCTGCCTGAAACTTTGGCCGAATCATGCCTTTGTGCCAGCTATATTTCACAAATCTCAATTCTTCTAACAGCTCATAGACGATTTCGAAAGACCTGCGAAGCTCATAGTAGTAGTACAAAGTAGTAGTACCGTAGCACATGAGAACATTGGAATTTTTCTGGAACAGGCCTTCGTACCGCAGTTGACTTAGTCTAATAATGACGATGGCGGTATATGGGAACGTTTGGATTGCCCTCAGTGCAACTCGCCATTCCATACTGCCGCATACATTTTGCCACAAAAACCTTTATGACGCGATACGCGCGGGACACTTGATCAGATTTATGTCACCGCCATATATGCGCTCGCAATTTTCGGGCGTTCGTGCATGCAGAATGCCGCAGCGGCATGCAGAAAGATGGGCCCGTCCTTCCAATGTGTATACGCGTGACAGTCGTTTATTTAGCACCTTTGCAAACTTTAGCTCATACCTGAAGGCAATATAGAACATTGCGACGCCCTTAATATGAGCAGGGGAGAGCAGGATCCTTGTTTAAAAATTCCGTGTGCATTCGAATTATTCCGTGTGTTTCCTGTATGATTCCTATGAGTGTATGTAGATTCTGCGTAGAGTATATGGAAGCATACGAAATTATTGGAAAGACATGCGGAACGTTTCAAAAGGGATAGCCGCCTTCTTCGATTTGAAGATCAGTGACCATGCTTCTTTCTATTAACACCGAGTTGCCTTTATATGGAAGAGACAGCTTCGTGTAATAAACCATTGCCTTCTAAGTTCGTTGATTCTCTATTTAGAGTGTCAACTAGTGGGAACTCATCGATAGTACGTGACATTTAGTGCAAGCATGTTTTCAAGCACCTCCTTTCCGACTTTATTTCAGCATGTCTAATGTTGAGTGTGAAGGTTGACGCTACTGTTTGAAACTTAGGTGCGCAACAGCCCAAGATCTGAGACACCTAGGGACCTTGGAAATTGGACCATCCCCATGCGTGCAAGTGATTGAGCTTCATCACTAGCGGAAGACTCAAGAACTCACCCCTGGCACCCAAGTGTTTCTTGACTGCGTGTAACGCGTCGTCCACCTGTTCTTGCTTTGTCACGTCAAGCTGCAGTACTTCGACGTTGGAGGAGGCCCTGAGCTGCTTGGCTCCGTCGCTCGTCGAGCTCAAGCAGCCGGCGAACACCAAAAACCCGTCACGTGACAACCTCTTCGTGAGTCGGTGTCCGAAGCCGGTATCGCAACCTGATGGCAAGGCGAGTTGAGTTTCACATTTATAAAGAAACCGCATGTTGTATAATATAAATTGAAGGAGACGCGCAGATTCTTTGTTGACTGCTTATGGCTTGACTTGGTCTTCAGCACGTAACACTGTGTCGTACGCCCACTGAGATGACAGCCCACACACACACACACACACATACATTCTAGCCGACGGCCCAAACTCGAAGTGAATCAAACTACCCGTCATGGGCTTAGAACTGAAGGAAGTTGGTTTAGTTTGACAACGCTCTGACGTAAAAGCCCTACATGAAAGAAGAAGGCGGTAACACAAGTTGACCGGACAAAGCGCGTGCTAGCTGTGTTTCTGCCTCATTTCTTCGTTTAGGGATGTAGGTCAGTGCATTCTTGAAAGAATTCAAAATGAACCAACTAACGCCATTTATTGCTCTTCTGCATGAATTTGGCCATCCACATCGTTTAAATGTTCCACTTAAGCTTGTATGTACTGCATAACATCACCGATTTGCACTACGTTACACGATGGCTTCAGTTTTAATGGGGCCTTGTATAATGTTTGCGGATTATTTGGTAAGGGTAAAAAGCATTTTGTTCGGTGGAAAACGATTAACGTTTCTTATTTAGAATGAAACTTGACCAAGTTGGAAGGGATTAGTGGCACTGTAATGAAGTGGTGTAAAGACGGGCATAAGAAAGCATTTGCATTTTCCTTGGCCCCATAACGTTTAAGTTAACCTATAATTGTAAATAATTATCCAAACACATATTGGTTACATGTTTACTAACGCTACTGAACATTTCGTTTCTTTGTTATTTCTGTCGTGCTTAGAAGTTACCTGGGGCGATGCAATTAATTTGAAAGGCTACCGCATCGGCCGAATGCCTTGTAATCTTCAGAGAGTAACCTATAAAGTTTCTCGCAATTCGTGGATCAGGGAGCCTATAGTATGGATTACAAGCTTTCTGGTTAATGTGCCGTATACGTCAAATGAAAGGACGAAAGTTCATCCTTGTGTTTTAAAAACAGGAAAACGGCAATTCGCGTACATGTACTGGCACTGTAACGCCCACCACATTTGACTTTATCATGTTCAATCGCTATGTAATGAACTTCTGTAGGCGCAATTCGTTTTTTTTTCTCAGTTCTGTCCTGTGGGGGGCAAGGAAAAAAAGCTTCGGACATTATGATGCGGGTAAAATTACCCGCTTGCGTTACAATTCGTCGCACTGAGTACTGCTGCACATGGCCCAGTATTCTTGAGAAGGCGCTACCACGCTTAACAAGATGTTGGACATGGTGTGTTCTGCTAGCGATGGTGAAATGCTTGTTTTGCCTTTCTTTTAGTGCTTGCAGCCAATTGCTAACTTGTTGATGTGCTTTGAACTGGTCAGTCAGTTCATTTTAAATACGTGACATGAATGACTGCATGTTAAATCGATTTTAACTTCTCTGTTCATAATGAGTATACGTTGACTCTACTTTGTACAAAACGCCACCCTACTGCACTGACTTCCCTTCGATGGAGTCTGCAGCCGTCTGGACATAACATTATCTAAAGTTGTCACATTCATGGCAGTCCATTTAATTTCAGACTTAGTGGGTTATAGGAGCGACGTCCTACACCTAATACGGGTCATGAAACTTATATAAAGAAAGCATATATAGACAGCGAATTGGCGCTGAGTGCTCCAATACACGTACGACGGTGGCACGTCATGTTGCAGTGCAATCAGTGCATGCAAGACATTGGCTTCCCCGTCACATCTGAGCATGCATACTATGTCGGCCGCCATGCATTGCAACTATTCAACTTAACTCGCCATGTATCAAATTTTCTGGATGGTCATGCCTTGCAGAAATAAATCCGACGAGCTGTGCTCACAGTGGCCCTCGAACATTCAAGTAAACCCAGTTTTACCTGGTCGGACGCACCACTGGCGCACGGAGCGCTGGATCTACTCACCGGTGATCACCACCGCCTTCCCGTCGCTGCTGACGCTGGTCACGAAGACGTACTTCCAGAAAAGATGCGACAGCACGTAGGACAGTGCCCCGATAAGCCACGCACAACCGAGGACAGTTCCGACAACGTGGAGTGGCACCAAGGCATCCCACAGTCTCCAGAACACCCAGAGGAACACCGAAAAGAGGACCCACGAAGTCCGCATGGTCCTCTGTTTGTGAACACGTTACCGCAATAAACGGGCTGTCCACCGTTCGGGCGAACCTTCCGAAGCCTCCTTAAGCGAGACACGTTCCTGAGCTTTCTTTTAACGCACGCGAAGAAGCGACCCTGGCGGCACTGGCCCCTATTTACTCTACGCAAACACTGATGCGCTTGACTCTGAGCGTCTTCTACAGTCAATGACGCCACTGAAGAGAAATTTTCTGCTCGTTTTGTTTCGTCTTGGTTCCGGCACGTCATTTCCACCGATGCGCGGAGTAGTCATCACCGAAGAACTGCGGTTGCGCCATTGGATAACGCAGGCCGCATTACCTTCGAGCATTAGCTATTGACTTCGGCACGGAATGGCAGCTCATCAACGAGACTCCCGAAACCGGTCTTCTGAGACGGGGCCTGTGTGGGTAACGCCACGCCTCCTTCCACACCATGCCGTCGTAGTACAGTATAACTCCTTGGGTAAGAAAGGCCCGCTGTGCAATCTTTGTACCTAACAAGCGTCAAGCACGCCTCGCGTACATGCATTGCGTTGGGAGTACCGTATTTTACCAGTTTCAGTGCACACGGCATTTAGCAAACGTTTTTTTTAAATTAATTTTGCAATTTGACGTGGCAAAACAACAATTCCATTCGGTATAACTCTTTGGGCAAGGCAGGCCCGCTGTGCAATCTCTGTACCGAGCAAGCGTCAAGAATGCTTCGCATAGATGCATCGTGTTGCCTGTACCGTATTTTACCAGTTTCAATGCACGTGGCATTTAGCAAATGTTTTTTTTTTTAAAGCTAATTCTGCAATTTGACGCGGCAAAACAACAATTCCATTATGTGGCATGCCGTAATCGGGACCCTGGATAAATTTTGGTCACTTAGGGTTCTTGGAAGGGCACCTAAATCTAAGTACACGCACGTTTTTTTTTTCATTTCTCCGTCATCGAAATTCGTCCGCCGCAGCCGGGATCGAACCCAGGACATCGCGTTTAAAAGCGCAACGCCACAGACACTAAGCTACTGCAGCGGGTAAGCAAATGTTTTGGCATCATTTTTTTCTTTATGAGATTCCGTTTCTCAACAGATAGCGCTGGATGACTCAATTGAATAGACTGTGAGACACGAAGTAGTGACGCAATCGAAAAATTATATTTGATTGATTGGTTTATTTTTTTTTCATTAACACATTGCGTTCAACGTCGCGAAAACAGACTGGTGTTATGAGGGACAGCGGAGTGGAAAGCTCCGAATAATTTTGTCGCTCTGGGTATTTTCATCATCATCATCCTCCTCCTGAGTTAAAGCCGAATACCTGTTCTGTACCTTGATCTGGAATTCCTGTATTTTCCCTCTTACCACTAACTCATTGATCGGCTTCTTATGTATCAGTTTTTTCCGTTCCCTTCTTAGGTCTAGGCTAATTCGAGTTCTTACCATCCTGTGGTCACTGCAGCGTACCTTGCCGAGCAAGTCCACATCTTGTATGATGCCAGGGTTAGCGCAGAGTATGAAGTCTATTTCATTTCTAATCTCGCCGTTTGGGCTCCTCCACGTCCACTTTCAGCTATCCCGCTTGCGGAAGAAGGTATTCATTATCCTCGTATTATTCTGTTCTGCAAACTCTACTAATAACTCTCCCCTGATATTCCTAGTGCCTATGCCATATTCCCCCACTATTATATTCAACGTATTTTCAACGTGCTCCTAAATCTAGCGCACGATCGTTACGGCATCCCATTTTCACAAGATTGGGGTGAAGTTGTCCGGAATATAAAATGGGGCCTTGTTTTCTATCGAAAAGAGCCATAACGCATGCATTTTGTTTAAAATCCTTGCAGACTTACATATTGAAAGTGCGAAATAATAACAGAGCTCAAGCTTGAAAATGAGGTAGCTATTTTGGCACGGCTGTGCGCCACCTCTGGAATCGGCCCACGAAAGTCGTTTGGAATTAAACATACCCGATACGGGAAAGTGGTGATACAGTTGCTAAGAGAGACGTTGGATTTAATTCATACACATAAATGAAACTGTCCGATGACGGGATTCAAGTAGAAGCGAGCTCTAGCACAACAGCTCCGTTTTACTTAGTCATCTTACGTTTGCTTCAACTCATACTGCCGTTAACACTACAAATCTCACACTTAGTGCACTATTCTAAGATGTTCCTATCGCATTCATTGCTTGATTATGTCGAAACTGTGATATCCTTTTATTTTTGTCGGCCAATTTGGGTTTGCGACCTTCACACGCGTGCGACCCTTGCTGGAATGTACAGGGTATTTAATCATACTGGCTGGAAGGCTTCTGCCAGCCGATCGCCTATTACCCATGCGTTATGTCGGCCGGCTCCTTGTTATAACAGCGAATTATCTAATCTGATCGCACTCCTTAAGGCTCTGTTACATGAGACTGTACCTGTTTTCTCTTGGCACCCATTCCATTCTTCTAATCAACAAGGGACGCACTGCATGACCTGCCATATTGCGCTGCTTATTCTTTATCTGAACTACAATACCAGCTGGTCACGTTCGCTCTCTATTCCGCACTGCCGTGTAGTAGTGTTTTACGGCAAAGCTGCCAGCCTCTTGTTGGTCGGGATTTTTCGTGGTGTGCTCGCCCCAAAAGAAATGGCAGCTCAAAGGTGTTGTGTTGGAGTTTCCAGCCAGTAGAATTATGTGTTCTCGTATATTCGAATTACAGTCCGATGCCATTAGTTCTGCAGGCTGCGTGCAAGTCGTACTTTACAAATTTTCTGACACTTTCTACTTTGAGAAATTAAATTAGTTCAATAGCGAATAGCGCACTTGCGCTTGGTGGTGCGCCCAGAAGAATGAGGATTGCACTCCCGCATAAGTGTGTGCGAGCGTAACGTACTACGTCTCGTATTGTGGTGGTGCTTGTGCGACATCGTCGACTGTAGGCAGCAGCTTCCCTGTAGATCCACTTTCCCTGGGCGGAATGGAGGCGGATCCTTTGAAATGGTATTTACCGTCACAACGTTATGCAAATCAAATGAATTACGTTACAATAGGTATATCTCGTGCCATAGCTCATTTCGCAATCTTTATTGCCTGCCCTAAATTTCTGCGTGATCCTCAAAGCTTCTAGCCCAGATATGAGTACTGTAGAAAGCGCAATGGTTCTAGGCTCTTCAAGAATATTCGAGAACTGCCAGCCATATCTTCAGAATGCCTCTCATGTACTACCACTCTCAGTATGAGCTATAGCGCACGACCGCTTTGCTGCGCGCTTTGTCGCTATAGCTTATAGTAAGCGCGATAGTACGCTGCAACGTACTTTAATTCGTCGGAAAAGACGCCCATAAGCCGTTGTAAAACCCTGCAGAAAATGCGGAGATCGCACCTAGATTTGTGTTTCGCAACTAATTAATTTCTTTACACCAGTTTGGTACCACCGACAGGTTGTGTGTGGTCTCACAACAAAATATTTGCCGGAATATGCTCAGCAAATACTCGTCAAATGTCGCAGCTCGTCCCATCTCCGCTAGCGTCGCGGCATTGTGCTTTATTCGCACGAAAAGTGCAGATCGCAGCACAGTTAACCCTGCGGACTATATATGCGCGTACTTCTGTAGTGCGGAGTATAATCCGGAAAATGTGTAACTCGTGTGCGACCCATTTAGAAACCTGACGTGGGCTGAAACATAAATGGGAACGTGCAAAGGTAGATGTCTTCGCATCAGGCTTTTGCTGCTTGATATTTAACGAGTCGCTTACCCTATTCTCAGTCTTTTTTTTTGTTCTCCTTTGTTAATCGCACTGTGCTGGTTTCGCAAGCATAGTTTCCTGCGCTGGCATTATTGTTCACTTACGGTGAGCGAGTAAGAAAAGAACCTGGACGGCGTTGAATGCGAGAAGCAGAAATACAAATGACCGACCCGCTTAGAAGAAGGAAGCACTGACCCATGGTGCGTAGTGATGTGTGTACGTGTGAGCTGAGTTTCATGTTTTCTTTTTGTTTAGCATTTCCTTTTACTATATGTGGACACACACGCCTTATTTATTTTTATTTATTTCGATCAACCTCTGTCAAGATTAGCCACTGCGGCACAATTATAACTAGTAACTATATGCGCATATCCAAAATTTCCGTAATGTGGTCTCCCTTTCCAGGGCAAAATAAATCTTTATTATTGTGAGAAGGTTACATATAACGGGTTTGTGGCATGCATGAATTGTTTCAGGTGTTTAGTTTGCATGCAGCAAATCTGCCAGGCTGCGAGGAATAATTCAGTCAAGGATACAAGATCTGGTGTCAGCAATTCTGGAGGTGTCATAGTATCCCGTGAACGTTACATACATGCAATAAAGTTTATTGCATGTATAAAGTTTATATCAATACCAATTGCTTTGACTTTGAAGATTAGTAAACTGTGTGGAACGTGGTCAAATGCCTTCGAAAAATTGACAAAAATTGCGTCAGCTTGCAGTCTTAACTCGATTGTAACAGCAAAGTCATGTATAATCTCTTAAAGTTGAGTTACAGTTGAAAGTCCTTGTCTGAAGCCGTGTTGTCTGAAGTATAATAGGTTATTTTCTTCCATATAAGTTACGATAACCTTATTTATTATATGTTCCATTAGTGTGCAGAATGTGCTGGTTAGGGATATTGGCCTGTACGTGTCTAGAAGCTGCTTTTTCTCACATTTGTGAATTGGCATGACCTTTGCTCACAACCAGTCCGCGGGAAGCATGGCCGTTTCAAGCACTGCACTGAAAATTTTATGCAGGAAGGGGGCAACTGACCCGCGTATCTCTTGGGGAAAGTGCGTGATAAATTATCAGGGCCAGGCGATTTTTAACGTCTATTTGTAGCAGCAAATTCAAAATGCCGGACTCTGTTATCAGGATTTCAGGCATTGCTGATTCGTACTCTGATAATGACGTATTAAGGACGTGGGCCCGGGAGAAGACTGACTGAAAATATGTATTGAAGGAGTAAGCGATAGTACACGCATCCTCAGCCACTATACCGGAAATGTCCAATTTGATTGGAGGACTTTCCGGTTTTGACAGATACCACCAGAATTTCCGACGCTGATTCGTCATGAACTCAAGTAAAGTATTAGAAAAAAGTTATCCCTCGCGCTTCTTAGCCTTTCTTTCAGTTCTCGAGAAAGCTGACTAACCATAGTGGTATTATTTTTTTTTCTTGCGCATCACATGCACCCTTCTTTTTAGGTGTATGATAGTTCTTGTAATCCACGGCGTTCTCTGCTTTATTTTTTTTCGCTTAGTAGGAATAAAATTACTTTCACAGTGTACAATCCCACCTTTTAACTGTAACCATAGGTCATTGGCGTCCAACGTATTATCACCAAAATTATATTCCATAATTCCTAAAAAATCAATGATGCTTTCATCATTTGCCTTGCGTAATCCTTAACGAAAGTGCTGGTGTCAGTGTTAGGGTGCCTTACACGCATGCCCAGATCGTCAACCGCCAAAAAAATCATTTTATGGTCGGATATACCCGGTTGTATGCTAACTTCAGGGATTAAAGGCGCGTACACAAAGACGAGGTCTAGCACTGAGAACACTTGCCCTTGAACGCGTGTTGATTCATGCCCAAGTTGAGCTAGCGAGAAACTCTGCATGATATCAACAAGGTCACAACTTTTGTCTTCTTTATTGCCAATTAACAAGTTATTCCAATCAATGCCCCCTCCCCCAAGTTAAAGTCTCCAGCTAGAATTAATTTGGTTCTTTGGTTGATGTGGTTATATAAGAAGTCGTACAGTTCTACCCGGTAACTGTCCGGAGCACCTGGTCGTCTGTAGACACCGCCTATTAGTAAATTGACAACGTTGACCTTTATTGTACACCATACGCTCTCATCATCAGCAATACCGATTTCTCGGTTAAAAAACAAATGCTGCTTAACAGCAATAGCAACACCTCCACCACGATCGTGCCGATCTGTGCGTAGAAATGCATAGGAGGGAGAAACCACCTCAGAATCATGGATATCTTAGTTCAACTACGTCTCTGTAATTACAATTACATCTACAACAACAGCAACAACAGCAGCAGTACAACAGCAGTTCCTCAATTTTTCCAAGTTTATTGACAATGCTTCGCGCATTAAAGCACAGTAACGTCAGCCGTGCAGTACTTTGTAGTTGTCATTCATTCGAAGTGCTAGCGTTCGCCGTCACATGGGCTTCGGGCGGTGCAATGACTCCATATTGTTCTTATCGTTATTCCAGATGTACAGGTTTTCATTATTCCTTAATTTGTCAAAGTGTAGACTGACTTTATCGCCATTATCCCGACTACCTGCCGCGGCTTTCCATAGCTTCTTGCGCATTTCACGAATGTCAGTGGAAAAAGCTTCAGAAATTGAAATTTTTTTTCCTTTCAGCTTGAAACAATTGTGAAGAACAGTCATTTTATCTATAAAGCCATAAAAGCATAGTATGACTGGTCGATCTCGAGCTGGATTTTTTAAGCCAATTCGGTGCACAAGTTCCACAGTTCTGACCTGAACGTCTAGATTATTATGCAGCATATCTTTTGTTACAAAGGATTCCAAGGCTGCGGGATTTTCTTTATCGTGCTCTTTCACGCCATGTATGATAAGGTTATTGCGTCGAATCCTATTTGACAACTCATCAATTTCTGCAGTCATTTGGGCAACTTCACTGCGCATAGCGTGCACAGTTGCCTCACACTTATCAACTTTCTCGTGATATTGCTTGAGTGACGAGAGAGTCGCTGCAATTTGTGAAAGCCTCTGCTGCACATTTGATGGACCAGTTTCTAAGGTCGAGTGTGAAGTTCGGAGTTCAGTTAGAGCCCGCAATATTTCATCTGGTTTATCAAGACCCGGATTTTGCCCTAGGTCACCACTCTGTTGCAATAGAATGAGAATGACGCGCAATGATTCGAAACAACAAAGCAGTGTGCACTGAGGGCTCGGCAGCACTACCAAACAGACATCATTGCTCTTAGCGCAGGCACAAAATCACCATTCGTTAGCAACCTGTACGAAGAACAGTACGAAGTATTTCGTAGTGCTCCGGGTGGTGCTACCAAGCCCACTGACTTGCGCGTGGTTGCTCGGCTTCCTTCTAAGCTGCTCCACCGATGTTGAGCCAAATGAACAATCCAGGTGGGACTCAGCCGGCACGAAATACATCAGACATGAGCACATCGGTATCAATGCTGGCAATACGCCCAGTGCAGCGGAAATGGTTTGTCGTGTGATCGACGCCATTGTGCCATCGCCTTTGCCGAGGCAGAGCAGGAACCAGCGCTGCATCCACGTAACCCGCGCTGGATCTGTACGAAGAACAGTACGAAGTATGTCATAGTGCTCCGGGCGGTGCTAGCAAGTCCACACACTTCTGCACACTTCTGCCTTTTCATTGCACAGAGAAGCGTCAGATGGTCTTGTAGAATATCAGTTAAATGTCTGCTAGGAAACAGTTTAGCATGATGGAGGAGAGGTGTACTTAAACTCAAATTTGAGGCCTCTTAAGACATCGCTCGAAGGATGAACTTAACGTAAGTACTTATTCACAGGTTCTAACTATTCTTCTAGAAATGTCACCTTAGGGCTCTCTAACCACCTAGCACGACATTGGAGCGGGGGGAGGTACAGCTGACCGGCGATACCCTGGCGGGCCAAATGAATGCAAAGAAGCACCCGCCCAGCAAGTT
Organism: Dermacentor albipictus; assembly: GCF_038994185.2. Lineage (NCBI taxonomy): Eukaryota > Metazoa > Arthropoda > Arachnida > Ixodida > Ixodidae > Dermacentor > Dermacentor albipictus. The sequence continues at coordinate 20,780,872 of NC_091830.1, read as the reverse complement.
CGTAGAGCAGCCATGGCAAGTGGAGTCCCCGAATGCGGACACCACTGACTCGACCTCAAGAGCAACGTCCTCGGTGCTTTAACTAAATGTGTTCTCTCTCGGTCTATTTATTTATTTATTATTTATTTAGTAATACCTCAAGGGTCCAAAATAGGACATTACATGAGGGGTGGGCATGTAAAAGGCGGGATTGATGATGTGGAAATTAGAAGGATGAGTCGGGACACTCAATGGCAGATCGAAAGCGTGCTGTATCGCGGATGAGTGCAGTTTGTCTGGGAAGGCCATTCCAGTCTCGGGCAGTTCGGACGAAGAATGACTGCAGGAACGTAGTGGTGCGGGCTTGTGGTGGGATTACGGAGTTCGGATGGCCTGTTCGACGAACACGATGAGCCAGCTGAACCAGCTGGCTGTCAGGAGGTATGGAATAAAAAAACTTGTGATAGAGGCATAGGCGAGAGATGAGACGACGAGAGGCAAGAGGCGATAGGTCTAGTTTAGATTTTAGGGATGAAACGCTAGTGTGATATGAGTAATCTGAAAGAATAAATCTAGCAGCACGGTTTTGAACGCTTTCAAGGGCTTTAGTGAGATTAGTTTGGTAAGGGTCAAAGATAGCACATGCATATTCAAGTTTTGGTCACACAAGGGTTTTATAGGCAACTGATTTCACGGGTGGTTGTGCCATGAAGAGATTACGGCGAAGATAACCAAGAATTTTGTTAGCTGAATTAATTATGTGGCTTACATGATTTGTCCAAGACAAATCTTTGGATAGGTGAATTCCTAAGTACTTGAAGGAGTCGGTAGTAGATATAGTGCAGTTGTTAATCTTGTAGGCAGGGGGAATGTAGTTAGGTCGACGATGGAATGAAACATGTACAGTCTTACTAATGTTTAGGGACATGAGCCATGTAGCACACCAGTCTTGAATACGAAAGAGGTCCTCCTGAAGAGTAGAGACGTCTGCGATGGTTTTGATAGGGCGGTACAGGACACAATCATCAGCGAAAAGACGTATTGCAGAGGTTACAGCGAATGGCAGGTCATTAATGTAGATTAAAAATAGGAGTGGCCCAAGAACAGTGCCCTGAGGTACACCAGATAGAACGGAGGAAACGGAAGACCAGGACCAGGATGCGTCAAAACATGCGGACAGTTCAGTGATTAATAGATACTGCCGACGTCTCTCGAGAACGATCATATAATTTGAACAAATGTAGCTGAGCCGTCAGGACGTGTAATATACAGTCTAGGGTAGGTATATAGGCTTCCTAATACGAAAGAGTGTTGCCAAGGAATATAGGTAGCCCATGGAACGAGCGTGTAGAGCATCTCGTTATAAAAGCGCACGAGGTATAATTTTGTAGACGAGGGCCACCAGCACCCAGTCAAAAGCGTCCTCTTTGTGCCAGGCACGCACCCTTCTAGCGCAGATGGCTCACAGACAGCATGTGGCTATATGTAACTGAAGGAGAGATTGGGTCTTTTTAGAGCCCAGCTCTTAGTTCATGTGTTGAGCGTTGGCGTCGGCGCCGACGCTGAACGGCGCTGCTGTAGCTCAATTGGTAGAGCATCGCACTCGAAATACGAATGTCGGGGGATCGTTCCTCATCTGCAGCATGTTGTTTCTTTATCCACTTTCATTTCCATTTTTATCGTTTGTTTGTTTGATTTATTAATCGCAAGTAATTTCCGCTATGTTAACCTTGGTGTCAGTGTTTGTTGGCTTCTGATGAGATCCCACAACTTGTATGTCAAAACACACTAGCAGCCTAGACAATACATTTTCGTTCATTAGCTAGGGCCACAGTATCTGTAGCCCGTGCAAATAACGTAAAATAAACCCTTTTTCCTTCATTCCTACCACCGGGTGTATTCGTCGATGGGCTTGGTGGATTCCCGGTCCAGACGCCACCTCGAGCAGCAACAACCCTTGGTCCCAGATGCTTCTTGACCACGTACAACCATCCTTGCAATGTCAAGTCCAACTGCAATACTTTGATGCTGGAAAATGTCATCAGCGCTCTTATCGGTCTCTTGCGTCACTCACTCGCTGCGGTGTAGCTTCGTACCAATATGACATTGCGCTGATAAACTGAGGACACATGTTCGACTCTGGCCGCGGCGGCCACATATCTGTGGGAATGAAATGAAAATACGCTCCTGTGTCCGTAATCAATATACGCTTGTGAAAATTAATTCCGAGCCCACCACTACGGATCTTCACAAGCAGATCGCGGTTTTCGTATATACACGTCAAATCTCAGAATTTTATTTTGTGCTCACGCAATCGGCTAACACCAAACAGCCATGATGCGATAACCACTTCGCGAGTCGGCGTCCAAATGCATTGTCTTGGCATCAGGAGCAGGCGAGTTGAATTTAAGTGTAGCGACAAAAGAATTATTTTGGTAGATAAACTGAAGGCGATGTACATGCAGAGCCTCTTGCCGTAATCTTAACGTTTTATTGTTGTGGCTATCACTGTAATGCGCAGGCGCGATAAATCGCACAGACGCGTAGTTGGTGGTACTGTAGTATTAGGAACTAACGCTGTGATAAAATGCGGCAACATTTTAACGAAATATGGCTAGACAGGTTTTCAATCTGATCACCAATGCAGCACGGGCACAAGAGCGAGAAAGTTGCTTGCCGCAAGTGAATTAAAGTATTATAGTGACGTATTTTATATGACAGCGCGTTCAATTTCATTGCATTACTCAGTTTGGAGGATGCAGGAATCTTCAATGATAAAGATAAAATGGCGTAGTTTGCTTATTTAAACCGAAAAAGAACGGACTCAACTATGACCTTGTTCGTGAAATTGAACATATAATCTTGCGCAAATGTTTCGCGCTCGTGTGGATACGCCAGCTCATACGCATCTAAACATACCAGTGTTGAAGTTGGTGGAACTTGGAGGTTGTACTTGTATGAGGCTACGTGCGGACTAGGTACACAATGCGCCGATATTTGGCAAGAAACGCAACTGTTAACGTAAAGCACGCAACTATTTTGTTCCTACTTTAGTCATACGGGGCGCTGAGAGTGCAAGACCGGCAACAAATCCGAGTACGTATTTGTTAGGAGGGTAGCTACGCCTACGTCTGATTCATGTACAACAAATGTTACGCCCTGGCCAATGAGCGCGACAACCTTTATGTTTCTTTTCCGATTACAGGGCTTCCGACATCTACATTTAGAGCAACGACTAGCCGGAACGGGCTGCATGTGCGTTTGAGAGCTGTGGTTTTCTGTGTGCACGTGCTGGACCGGTATTCCTATTCCTGTGTGTACATGTATCCGGTTTGAAGGTGAGGATGTCTGCTCGTTATTTAGTATTTATATCGGCCGGCAATAACATAGGCAAGGAGTGCAGTTGCTGATGAGGACAAGCGACGTTTACGATGCTAGCGCTGCAAACCCGCAATGTCAGTGGACACTACGAGTGCGCAATTTTCGAACATTGCGACCGCAATCTGAAGCGCATTAAGCTATGTAAGGACTGCGCAGGCGAAGCGAATTAAGCTAGCTAAGGACAGCGCAGGCAGCAACAGGGTAGTGCGTGCTTCAACAATTATGCGTCAGAGACCACGAAACGTCGTGGCCCAACCAGTTTTTACCACACAAACTCCCTCGTCGCCTCTGCGCATGCGCAGTGCGCCGAACCATTAATGCTTGATTATTACACGAGCGATGCTTTCCGTCTTTCACGCCGACTTTACGATCATGTGTTACACATGAATCAGAGCACATATGTACGCTGTGCCTTTGAATATTCAAGCCGGGGAAGCTGTACCAGGAAAGAAGAGCTACTGTATATCGGCGCAGTGTGTACTCACGCGTGATTAGTATACCACCCCGTCATCGCCAGGGATCGGGGCCACAATGGCGTGCTGCGGGAATGTGTGGCAGCGTCCCTACAACTCACACAGAAACCTGGAGCGGCGATTCTAACAAGGCGGAACGGCGTCAAGAGGTGACGCACCCTGTAGAACAGCCACAGGAGCAGTGAGTGGAGAAGGCGGGACATCCGGCATTGTGTTGCGTGTATGAACGTGTTTCCAGAACCAGAATGCTCTCCGCCCCCAGCATGCGTACTAACAGAAGCCTTCTTTTACCGTGAGTGACGCCCCGTCGCCTCCTTCTAAGGCCTAGTACCGACCATGGCACCAATATTGTACATACAATGTCACTGGCTCATTGCACTGGACGCGCCGTGTGGTTAACGAGGGCTTTCAAGCTGGAATGGCTTTATATTTATGGACGTGTATACTGAAGCGACACCATTGTAGAACACGGAGGACGTGCCTTTGGAACACTTTGGCTACTACTGCCGACAGATAACGGCGGCCCACTAACTACATACGAAAAAGCGACTTCAGAGATGGAGCTGTGTGGGTAACGTACAACCTCCTTCGTCGTTATGGCGCCGTAATACGGCATACTATAACTCTTAGGGCGAGACAAACCCTTGCTTGAAATATTACGTAGAGAATCGCAGTAATACCTCGCTTACACGGCTTTGTGGTGAGAGTGCCGCATTTTCGCACCTATGAAGCACCCGGCGTTTACCAAACGTTCTCCTGCTCTTTTCTCCAAAGATATTTTGTTATTGGTTTGGTTGAAGAGAATTGCCGATCCAGAGCAATGCACATAGCGAAGGACAAACGTGAACGACGGATCGCATGACTTTCGTTATATTCGCAGTGCCGTCTGACAGTGTCTGCTAGGACCTGCTGCACACGCGCTATTGAACTGTGGGGTGTGGGCAGATTCGCACCCTATTGTCATCCTCTAGACCCTCGATGACATCGTAAAGATTTCTATATCATGCCGATGGAGCGCTGCATGATGTTCCAGCTGTGATAGCGAGAGGGAAATAAAAGGGAGCTGGTACATTGTTCGACTCGTCACCAGTGCATCGTGCAGCCTGATCATTGAAGAAGGGTGATTTCCCCCATTGCTCACTATCACATCTACGGATCACATTGAGACGCTAAGATAGTGATGTCACAATCGAATCCACAGCTCGTCGCCAGTGTAGACGGTAGTCAATAATGACACCCAAAAAGCGCTTGTGCTTCAGTTTACAAAGGCAAGATTGATCAAGGTCTATCTTCAGCCGCACATACCGTCTTGCTTCACTTGGAAACATGACGAAGTTAGATTTTTCCACCGGGAGAGTCAACCCAACACCTTGAAGGTAATTTTGAACTGAAAGTAATTCCTGTCGAGCTATCAGAGCTAAACGCTTGTGTTGATATCCGGTTAACCAAAGACAAATGTCGTCCGCATATATCGGCATATGGACATATGCCTGCAATGTTTTTGCACCTCAGCGGGAAGACCATCCATTAAAGCATTAAAGAGCGTTGGGGAAAGAACGCTTCCCTGAGGTACACCTCGCGATACTGCCATTTCGGTGCTTATGGTACTTCTTAACCGCACTTTCATTTTACGATCACTAATAAATGAGGGAACGAATCACAGTAGATAGCCCGGTATGCCTATGGCCTGCAAACTATTTAGTATTGAGCTCTGAAGGACGCTGTCATAAGCCTTTGATACGTCTAGGAAAATAGCTAGTGTTGAAAGGCCGAAAGCTCTATGATGTTCACTGTGGCTTATCAAGTCCAAGACGCTATCTTGCGTGCTTAAACTTGTGCGAAATCCAGTCATGAATGTTGGCAGAGCCCTTTTATCTTCGATCCTAGAAGATAAACGCTTACTTGCCAGCTTCTCCATGAGCTCGGCCACACACGATGTCAGTGATACAGGGCGATACGAGGTAAGTTTGTCATTTCTTTGCCAGAATTGGAGAGCTCTTGGCGTGCCACAGACTGCTGCTAACAATGCAGTACTTTATGAGTCTCTATCGAGACTTCTTAGCGTAGCCGGTTCAGAAAGGTTATTGGTGCAACTTGACCGCCTCAAACAGATGGTAGCCTAGCGAGCCCTTCCACAGCACGTTCGAAAGAGATGTGTGTCCCGAGCCTACTTGGCCCCTAATACTCTTGGTCTTGAGACTAGAGGTCGAACTAAGAGGTTGAAACCACTTTGGTCATTCGCGAGCCTCGATTTTTCGTTGACAATTCCTCACGTTCGCGCTAAGGGGAGTTCCCATTTGGCGGCCACGTGATCGCTCGTACTGGAACATCTTGAGACTGAATATGCACGTCATCTTCAAATTTTTACTGGTGGCTCTGTGAACAAGGTCAGAAGATCTTGTGCAGCTGGTTTTCACATTCCCTCTTTGAAGTATGATTGGTCTATTCGCTTCAATGTAGTCGTGTCCTCCACAACGGCCGAAAGTGTTGCCATTGAGGCAGCTCTAAAGAAGCTACGGTTTTGTACGCCTCAACCTGTGGTCATTCTTACAGATTGAAAATGTGCCCTTCAAAAGTTAGAGCATGGGTTCCCTACTGATGCCTTATGTCTTAGCTCCCTACGCTCGATGCACAATCTCCATATCAATGGCTTCTCCATACGTTTCCAATGGGTGCACTCGCACATCGGTATCATAGGCGACGAGATGGCGGACAGCCTCGCTGTCTGGGAATCCATTGAGAAAAGTGCCTCAAGAGAAGAGACTTCAGAGAAGAGGTGTTGTGCCACTTCAGTTCTTTGTGGAGCTCACCTCACAACCATGTGTGACCAAGGGCCTCAAAAGAAATCAAGCCACTTTACTGCTCCGCATTCGCAGGGGCTTTGCTCGTACCTCTGCGTGGATGTATAAGACTGACCTGGCGCTGTCTCCATTATGTTCAACGTGTGGTGTGTGCGGTGACGTAGAACATTACCTTATGTGCCGTACTCTGTATAACGCGGAAAGGAGTGTGTTATTCGGGTCCCTCAAGGAGGCCGGAGTTCCTCACAGTTCTCTTCAGGACATTGTTTTCCCGCGCTGGAACCGGTTGTGTAGGAAGGAGGTTTCTCGCCTTTTTTTAAATGACCTGCACGACACGGATTTGGCCTTCACATGGTGACCTTAGGAGCGACTATTTGTATTTGTGAGGTCTGTGTCTGATTCATGTGATTTATTTAGTTTATGTGTCGCTACGGTGGAGCAATTGCCGGCAGCAACTGCAAGGCTAATCCTAACAGTAGCCTACTACCACTCAACTCGACGCTGCATGATATCTCTCACTATTTGCCATCATTATCAGCAGCCGCAGCATCAGTATGTTTTGTCAGGCGATACACCGAAGTCGATTGAAATGGATCGCGAAGCGTTGCGCGAAAAGCGATCCAGAAACAATTGTCAGTAGCATGAACAAGGCCAGTTGTGGAACTTGCAATTGAATAGAGACTACCCGAGGAGGAGACACACAGTTAAAGTTATTTTTCTTATAGAAACGACACAACCTTCATTGCATTAACACAAAATAATATTCCCAATTCCTCTTGTTTAAGTGTGACGCAGAAGCAAAGTTGAATGTGTTTCTCTCGATACTTAATAAAAAAATGGCTGTGGCTTAGGTAAGGTTAAGCCCAGGATGCGAAGCATACTAGCCTTTATTTTAGTTGTTGAACCACTGTTTAGCTTGGTGAACTGCTGTTGCTTGGCTATATTTGGTTCGGCTAGACGAAGACAGAACTCATGCGTTACTCTGCTTCGCCTTGGACGCGGTGAGCGTCGAGCAACGCAGCGTTCGGCGCGGCAACGAAATGTGCGCCTGAGCAAGCGACGCACGCCTGAGCCTTAGAAACAGCTCGTTTCTAAGGCAACACCGCATTCACTAGAGGCGCTTTTGTACCGCTTTGAAGCATCGTACTCGTGACTCAGTGGTAGCGTCTCCGTCTCACACTCCGGAGACCCTGGTTCGATTCCCACCCAGCCCATCTTGCAAGAGCTGAGCCAAAGCCACTTCTCCTCTGTCGTGACGTCACGGTGTCACGTGGTTTCAAGGCGACACCGCCGCGCCTGAGGAGCTGGGTTGGGCTCTCGTAATATGCTTCGCATAAAATGCCTCTTTTCCGGGACCTGCAAGAAGAAGCGGCATTAACGTCGCTACCCATATGTATGGCAACGCAGAGGCTCGATACTGGGCATTCTGTAATTCTGCCACGTTGTAGAATTCTGTAATGGCGGCATGTTGAGCCAATGACGAAGGAAGTAGAACGCCGTTGGGCACATCAGAGCTGACCAGATGGCGAATTTGACATTGCCCAAATGGCACTCCAGTTCTTGTAGAGTGCAAAAAGGTGCGCTGACAAACCTTGCCTACTATCAATGCACCCGCTCCTTCAAGACAGCATCTTGTTAATTCTTGAGCTCAATCTCTCGATAAGTGCAACTCCTGATAAACGCAACTTATTTATCTGCTTCCTCTAGGTGTCATTTAAAGAGAGTCTACTGTATACTTACTCACTTTAATGAAATTCTCACATGAGGTCGCTTTGACGTCACAAATTTTGACAACGTATACTCTAGCCTAGTTCGTTATTTATCGATAAACGAAGTGTTACATTGTATTCTAAAGGAAACAATGACCCAATGTTTTGAAAAATTTTCCTGTGCCATAACATCCCATATACAAGAACTGATTTAGCATCCATGACGTCGCACTGATCACGTACTGCTGTTGAGGTTCTGAGGCGAACTTCAAAAAAAAGAAAAAAAACTGAAGTTATAGCTTCATTTCTCGCACTAGTAACAAAGGATTTCCCGCGACAGTAAAAACAACGTTGAAATAAGTGTTTACTAACAGGAAATTGTTGAGAGTAGCTTTTTAGTGTCCATTTAAAACAATCGATGTCGACGGTGGGGACTTTGATAACATCTTCACCAGCAGTTTCGTCGTGAGACTGATGGTGAGGTCGGCAACCTCGCTTGGTACGGTCGCGATCAGTAATGGGTAGAGTTGGTCTAATCCCCATGGTGACAGATAGTGTGTCTTCGGGTGTGTCTCCAGGATTGCCTTTTCCAAGACGTCGACACACTCCTCTGGGTTATCCCTGATGAGCAATTGGGTGAACTTGTCAACAGCCCTGAGCAGATAGTCGACTTCTGCATGGCTGTACTCCGCGACGACTTCGGGTGCTTGTTTCCGCAACTCGAGCATCACGCTTTCCTTGGGAACGCTGTACATCGAGACGAGTGACGTCCTTTTCAGGAAAACAAAGAAAATGAGCATTTGTGAGTAAGATAAATCATGGCGATCGGTGATTGATTGGTTTTGCTTACAACTTCATGATAGCGTGATGCTCAGGTGCTGACCTTAAAGAGTAGCCAGAGATGGTAGCCTGGGTAAATAACTAAATTATAGAGTTTAGCATCGCGATACGTCAAAGTCTGTTATGAGGGAGGCCACCGTAAAAGGGAACTGCGTTTCCGCAATCGTTTAAATATTGTATGAAACTTAAGTGGTGCACCGGTTTTCCTACCATGTGGCACAGCTTCATTTCATCGCTTTTTACCATGTAGTTTTTGCTAATTGCGATGAAATGTTTCTTTTTCACAAATAATTCATCTTACTGGGCGATTATTTAGTGCACTTGACCCCGTCGAGCTGGTGCTTCGCTCAATTTTCAGAAAATGCTTGAACAAAAAAACGTGGCATGGATGATTATTTTAGCCCACTAAGCAATACTCACTGTTTGTAATGTTCCCAAAAACGTTTAGGGGCACGAGTCAGAAAATAAATGATATTAATCACGGCTACGCAGGGAGTACTCACTGAGAAACTGGCTTCCAGAAACTCGGTAGGAGAAGTCTCACGACTGACCGAAACCGGAAGGACAAGAGAGAAAGAGAGATAGCAAAAAGAGGAAAGGCAGGGAGGTCAACCAGACGAGCGTCCGGTTTGCTACCCTACGCTGGGGCAGAGCGAAAGGGGGAATAGAAAGAAGAAAATAAGAAGGAAGTGAAGACTGTGTGCAGTGAAGCACGGTGAAGGAGAAAGTTTATGCACATTGTGTGCTTCAAGGTCATTGTGAAGCTAGCTTAAGCTTCACAGTGATGTCGCATGCAGGCGCTAGCCGTCAGGCATCGAGCTACGATTTCCCTGGAGATATATTTAGGAAACCATTCAAAGCCGATAGCAGACTACGACCTCTATATAGGTGGATTACCTCAAGAAGGGGGACATTAGTTTCACCACCAATAGCGACGTCAACTTTTTTTCATAAGTTTACTCAAAAATAAATTGATGCGCATATGGAAACCACAATATTGAAGCAGTAGTGAAGTATTGTTTGCTTAACAGAAATCTTTTGACCAGCACCGCTTCCTACATACCCGTCCTCAATATGTGCTACGGAATACATTGGCGTTATGATTCTTTGCCGAAAGCATGCATTTAGCAGGTTGGGCGATGTTACCTGCCACAGCAGCACTGTTCTCTTTTCCTCTGCCGATTTTAGGGAATGATATCACTAAAGCTCTGCTAGTCAGATAGAATTCACGCTGAACAGACTGGACTTCACTACTGGTCGGCTTGATATTAGCGATTTCAACGTTCTAAAACAGAAGAACAAGCAGTTATACAGTGAACGTTTTAAGTAAAAAACTGCGCTTAGCGATTTCCTATGCATGTAGTTACCGTCATATTAAGAAATCAATCTGAAAAGCAAGCGATCTATTTTCTTTAATGTTAGAGTGTACGACCCCGTCCCGTTATCAATTCATACAAATGACTGAACACTGCTATCTTGCACAATTTAAGCGATAAAAAGTGTGTTCCATTCAATGAAAAACATGGGGCATAAGTGATGTAAGCCAGAATACTTCAAACGAACGGGCACCCATATAATAATGCACTCTGTGCGCACAACACTATGACGTGCTTACCTGTAAATGGAAGGCTCCACGGTGATCATGTCGACACCCTTCCCACTGCACTCCCTGCGGAAAGCGTCCATCATGGAAACCACGGCGTGCTTCGTCATGCAGTACGGCGCCACCATGGGAACTGTGAAATGGCCTGGATGCAAAAAGAATCAAGAATAGAGAAAGCAGTGGCATAACTGATGGAGACGTGCATATAAAAGCTACCAACAGAGAACAGAGAACAAACGGATGAATAGAAAAGCAGGGAGGTTAACCAGAGGTCGGTATATTTAGTTACCCTGCAGGGGGTCAATAGATTGCGAAAAAAGAAAGATAGCAGTGCAAAAAATAGAAAGCCGAGCATATAATCCAGTAGTAGTAGGCAGCGTTCTCACAGTCTATTTATTTATAATCTCTTGGAGCCAAGGAACTTTGACGGCATAGTTTAGCCCCCTGCGCGACATTCCTTTGGGTGCACTGACTTACAACTTTCGGTTCCAATTGTCCTCGATTATCCAGTTTATGTTTTATGCACATCACTAGCTTACCTCTCACCACTATAGCGCGGGCAGGCATAAAAGTCTACGAATGTCTTGTCGCGGGTGGATGTGTCGCGTGTAGACGTCCTGGATTGGGTAAGAAGCTGGAGCTCAGATAGCACTCGCAACAATTTACGTAAAAGGTCTACTGAACATGTGTAAACGTATTTACCTGGCTATACCTATTTAGAGGCTCTACCTGTTGACTTATGATCTTGCCGTTCTTTTTGACTATCGTCTGTATACTGTTTAAAAAAGAGCATTCGGAAGTCTACAGGGCGAGACTTGTCAATAGCCGCTGTCGGTGAGCAGTCCATTCAGCTTGTAATGACTATAACTGAACTATATCAATATAAGGCAGGACAACTTCTTCGTGGCCTTGTTGGAGTTTGCTTAAGTATTACATATGTTTACAGCTGAGACGATGAAACATAAAGAGGAACAAAAATGGCGACACCGGCCATAGCTTTCAACTGTTTTTTTTTTCTTTTCAGTTTACAAACGTGGAAATGCGCAAACAATAGAGGCGGCATGACCAGACTGAAACACGAAATTGATATGTCGTACGTAAAGAACAAAATTCAACGATTATTCGGACAACCAGTTGTCGAAGAAGGTGATTTTTTAATTGTACTGCATAATGGACGTTCTTTTTTTCTCGCTCATCATCTCATGTTAACCTATGATTTTTATACTTTTAATCCGCTGTGTCATTTTCATATTGCCTTATAAGATCCCACCTGGTTTAGTGCAAACTCTTTTAATTTTCTATAGAATAAGCTAGTTGCGGTTACCAGCCATGTTGTAGCCTTTCTTTTACTTTTTTTCTTGTTTCGTTATTTACCAGCAATTATCATCATCATCACATGAACTTTATTTCTCGTCAGAGCGAAGGGAAACTGGTACTAAAGGCACGAAGGCCTCACAGAGGTCCCAGGCCCCACGGTTACAACAGCGGTTATAATCAGTACAAATGAATGCGCATACAACGTACATACATTTCGCAAAAGAGAGCATAATTTTAGTAACAGAAATGATTACAATATTTGTTCGTTGGGATCAGGAAGCCGCATAAACATTAGCATGAATGCTATCTATATGCACTCGTTGTTAGGTAATACATGCCTACATATAGATGCAATAAAATGAAAATGTTAATAGTTAGTGAAAGCAATTGTCATCGGTGAGTGATAATGCACTAAGCTGTCTTTTGTAGGAGCTTTCCGAAGCACTAAAGTTTAACAGTTCTCCTACCTTGTTTACCATTTCTGTCGACTGATATATGAATGTTTGTTTACCATAATTTGTTCTTGGTTTCGGTAAATGTCTGGCAGTCCGGCGCATTGAATAACGAGATATTTCATCGTTGTCTATTTCGGTGAATAATTTTTGTTTATGCATGTTGATCAGAAATTTCTCATAATATATTCTGTCTGCTCAAGAAGGGAGTAGCGTTGAAATAATGGAGCTGTTTCAAGGTCTACGAAACGGTCATGGTAATTGCAGTATATACGAAGGATTCGTCTCTGTAAAAGAATTAACTTGTAGTTTGTTCTTGAAGTTGTTCCCCAAACCAGGACCCCGTAGCCGAGTTTAGAGTAAAGGAGGGTATTGTATTACTGTTGTTTGAGCCAAGGCGGAATCAGCTGGGTTATCCTGTTAATGATACCGACAGAGTCAGAAAGGTCATTGCATAGCGTCCTTATCTGCGAACTCCAAGATAAATGTTCGTCAAACCATACGCCTAAGAATTTTTGGTCTTGGACATAGTTAATTGCTGTACCATTGTAATTAATGTTAATGTAATTGGGTATGCTCTTGTTACGAGCACTGAATAAAATGTATGTTGTTTTTGCAGTATTTAATTCAAGACTATTTGCGCTCAACCAAACTGATAAGCGATTTAGATACGCAATAAAACTGACAGAAAGTTCAGAAGTGTCATTGGATGTAAAAAACACGTTGGTATCATCGGCATACATTGCCAAGTCAGGCGAGTCGGGTAATCATACAATATCATTTACATAAATTAAGAACAATAGTGGGCCCTGTTTTGGGCCCTGTTTTGAGCCCTGATGTACACCCTGTTTTATAAGCAAAATGTCACAGATCATAAAATTTATCTAAACAAATTGGTTTCGTTCGTTAAGTAACTTCTTATTAAATCATTACTGGGGCCGCGTATTCCGTAGATGTCTAGTTTATGTAATATTTTATGATTGATCGAGTCTAAAGCTTTCCGCAAATCTAAAAAAAGTCAACGTATAACCTTCTCGTTTTTGATGTTCTCAATTATTTTATCCTCGATATCCAGACGGACTTGCTCTGCTGACTTATTCTTTTGGAAATCATACTGGTACTTTGAGATTACATTGTGTTTAGTCACAAAAGACCACAGCCTGTCAACCACGACGCTTTCGAAAAGCTTTGAAAATATATTTAAGACCGATACTGGTTTGTAATTTGAGACATGATCTTTCGCACCACCTTCAGGGATTGGTGTTATGCGAGCGGTTTTTAGCGCATCTGGGAAAATTTTTGAAGATATTGACAAATTAACAATATAAACTAGAGCGACACTTATTTCACTTGAGACATATTTGATTGGCTTCGGTTGAATTCCGTTGGGTCCTGCCGAGGCTGTGCTATTCGTTTTGTCTATCAGATTTCGCATCTCAACGCTATCTGTGGGTTGCAGAAAAATGGAGCTGGTCACCGGCTGGATGTCGATTGCATGAATCACTCTTCTTACGCCTCCTCTCGAGGTACCTGAACCAGTCTGAACAAAATGTTCGTTCATGCTGGTCATTTGACTTGTGCAATAATGGTATCTGAGACGCGATACTCGACTTTCTACTTGTTATATAATTCACTGCTTTCTATATCAGTTTAGGTTGGTTGCGTATGCTAGAAAGCAGTTGTAGATAGTAACCTTGTTTAGCTTTCTTCAGTTTGCTTTGTAGGTGATTTCTGAACTTTTTTAATGTCACCAACTGTTCTTGATCACGTGTTTTTTATGAAAAGATGGTACATCGCATTTTTTTTTTGTCATTATACCAATAATGGTTTATCTAAGGTTTTCGTACTTTCTTTTTATGATATGTTCACATCGTAGCGGGAAAGCCGATTTATAAGAAGTTTGTAAGCTGGAAAAAAAATGTTGAAAGCTGCGTTAACATCACTTTCATTGTAGATCGCCTGCCAGTCTATAGCTACAATTATTTCCTGAAAGTGTTGTAACGAAAAGTTATTTATTCTTCGCCGATGACAAGTTGTCCGGGTAGCACGATTTTTAGTGCGATTGGTAAAGGAAAATAGGGGTAAATGATCGCTTATATCACTTGTAAGAATACCGGCAAGTACTTCAGCTTCATTTAAGTTCGCAACACTGATGTCAATCAATGTGGCGCTATTCTCTGTAACTCTGGTTGGTAACTTAATGTGGTTTGTGCAGGCAGGGCAAGCTAGAACTGATTTCAGATGCCATGCCCATGTGGCATGTGAACTCATGTCTATGTTTATATCTCCCATGATTATCACAGGTTCATTGCTAGAACAGGGGTGCGATAGCAACGCGTGTAAAAAATTGCAAAATATTTATTTCTCGCCAGAAGGAGGTCAATATATCGCCAATGTTATGGTCTTTCCTATATATACAGTAAGGCATTCTACGTGTTCAGTAACTGCAGAGAATTCCTCAACTACGGTAAAATGTAATCTCTCTTTTATGTACATAGCAACACCACCTCCCCTTTGATTGATTCTAGTTATGTGCTGCGAGCGATATTCATCAATAACAGGTATGTGGTCGTTTTGTAATAACCATGTTTCGGTGAAATATATAACATCGAATTTATTTTCTATTGTCGACATCATATTGTGAATTTCGTCTAATTTGTTTCTTATGCTTCTGGCATTTATATGCATTGTCGAAAAACTTTTTAAACCTGTGGTTTCTCTGTTGAGACGAAGGATGTTATAATAAGTGTCATATTATAATAAGTGTCATTATAATTACGTCATTCGGATGAGAAAGTAGTGCACTATGTGTCTGCGGGCACTATATAGTCTCGAGATTGCACGTTCCTTACATCATAAGGGTCACACACAAGGACAAACTATGACGTCTTGAAAGCTTAGGTATACTTACGCTTTAACTCTGAAAATTTGTTGCCGGCTTTTGTACGCATTCGGCTTCTCACACAGTTTCCTAGGACCTTAATATAGGCGAACAGCTTTAGAGACATCAAGAAGCTGATCTCATCAAGTTATGACTTGCTACCTTTTTCTTGCTGTTTCGGGTGGTGTTTGCGAAAATGGGGCCTACATGGTGTTCCCGACTTATTCTAGTGTACAGGCAGTTATAGTAATATTTTATAGTAACATGTTTCCCCAGCTGATGGCGCCTTGGGAAACCGAAACTCCGTTAGATAGCAAGATGCAACGAAATTCTTCGCATAACATCATTTTCTAGAGCGTGCGACGTCTGCATACCACACGTAAAAAAGAAAGAAAAAAAAACGAAAACAGTCCCACATGCGCTCATTATTTGATGAGGGGCAAGGTTGTGTTGAATTCTGGGTTAATTTTGAACATCAGGCATTTTATAACGTGCACTAAAACCATGGTGCACGGTCGAGCTTGTTTTATTTTGTGGGCATACCAGTCCATCAAATTACAGCCTCCCCAGCTGGTTGTTAAACACACGACCTCATTCTGAGTAGTATAAAGTCATGGAAATTAAGCCATCACGGCGGGTTACACGTTAAAACAAAGCACTTCTCGACCCGATGCTTCGAAATTCACGCGTACCTCGCTTACAGACTTCGCTAGCTGTTTTCATATTGTCACGTACTAGTGCCGGTGAAGAAAGCAGCAATGCTGTGTATGGGGAGGACTAAACTAGCGTTTTATTGGGTGAACCTGTGCCCTCAAAGAAAAAGAAAAGATATGGCCGCACTCAAAGGACAACAATAGAGGCGAACACAGTCGGCGATCGTCGAAAATCTGATCAGCGGATCAAGTGCGTGGACATTTCACTTAGTGGCATGGTTTGTATAGTTTGTTGCATAGTTTAGTTTAGTTTATAGCATAGTGTAGTTTATAGCATAGTTTGTTGCTAATCGCCTGATGTTTTTTTTATACATGAATCATTGAAGGTGCCAGAGTAATCGCTGGTGCCCGCGCGCCTTCCTGGAAGCACTACGAAATTCACGTCGCCCATACATGCAATCAGATTACTCAAGGTTCGGCGACAACGGACAGCGGAAAGAACCATCGCTAACAATCGAGAAACTTCCGATACATGGAGCCGCATCCTTCGCTGAGCGATAACATTTCTTAGACGGTGAAATGCGGCCACCCCAATAAACAAGTAAACGTGTTGGTATTTTAATTGTGGTCTGTTGTCGATGATCGTAGCAATCATTTTGAGAATTTTCGATGTCCTTTCTTGACAACGGCATGTTGCAGCCCCTTCGTTGAAAAAAAAATATCATAGAATCATAAATGAAGGGACGCAGAGAAAAGTGCGATGGAATATTGTGGAACTGTGCCTCCCCCCCCCCCGTCCCCCTCCAAAAAAAATTTCAGTTAGGGTTGTGTTCGGTGACACATAATCGCTGTAAAACTGCGTCCAATATTGCCGGCATTCTATTAAATTATGACTTCACTACAGACGTGAGTTCTTCGACTTATTGAGTAGCATGGGAAGATATTTGAGTATAGAGTAGCACGGAAAGATATATTTTTCATCCCGAGGCTCATGGCTAAAACGTATTGTAAGCAAAAAGAGTTTACAGAGCACGGGATCCACAAAATTGCTGCACGCCTGCGAAGCCTGTGTGTATAGCCTTGAAGTCAAACTTCCAGTGTAGTATATGCCTTGCGAGCTACGCAGTCATCTGTTGCATCTTAAGCACCATTCGTTTACAAGGGAGAACATTTGCAGTTTGACCTTGCCTCGTATTCTTTTGTAGCCCACAGTATGCAATGAAATTTCCAAAATATCGTGCTATTTAAGATACAAAAGTGAAGAAACTATGTGCAAAAAAATTTGATGTGGAGCGGGAGCGACTGCGTCAGCTACCCCATTTGTGTTATAGCGGTATAAATAAATAAATAAATGAATAGGTAAAAATTATTGCAGGAATATATACATATACAAATAATAAAAGACATCAGTACTCCAATAAAGTATAACTGCAAAGTAAGAATTAAACAAATATGGATAAAGCCGCATAGGAGAGGTCACTTCACGCCTTTATATGCCACTAAGTGAATGACATATACTTTTTCTATTCCTCATCCATTGATGGAAGCAATCTCCACGTACACACAGGGTACACTCACAAAGTACAAGCTCAGTCCGAAGTACAGTGCATAAGTGCGTCCCCGCAATTGTACAAGACGAGTTAATACTAACTCTGATTTGTGTCCATTAAAATGCATTTTTAAGCCCTTCGCTTCTGCCTCATCTACAGCGTGGTATTTTCATTCTAAGCATGAATTACAAAGGAAAATATCCATAATGTCAACAATACAAAGAGCGAATCATAGATGTTAGCTGCAAACCGAGGGGGCTGGCCAAGGTGACGACTCTGCCTTGGCTCTTTCTCAGCAGAGGCAGGAATTTTTTGATGATGCGAAGAGTTCCAAGAACGTTGACGTCAAAGACTTTAGCGACTGTTTCCGTCGTCAGCCATTCGAGGAATCCGCCGGTTCCAATTCCAGCATTCGCCACCACCGACCAAAGCACTGCAGTCAAAACACATTAGTCGAGTCATAAAAAGTAGCCGAAGTGAATAAATACCATTAAAAATTTCAACTTCTCACCTCGAGTAACTGGGGCAGTTTCACTTTATTATTTTTTTCCGTTGCGGCTATGTTATGTTCAACTTGTTTATTCCACCGTTAAATTTGGACAACCTGCGGTTGATAGGCTTAGTTCAATAATAACGAGGTGGAGACTATGCGGTTATTATAATTGCTCTGTCACGTGCTAATCGCGGGATGGCTTATTTTTCAGAAGTGCTCACAGCGCTGTTCATTAACACGGCACAGGTAAGTCCTGGTGAACATGACGTCAGTTATCGTAATCTAAATTCTACCCGCCGCGGTTGCTCAGTGGCTATGGTGTTAGGCTGCTGAGCACGAGGTCGCGGGATCGAATCCCGGCCACGGGGGCCGCATTTCGATGGGGGCGAAATGCGAAAACACCCGTGTACTTATATTTAGGTGCTCGTTAAAGAACCCCAGGTGGTCGAAATTTCCGGAGTCCTCCACTACGGCGTGCCTCATAATCAGAAAGTGGTTTTGGCACGTAAAACCCCATACTGTAATCTAATCTAAATTCTACTAGCATCGATGAAGTATCACTGCGCTTTCTTCTTTGGAGGTGCATATTTGAGTCACTTCTTCTCTAGCCGAGACAGTCTGAAAATTCGTAAAGAGTAAGCCTTAATTTGGGCAAAACCAGTGATTCACAGACTTGCTTTGGTGCCTTTATCTTGTATATGTCGTTCGGCTGTTTGTGGCGGTGCCCATGACACTTCTGACACTCCTGGCGTCTGCATGGTGATAGCGTGACAGATCATTTTCATTGCGCAGGGCTTTGTAACTTGTGGGTCGTGGCGCACCACAGTAACTCCTTTAAGCAGCCTGTAGTCAGTCTGGTGGGCCCAGGCAACTTAACCTGTATACTTTGGACAAGAGGGGTGCGGCCAGTTAGACACCCGTGTGGTGCCGTTTTCCCTTTCTTTTACGTTTTCGCTACATAGAATTTTACCTCTGAGAGGCATGTACAGCACAAGCCAACCACTTCGCGCACTCTATCAGGTATAACCCCCCCCCCCTCCCCCCTTTTAGTAAAGCGCTCGCAGCCGGCACGAATTTGTCGCTTCGCAGCGCAGCAGATTTGTGTGCCAAGCCACCGGCTGCCACAAGGGCTTCGCACATTTCTCGCAACGAATCACGCAAACCCGCGAAGCGAGAAAGTGCTCAGTTAGGGGCATTGCGAATAGGCGTGGCCGGAATTGGCAGCTTCAGAATGGTAGATTAAGGCCGTTGCCTAACTAACCCAAGCTAGCAAGATAAAGGGATCCTAACTGAAAGTGGCTCCTGCATGCACGTGTAATTATATTGCGCCTTTCATTGCTTCATGCACATTTATTAAGGCTCATGCCGCGCACGTAGATTGCCTCAAGGAGGTGCGGTCCGTCCCGCCAAGGCGAAGCCGACATCAGCGGGAATAACCACTGGAATGCCAGCATTAGGTAATCGTAGAGTTAAAAACTAATGGCGATTCCCTAGCGCGGGTGTACCTGTTAGACCAGTGCAAACAGCTGCACTTTGCAGTTTTCGCACGCACATCGCTGAAAGCCTGGTCGAATGTGTGAGTGCCCTACTCAGAGTAGACGTTCTACACAGGAGCAGTCTCAGAAATGCATTTAAATATTGTGCACTCAATTACATCTGTACAATGCAAGAACCAGCGGTCACTTTAATCGTCGTGTTTTTATCATTTTTAACAAGCCATCAGTGTCTTTATGACAACACATTTCTGTAGCCGTGAGCAAGGAACAGAGGAGAGATCCATGAAAAAAGAAAATTGCTCAGATAATAACGCGATTGGCTGCCGTATGTAGTACGCCGTGGTGTATACACCTTACAAAATGACGGCCTGCCGCAATTTGATGGCAATTTCGATGGTCAAATGGTTGGAAATAGAGCTACCAAGGTAATTCGCATCTGTCATTGTAATATTTCTTGAAATTTAGAAGTTTCCGAAAATTCGTCTTTTTTCATGGTGTCTACCAATGCAGATTTGATAGTTTCATTACACTTTAGGAACTAAAATACAACGTCATGGCTGGGCTGTTACACATGATGTGCTCCACGTCCTCGTGTTAACCTCAATGTCACATTTGCGCGTCGTCATATGGTGCAAGTGACTCACCTCTGCTGTCCAGCTGTTCCTTCACAGCGTCCAGAGCATCGTCGATTTGCTTTTGATCCGTGACGTCAAGCTGCATGACGTTAATGTTAGGGAGGAGCTTAAGTTCCTCCGCCCCGTCACTTTTCGAGCTCAGACAACCGGCGAACACTAGGAAACCTTTACGGGAGAGCCGCTTCGCAAGCCTGTGGCCGAAACCGGTGTCGCAACCTGTGGAACGCGGAAGAACATCGAGATGATACAATTAATGAGAAGAGCGAACTGAGCATGTTGGCATTGATTCGTGTGTTGTGTATTTTTTCCCTAGGTCTTCGCGTTTCTTTTAGAGCTGTAATCTTCGACATGGTATAATTCTTGACATTTTTCTAGATCACGTTATGGTGCTGTCAAATGTTATTGCCTCGTGAACACGAAAGCAGTGAAGACATATAGCTTGCTGCAATTCTCGGTGTGTTTATTGAGACAATAAATGGAGGCACTTAATCAGTTTGGGCAGATTATCTGCTCTTTCAACATTATAGTTTTGTGAACTTTGCGGCAATATTTGCGTTCATTACTAATGAAAAAGTTGGGTCAAAACTTTTTTTATTTCGTGCCATAGGGGTCTTCACCGACTCTCTAGCAGCGGCACGCAACTACATGAAAGACAGGGTCTCCATCAAAGCGATCAACATACTAAAACGCGGTAGCACCCCTCCCCCCAACACCTGCCTCATATGGTGTTCTGGGACACGAGGGACCCGAGGAGAATGAAGCGGGACACACCGTGACCCTCGCATGTGTCAACCAGGTCTCTCCGCGCGAGATTCTAGACACGTCCCACCCACCTACATCAAAGGAGAAAACAGAAACCGTAGCCCTCACTTAACCAAGCATTAATGCAGCGCTATCGGCTTGGCCGATAGCGCTGCATATGATAGCGTTTTGGTTTATTGTTAGTTTATGATAGTTTTGTTAGTTTTGGATTTGCCTTTTTTAATGCTGCAAGTTTTAGTTATAGAAAAAAAAGAACTGAATTCTCCTAGTTTATCTTTAGTTGCCAGCTCCTTTTTTGATCCTACAAAGGTCTCAATGCTTCCCTTCACTTATGATTGATTACCTTTTCCTTGTTCCAGCGTTTCGTTCAATCGACTTGTAGCTCTCAGGCTGCGCATTTATGTCCAAAATGTTGGCACCACGTGTCTTTCGCGTTTAGAATACTGTTCACCAATTCAACCCCATCTAAGCTGAATGCTAGAAGTTATGTGCATATGCTTGTTTCTTTTTATTTCCCCACTGACTCACGTCGACACTGCCTGTTCTCCTGAATATCAGAGGTTATGCAAAAGCTTGAGGGCGAAAGTTGCGAACACTCAATTGTCGAATAAATTGGATTGCTGCAATTTTCCTTTGCCAACACATCTAGGTTGCTTCAATAAAAACTAAAAAAACATGTGCCACTTGTGGCTGTAGAGCATTTGCTTGTTTGAGTAAAGCAGCTTTATTACACCCATTATTTCAGTAATACCAGCTTTTAGAACGATGGTCAAGTTGACGTGCTTGAATAGCCTTGTGGTTATTGGCGGCTCACGCTCAAGAAGCCCAGCCGTATTCATTGGCGCGTTCAACACCTCCGAGAACAGAAATCTGGCGCAGCCGAACAGGACGACTACTTCAATTGAGTTCTTTATATAATATTCTCTGTACTCGCTTGTGGCTTGTAGATTCTCCTGTCCAATGGTTCTTACGTATCTGCTTTGCCTAGCAAGCCACCAAGCGCAGACTCACTTTTGCGCAAATGAATTAAAATGCAAATTTAGATCTACAAGCGTCTCAAGAAGTAGGTTAACAAGTTCCTGACAAATGATTAAGTCAATGGATTAATGACTTTGAGGACATATTAATTCTTACCAAAATAATTCAACTATATGGTACTGCGTTAGCCAAGCAGAATAAGCTTGAATGTCTATTACCTTATAACAAGTTATTACAACGAGAACACAACAATAATAATTTTCTGCTCAAGCGTATTTTATACGAGTAACAATAAATTTCTCTGAGGTGAGTAAGCAGTCGCCTAGATCACTCTTTTTTTAAGATGAAAGAAATAATCTTGTTGGCCAAAATTTTACAAGGGCGTGGACGGACCATGATCGCCCCATTGACATCTGACTTGGGACCTCGCATTGACAGGTGAAATCGCGGGCAAAATTGCACCCCACTTTACTCGCCGATAGTGCCACCCACCTGGTAATGTAGCAACTGCCTGATAATCCAGACATTGCAAATACCAGAAGTCACACATTCGAGAATTGTCGTCGAAAGCATGACTACACACGTGTGCATGCACACAGGGATTAGCTGAGAACATATACTTGCCGGTAATGAGCACAGCCTTGCCCTCCCCACACACTTCCTTCACAAAAGCAGTCGATAGGAGGCCGGACAGTTTGTAGGAGATCCAAAGAGCAACCCACACGGACCCAATAGTCGCCGATATCTCCCGCAGAGGTGTCAGGTAACTCCATAGGCTCCACAACAAAAACAGGAGCGCAAAGAACAGTGTCCACGACGTCCTCATTTTAGGCTTGACCAAGGCGTTTGCATACTATAGATGCGGAACCCGAAGACTCCTACGCTCCACACTGCAAATTCTTCCCTCGAACTCGGTTGTCCTCGGCGAAGTAGCGTTGAAAGCTGCTTCAGGTCACTATTTGGAGGGAAGTGGACGAGATGAGAAAACGGGGGCTGGAGTACACTCGGATGAAGCTGGCAGTCGTTAATGCACACACGAACGTACTCCGCGTATCAATTGCGCCTGCACCTTCGCCCTTCTCAGCCTGAACGGGTGTTCACAGCTTCTTTCGGGTCCGTGGCGGCACGTGAGCGGCCGTTTTTCCTTGAACGCGATGCGACAGCATATCACAAGTGCGCATTATCGAAGCTGGCAGACGGCCGAGTTTTTTTGCTGCGATTGAATGACCTGCTATACGAGAGCGCCTTCTATGGGAAAAAAAAACAACGAGCGTCTCGGAATGAGGAAGTGCGGCTGCCCAAATAGCGATCTGTCTGTGCTGCAAGAGCCAAGAGCGAATAGGAACTGCGTATGGCGGCAGCCTGTAAATCTGAGCTGTATGGCATGTCGGAGCAGGATATCCACGATCGGAGGTGCGCGTGTATAGATGAGTGCTCCGATGACAACTGGTTTTCCTATTGTCCACACAGAAAGACATATATTTATACAGAGAGCGAGGGAGAGAGAGAGAAAGAGAAAGAAAGAAAGAAAGAAAGAAAGAAAGAAAGAAAGAAAGAAAGAAAGAAAGAAAGAAAGAAAGAAAGAAAGAAAGAGGTGAACGTTGTTGGGTTATTCATTGGCGAATAACAGCGGCAATAAAAGTCAAGAAAAGAACATGGCTGTGCAATACAAACTCAGAAGCTTCGCGCAGAAGTATGGTGTGCGTATCGTCAATTATTCGGCCGCCGTTGTCTCAGAGAAGCTATGAACCATTCACTTCTTCCTTACGCAACACTTTATCGCTCATGTGGGAAGAATACAAAGAGGAATAGAAAAAAAAGAAGCGTATTCCACAAAAGAGAAGCGCGCAAAGCATTTGTAGCTTCCTTGGTGGTTTTATGTTCGCGTCCTTTATGGAGATAATTACAATGCGGCTAGCGTGCTCTCCTTGCTTTACACGACCAGCCGTGGTTGCTTAGTGGCTATGGTGTTGGGCTGCTGAGTACGAGGTTGCGGGATCGAATCCCGTACATTACGGCCGCATTTCGATAGGGTCGAAATCCGAAAACACCCGTGTACTTAGATTAAGGTCCACGTTAAATAACCCCAGGTGATCCGAAGTCCTCCACTACGACGTGCCTCATAATCAGGAAGTGGTTTTGGCACGTAAAACCCCATAAGTTTTTTTTTTTGCTTTACATGAGCCTTACGATAGCGAATTTTGTTGGTACGAGGATCTCGGTACAGCGCACTAAGGACACTAAAATGCAGACATACTTTTCTAGGTTGGGCTGCTTTATCACTTTATCGAAGCTGGTAGACGGCGTTGATTTCATACATTCTTCTGAAGAGTTACGGTATACTTTCGGTTGTTCCAAGTAGGAATCTAGTATTTACTGTATGGCATTTGTTTGTTCAGTCCGGAGTCCAGAGATTTGAGAATTGGCAGGCACAGGATGGTATGTGTTAGTAAAAAAATCTCGGAATATACATGCCAAAACCTCAATCTGACTGTGAGGGAAACAGTGTAGTGAGGGGCTCCGGAATAATTTTGACCACCTGGTGATCTTTAACGTGCCCCCAATGCATGGAACACGGATGTTTTTGTTACGTGTCAGCGTAAAATGTATGAAAAATGTAATTTGCATGACGGAGAATTTGTCCTGCTTTGGCGATAAAAAATACGACTGTTATGAAGAGGAACGTTTTTCCTTATACGTGACAGGCCCTCCATTTGGGTTTATTGGAACGGAATTTATTCCTTAACAAAGTCGCAGAGACCAAGCAAGAACGCAGCATGTTGCAGTTCTAGGAGAATCTGGCCATTAAATGCATATGGTGTCTTAGCTAACGTTTTCTTTAGCTGACGATTTTTTTTTCGAACAGTTTGGCTAACATTATCTGTGACCCGGGACATAGAGCAACTTCATTGAGGATGAGCGAAAGCACGCATTTTTCGTAACAGAGTAAACAAAAAAAACGAACCTTAATAATAAAAGACGCAAAAACCTTGGGCAAATTGCATAATCAAAGGTATCACGGGCATATTTTGTACATTTTCGAACAGACACAGCAGTAAGGAAACGAAATAGAACAAAGGTGAACATGTCGCGCCAACCAAAACCTCATCCTCCGACAACCTCGCGCATTTGTTTTAAAGCAGAAAATGCATTGAAACTGTTCTCTCTGTGCATTGGTCTTAAATATACATCATTGCCGCTTTTAATGGACAGTAAAGAAGACCATTCAAGACAAGCTTTGTAAGTTAGTTGCGGTCCTGTATCCGCAAGATGGCCACATCATGATATGGGACTAGGCTTCACAGGCGAGAAAAGGTGCTAAAATGAAAGGCTGGTGATGACGCTGCCCAGAAGTTTGTGCGCAAGCTGGTTTTGATTCCATGTTTTTTATAGCGTCTAATCACCTTGAGTTAACTCTTTGGCGGTATATAAAGATTACGTTATTTCTAATGGAACCAGAACCTAACAAGTTTGGAGAAAATTCATGTGCCGTAATAACCCTAATACGTCAAAACATATTTTGAAATTGGTCACGTCACACTCAAGTGCGTTTTTACCTTCCTACTGCATTGCGCAGCTTTTTGTAAAAAAAGAAACAGAAAAAAGAACTGGAAGCGAATAAAGGCCCGCTTCACGAAGCATTTATTGCCCTGGAACAATTCGTAGAAACTATATTGTGGCAATCATTACAGTCTGAAATACGTCATAGTGCTAAATGTGGATAAGGGTGCAAGTCGATCAACGACGCCCACCCTTACACTCTTTATGGTCGTAAAGTTTGAGTGATTTATCGATTGCCACCCTTGTCACTTTAGCACTCTAAATTATTTTACACAGTATCGCGTGCTTTGGTTTCAAAAAGTACAGGCTACTGAGAAACCATATTCTTACGAAACTTTTGTGAACTGGCCTTTAGCATTTAAAGTATTTCGGGCATCCTGCTCGTAAGTGAATGCTTTTCCCTTTGAGGTCAGAGCATGAATCTGCCTAGTCCTCCGAAAGTGTTGAGCTCTGGCAAGTTTTGAAAGTTACAAAGTAGCCGCAAGGTGCGCCCTCGAGATGTCGTCACAACATTCACGTAGGCGTGGGGATTGCAAATACTTAAATACTGCCCCTGCGTACCTGATAATAAATGCGAGATTTCCAATGCAATATGATAATGAGGGGGTCTAGTCAGTAAAATGACTCGTCTCCATTTTCCTTTACGGACGATCTCAGCTCGAACTAATGATTCGTCCTCCGCATAAATGTCGCTTAGGAGCAGGGTTCTCTTAGCAGTTTGAATTATGAAGCTTGCCTCATATACATGCGATGCTTGTCTTCGGATTTCCAAATACTCGTGCAATCAGGGTCGTCCAGGAGTTTTTGCATAAACACATGCAGACTGCGTCCAACTATGCAATGGCGAAAGTTCGTCTGGTAGGGAATTACCGGCATAATAGGACGAAAAACAGAACGCCGACCAGACTGGGGTTGCTTCAAAACAACCCCATTTGGTTGGCATTCTGTTTTCTTTCTATTTTATATATATATATATATATATATATATATATATATATATATATATATATATATATATATATATATATATATACTGCATTATCTTTCCTTTGGCAGTTGGCTGATACGGGGATGCCGAAGGAAAATATTCGAACCGACGCCCGCTCAGGCGCGTCATAACTATAGCGTATACTATTTCTAACAGCCTGCTTTTACGTCAGAGTCACGTCAGTGCACGTAAACCATAAATAACAGCTTCCATGCTAAATATGATAAAAGAAAAAAAATAGTCACTATGATACGTTCCTTGCAGCACGCGAAACAGCTGCTTTCAGGACTTTCAATGTATGCCGAGGAAACTTGACTAAACTCCAGAGACAATCGAAACGCAACTAAAATTCTAGTTTGTCTCATGGTGTGGTTAACGGGAAAGAGATGTGGAGCAAACTAAATGCTATAATATCTGCAGGCCGACTGGAAAACAGCATCGATGATCTTACGATATGTAATGAAGTATGCAAAGTGACTTAATTGGCTAACAAATTCGATTTCCATTTGCTATTCTAGTAAATTGTGTATATGATGCTGCAACTCTAAACTGCCGTCCCCTTTCTGTGAACAATTCCATGTGTGTTGACCTGAGGTTTTTAAGATGTTTTCATGCTTTAATGTAAGTAAGAGTGAGGACATCAATGGTTTAAAACTACAACCTATTGTTATCGTTATTGACCACATCAGTCCCTATTTAACAGGTATACAATCTTTATTTAAATAGCGGTACTTTTCCTCAACTTATAAAATGCGCCAAAGGGACTGTAATATATAAGGGGGAAGAGAAAAATTATCTCAGTAATTACAGGCTAATTTAAATATTGCCAGTGTTCTCAAAGGGACAAGAGAAGAATATCTTTACTAGACTGTCGAGATTTTTTGACGAACATCTGAATATAACAACACCACAGTTTGATTTCAAACCTGGCCCCTCAACCCAATGTGCGCTGCTTCATCAAAAGGAGTCAACATTAAAAAACATAGAAGCGAAAACAAGATTACCGTTAGACGTTTTCGTAGATTTCTCCGAGGCCTTCGATGTAAACTACGTAACATTATTGCAACAATAAAATGCTATGGCATTCGCGGTGTCGTGTTAAATTAAGTTCAGAATTACTTGAGCGATGGGCACCCGTGTGTATCAACAAATTAAGAACTGTCCGCACTAGCAAAAATTGGACATGGCGTATTGCAAGGTAGTATACACTTGGACCACTTTTATTTATCATTTTTATAAATGACATCATAAATATAGTCAGTTCATGAAATATGTCATTTACGCAGATGACACCAGTTTGGCATTTCTGGAATGTTGATAATATCATGGCATTGGCAAATGACACACCCTAATGCTGTGCACTTGGACGGTAAAAAACTCTTTACGATTAGACTGTTCTAAAATGAAAGCTGTTCTTTTCTGAGCCAAATCTACAAAATGCCCTATGCTCAATTCTATATACTTAAAATATTACAATTGAATTCTTTCGCTTTGCAAAGATATTGGAAGCTGTGTTTCACGAATGCATGTCCTTGAAGCACCACACCAATTACATAAGGAATGAACTGTGCAAAGTAGTAGGAATCCTCAGAAAATGTCACGGCATATTACAAGAACAGCAAAAACCTATGATACATAATACTCTCTTTTTACTCCCAATATACGATACCGTCATATCCCTTGGAGTACCGGCACCATGAAATCATTACATAACTTAATCATATTGCAAAAAACGCCATGCATTGCATTGCAAGTATACCCTACAATGCACATATGTCCTAATTATTTGCAAGATTTATATTTTAAAATTGATACTTTCTACGAATGCCATCTCTTAAGGACATTTAGATCAAAACTTATCCAAAACAGCCACCACATACGTACATTAGCAAACTTTAGTCTAAATCCCTCGGTGGATTGAGCCAGACACGCTGTTCACTAGTACACTCCACAGTCGCGTGGATCACAGCTACTACAGTATTACCTACCCAATGCACTAAATACATTCAAACAGATGACACCATAAGTTCTGTGTTTAAAAATTCAATTTAAATGTGATTTTAAATGTGATGCCTTTGAATTCTTTTTCTTTCTGATGTAAATATGACATCTTGTGAGTTTTTATGTTATGGTTTTTGAATTGTGAGTTCTAGTATTGCGTACGACATACACTCTTATATACCGCGTCTTGCTGCCTTCGGGCCAATACATTGAGAATTCTTTTATGCTCGCTAAATCTGCTATAATCTTAGCATTTCTAATGGTGAAAAAAAGATATAAAAAGTGGGATGAATCCCTAGTTTATTTACTGGCAGCTGTAAAAGTGGTAACTTATTTACCGTAGTTTATAGTTTTCAAAGAAAGCTTAAACTGTACATTAGGACAGCTTAAAATGGAATGAGAATTAAATTCTGACCTTTGTAGCGGGTAAACATAAATACAGCTGAAGATTATGTGCTGTATAGAATGCAATTAAAGAAAATTTCATGCATTGGCGCTACTTGTGAAGCATTTAGTTACCCAATTCTCTTAAGCTTTGTTTCACATATATTCCTACATGAGCGTTGAGAGAAAGCTGGGGACCTGTTTTATGAATACAGTGGAATGAAAAAATTGTTTCGCTCCGCAACTGTTGTGCAGATTTTGATAAAGTTCTCGCATATAATATAATAAGGTAAAATATAATGACTGACAGAAGAAGATGCTTCATTTAGGCTGCATTTCGTGCAAGTGTTGTTCAAGATTGCAAAATTGAGAAACGAACCAGCCATGCCAGGTTTCTACGCTGCAACTCGACAGTCAAAAACAATTTCACAACTTAGTGAACTGCATGTAATATTACATCTAAAGCGGCAAAATCTGTGTGTCATACAACGCTCCGAAATATACAAGTGATATGCGAGCAGTACCTTTGCAGATCCCTCATAAATATTCTAAGACTTTCATCTGGCCTGTAAATTTATGTATGAAATTTGTACACTTTAGATGCTCTAATCCATGTGGTTAACGGAACTTTGATATCTGTTTTTGGTGCGTAATTGCATATTTAAAAACATGTTGCTTACATAATTCCTAAGCTTACCGATTACCGGGAAATATTGTAAAAGCTTTCAGGTTCTATGTCATAGTCCTGCTTCCGAATTTCACTATAATATAAATTTTTCTCTGAAACGAAGTACATTGAATTGAAATCGGTCCAATGGCTCAGCGTAAAACGTTTCGTTCTTTCACATTTCTTTGAACAAGGAAATGGTTGTTTCTGCCAAGGTTGATCCAAGTAGGTCGCGAAACTTCGGGCGAGAAGCGGTTCAGAACGAATTGTCACAGACATTAGCAAGGATGGTACATACAGGAGCAGCTATTGAAGGGTGATTCTGTTTGGAGGGAACACATATTGGGAAAAAAGCGGTCTTTAATTAAAGTGAGGCATAGTTAGATTCGTTCATCGAAAATAAAACACCTATCAAATTTTATATATAAGTGACGAGTAAAGAAAGGACAACTCTGCTATATTTTATTATTATCAATAAATACAGTTTTCAGCGCCCACCGTAGGAGCCGCTATCATGCCGCTATCATGCCGCTATCACTTGCAATGGAATGCAGCTCTTGAAGTGTGCAGAAAGGCGCACTCGTAATGTCCACTTGTTACAATATGCCCCCTTGGCACGTCGCGCTGCTTTGCTTGTCGACGTTCGTATGGATTTGGTGACGCGGGTAGCTTCACCGTCTTTTAACTTGTTTAGTCGAAAGTAGTGAGTTACGATTACCAGATAATTGTTTACTTTAGTTCTTTTCGTGGGACTGCGCTGGTCAATGGGCTTGGCGTCCGACGACAGGACCAGCACTCTGCGCCTAAAGCTTTCGTCGGCCTCCAAGGAAAGTATGCTCCGTGCAGGGGGGCGACTTCGACACCGCTACGGCAGACTTTTCCTTGCATCGCTTTCCGCGCTGAAAGCTGAACACGCCAATCAAGTAGAATGGCGGGGCATTTAAGCATACAGCTTTTATGGCGGGCCGTCAAAACAAATTTCGCGCCTTCGAGAACAAAATGACGTCACTTCCGTTTTTGACGCGTACGGCGTCACATCATCTTATCTTCCGCCGGAAGTGGCCCCTCGTCCCACAGATGGCGCTAAGCCCCGTGAACCGTCGATGAACTGCCGTGTTTTGAACGTGTGGGCTTCTATAGAACCTTCACTACCCGGTATATTTACTTCGGTAAAGCTTTCTCATGTTTCTGTACACCTTGGATGACACTGGCGCAGACACTGTCGACCAGGAATTGGGGCTTTCGAAATATAGGCCCGGGATTGAATCCCGGCCACGGTGGCTGCATTTCGATGCGGGCGAAATGCAAAAATACCCGTGTACTTAGATTTAGGTTCCCGTTAAAGAACCCTAGGGGGTCCTAATTTCTGGAGTCTTCTACTACGGCGTGCCTCACGATCAGAAAGCTGTTTTGGCACGTAAAACCCCATAATTTATCATTTCTTTTTTTAAATATAGGAAAATAAAGCCTAATAAGTCGTTTATATACCACTGCCAGCTTTTACGAGGGCTGTCTGCTCTCGAGATGCTCGATGAACCACTGATCAACCACGATTATATGCACAGGCTTTACGGCCCGATTTAATGCTTGATTGCGCCGAACAGAGGCCCACTGGTGGCACTTTCTTGGTCAACGTTAGACACTATATTATTCGCCTATTCGTCGAGCACCCTACGCACACTTACCCCAGTGTCCCTCTCCTACCCCCCCCCCCCCACCCCTCTATTCCGCTCAAAGGGCGGAGGCATGTGTGCGTAAGCATGGGCGCGTTCGCTTTAAAAGATGTTATTAGTATCAAGCAATTTTGCACTTCGGCCAGTCAAGCAACAAAGGGAATGCTGATGACTGTTTTGGCTGGGCTGTTTGTTTGTTGTATATTCAACCTTGACCTTCGAGGGTACTCACCGTCTCATCAGAGTGTAAGAAATCTTCCGAAAATGTACTTCAGCTTATAACAAGCAGCTACTTTCGCATGAAGTTAGCAGCTTGGTAATGCTCCTGAGCGTAGGTACTGATGCTTGATGGAAGACTGCGAAGTGTTGTTGACTAATTGCAGTTTTCCTGTCGCGACAATTACAATGCCTTCATGATTGTCAGAGTGACGATGTCACACATTATGTCCTTGTCACGACTGATTGTAACAAATGATTGCCACAAATGCTTGACATTTGTAGCATTTCATTGCGTGTGACATTGTCACTTTCACATTAAGCGGGACATTTACAAATCGATAATTGTCCAACAGTGACATGTTCAGTAAAAATGTGAGAAACGTCAAACTATTGTCCCAATGATCTGTCCTGACTTGTAACAATACTTTGACATTTGTCTCATTGACACTGTGTGTGACTTGTCACATACAATGATAATCTTTCAATTGTCAAACAATCTTAACAGTCCTAATTCCACAGCAAACTTCCTGTGGTTCGCAAGTCTCAAAAAAGCAACGATGCATGCAGTAGCTTTCACAGAGCTGCGCTTCGACATTAAATCTAGCGTGACTCACCTTTGTCCCTGTTGCTTAGCGCTGTACAAGACAGAAATAATCCACTTCCCCTCGATAACGCTCTTCACAGCCTCCGTGGCTGACCGTTGGCACTCGGTAAACACTGCGATCAAACTGCTTGTGTCGCTCAGAAGGTTTTTTGATTGTCTTGTCACGTCGCAGACGCGTAGCATCTGTCGTTTATCCATGAACACCTATTCTTCGTACCTCAGCTTTCTAACCCTTTCTGCCCTCGTCGTGGCTTCTCGTCGTGGCCAGCTGAGCAGAAAGGACGCCACGGCGTTGAAACCCTGCACCTGTGCTTGAACAGCTCAGAAGTGCAGCATGGCCTCTGTTTTATGGGGCGATAAAAGAGGCTACCTTGCACCTTCATTGAACAGCTGCTCTCCATCTATAAACGCCTTGCAGTGCAAGGAAGCCTATAACTAATGGGAACCTATCATAAACGAGAGTCGTCTGCATGTTCTGAGGAGGGACGGGGACTCACCCATTGTGGGCTACTGATCGTTCCTTGGAGATTCCATTTACTCGGCGTTGCGTGGAGGCGGACATAGGAGTAGCATTTTTTTTTCTTGTTTTTCACCTGAGGCCACTACAACAAAAAACTGCCGGACCATTCATTGATAATATTTCTTCTTCTATTTTGGTTGGCTAAGACAACCAGCTGCTTGAGCAGCACTTCACGAAGTTGATGAGGCGGATTGTATCTACGCCAGATATTAGACAATGTCATAATTTATTAACTATGAACGGCTAGGAAGCAGGATGTCTTGGGAACGAGAAAGAACAAAACTATTTATTTTGGCAGATTTTAAGGTCACAATATTTTGACTTCGGTGGCGACAATACCTGCGAGCCCGTCCGTTAGTAGTCAGATCCAATTACGCGACTGTCACGTGGCCTCCTATATAAAGGGCAGTCATCGTGCATCCTAGATTACACACGATCGAGAACTTCCTACTGTATACTGCTCAAATCTGTGACCCCACCTGTACTCTGTCCGTGTGCGTTTCTACATGGGGGTACAACATTCGAAATGCAAGAACTCTCTCATATCGTGTACCCATACCTGTAAATGTGATAACGCGTATCACATTTAATATATGAACACTGTAGGTGACATGCATTTTATCTGTTAGTTGCCACGTGACATGAACAACGTATCCAGACCTGACTTTCCACGAAAGTATATCAACTAGCCAACTTGTGGCATTCGTACTTTACGATCAATCTGTCCATACAGTCATTGCTGAAGATAATAATGGGAAGCAGCAGCTTTCGCACAATCTTGAGCTGCAGTTTACAAATGTTGACAGTAGCGTGAACAGTCATGCTAAATGAGCGACGTAATCAATTAAATCACATAGGCTGTCGGCTGTTGGAGACAGTGGCTTTTGCATAATCTATAGATGGTATTTTAGGTGACGGCAGTATTAGCAACCACGCTCAATCGATTGATTGATCGATCGATCGATCGATCAATCAATCAATCAATCAATCAATCAATCAATCAATCAATCAATCAATCAATCAATCAATCAATCAATCAATCAATCAATCAATCAATCAATCAATCAATCAATCAATCAATCAATCAAATGCGTTCATTGATAGAAGTAACCTTTACATAATCTTCAGATGGATTTTCCGGATGACTGCTACGGCAGCGTCAAAGACGTCACTGGGTAAGGATAGCATCACCGAAAGGTAGAGCAAGTCAATTCCCCACGGGGACCAGTAGTGAGTCATCGGCTGCGTCTCCCTGACCGCTTTCTCGAGAACATCGACGCACTCTTCCGGCTCCGTCCTAACCAATGGCCCGGAGCACTTGTCCGACACTTTAACCCAATCGTCGATCTCCTCCTGGCTGTAGTCGGCAATCACCTCGGGAGCCTGCTTTCGGAGCTCCCGCATCACGTGATCCTTGGACGCAAGAAACATCCAAGTGATGGGCGTCCTTCAAAAAAGAAAAAAGAAAGGAAATCGGGGAATTTTTCTTACTGCGAGTGTTTCATCGAGTGAATAATATCGTATTTATCGTATGTCCGTACATTGACGAAAGATGCGGCAATATGTTTAAATTCAAGTTAATTTACCAGACAATATGCTGAAAGGTTCGCATGACTAAAAGCCGTAAGAACGGCTCGATGGGGCTGAGGTGACCGTTACATGCAAGCAGCTATGCAATGGGCATAGGTACAGATTAAGATACGCTGTGGTAAAGGAAAAAAATAAAACATACAGATTACAATACATAATACAGCATATGCATAAATAACACAAATAAACTTGAAAAACCATGCACATGGAAACGAATCTGCAAACAAAAACACATGGTACAACATATTTATCACTCACACAAAAACGCTGAAAATGCTGCAAAATGTTCGATGATTTTAATGATCGATTAGCAAGCAGTATAACATAGCAGATATCTACTTGCTAAATCTTTGCTAGCAAACAATAGAACAAAAGAAAAAAACGTAACTGGTTTTTTACACCAAGTGGTTGTGTGTTCATATGTGTTTCGTGCTGTTGGGACGTTGTATGCCAAAGTTTGATACTAACAAGTTGTAAGACATCAATGTAAAGACGATATGTGGGTGTTTCTTCTAGTTACTGTAATAACACGCCGCTCTAGACATGACAAAGCTGTAAGGAAGTTCAGGAGTATGCAGTTTTAGAAGTAGAGTGTGTTTAACAAACTGTAGGAGTAAAGTTTGTCAACCCGTATAATGCTCTTATGAGTAGTTCCCATTTGTTTAATGTTTCTAATGCAAAATATCCTTTTTGGTAGAACAAGGATATTATTAATGTTTGTTTTTGTTCTTGTGTCTCATGTCCACGTACAATAATTTAAAATCGAGTTAAATAACGCACGATGTAGTTGATGCATTTGATGGTATTGATTCGAGAAGAAATGTTAATTAATGATGTTCTAGGTGAGATTACAGGATATATGTGGTTTTGAACAGACCATGTTAAGAATAATACTTGCCGCAGTGGCTCGCAATTAGGGCGAACTCCTGCCGAGCATGAGGTTCGGGGTTTGAGTTCCGACCACGGTGGCAGCGCTTTTATAGGGGTGAAATGAAAATTGGGTTGCGTCTAATGTTGCTAACAGTGAATTTATTGGAGGTTTCTTGAAGAAAGTTTTGTTTCTACGCTTTTTTTATGGTGGGTAGCGTTTACCTTAACAGTGTTTGACGCGTATTGCCTCCATCAAAACTTCATGGCACGCGGTATCTCAGAAGCAGCAAAACATTGGCCGGGCAGAGGCACGCAGCCTGAGTTTCAGATGTGCTACCAGTACACGGACATCTTGTGGTATGATTCACTGGCTTCAATCTAAAAGTAGGCTGCAATTCAGCCTTTTCGCAGAGAACTCGCAAGCTTTTCGCGCCGAGAGGAGACGAATGAGTTCCATATTTTCGTGTTTAACAACGTAGGCTGTTATGTGCTCATTCCAATGGCTGTTTCGGTTGTTGATGTTGTCTGCCACCGCCACCGGTGTCTGTCGCAGCTCTCGGAAGGAATAAAAAAGGAAAAATGCCCAGATCCCGCC
The DNA here is from genome assembly GCF_038994185.2 of Dermacentor albipictus. NCBI lineage: Eukaryota > Metazoa > Arthropoda > Arachnida > Ixodida > Ixodidae > Dermacentor > Dermacentor albipictus. The sequence continues at coordinate 20,745,197 of NC_091830.1, read as the reverse complement.
GGAGTCGGCGCCGGGCTCTCTGCGAAGGAGTTAGCTGCTCAACCGCTGCGCCACGCCAGCGTTTGCTAGCTACTGCGGAAGCATGTCGTGTACAGGAGTTCTAGCGCACGAAGGTTCACGTAATGTGAGATGTGCGCCGCGTGGCGTCGATATGTGCACACTTTGCATTGCAGTTGCACATCATTTCCCCAGGTGGCACGACATGTTGCAGTAGCGTAGCTAGTGGTACAAGGTAGATAGAAAAGTTTTGAGGAAGAAAAAGAAGACTGAGGAGATGTCCACAAAAATGCTAGAATGCAAAATATGTATAGCATACCGGATTAAAGTACGCAGGCTAGGTGGCTTTTTGTTACGACCCCGTTTCATAGGTGATGCCAATATTGCCATCTAGTGTTTTGAGCCAGCAAACGCTCAGCATTGTGTGCGCAGCAAAAGCGGCGAAAAAGTTGACGAAGTCAAAGATCCCGCGCCAGCTGCAGAACCGTCCCTTCGTGTCTGGCATTTTGCGTGTCTGGCTGCTTGTTCTGTTGCTTACTCTTGCCTTAGATCGTGACAATATATCATCGTCAGCAGCAACTTCAGCTGTAGCAATGGTTGCAACATCGTATCGTGCCACTAGTCATGCGATGTGAGATGCCGGACGAACACTTCAATTCGCTCTCGTGAAAACAATGCAAGGAGACGTCGCCGCAAAGACCCAGTAGTCGGTGCTGCCGAAAATAGAGTTCCTATGGATTCACTTCTCCAGCTGACGTTGTGACTATGCTGCGTATGCCGCACAGGCGTTGGCTTCTTTTAAATGAACATAGTGCAGTAAAAAAAAAAAGAAGCTGACAGGTACGCAAACCTATGCCTTTACTATTCGCCATGTCAAAGAAAACTTTTGTAAGTGTAGGTTTTGTAAACTTGGTCAAGCCAATAATTCTTCTCTTGCAAGAAGGCTAACTCAAGTACAGTTTGCTTAATTTGTTTTTATAGTGCCCGCATTGTGACGGTGGCACAACCACAACTATGTGACATCAACACTGCACTTTGTCTATAAATTGCGGAATGTCAGCTATCTGTAATGATGGACAATGAGAGCATCTAAAGTACATGCGAACTTTTCATATAGGTGTCACAAAAAAAAAGAAAGCTGACAGGTACGCAAACCCGTGCCTTTACTATTCGCCATGTCAAAGTTATGGAGAAAAGAAAAAAATTGTCTAAGTTACTACAGGCTGTTGCGAATAATATGCGTTCCGTTCGATTCGCTTACAATGCGCCTTTCATTTTTAAATTCTTGGCTCAAGTTATGTGGGACACCCTGTATAGCCAGATCTTTTTCAACCAAATGGCCTCCAGGCAAATTGACGTTTTTGATTTCATTCGGAAATTTCACTACTCGAACAACAATAATAAAGAGTGGAAATATAAACTAGACATAGGCAAAATACTGGTCTGCGATAGGTGCGCTAAATCCTAATTAGCTCAAACAGTCTCCCTATTCTTTTCTCTGCGCTTTGTTTTGAAGACGGTTTCATCAAGTGCCATCATCATCATGTAGTGGCAGCAGAGGAACCATGTCGAATGCGGAAACTTGCAGAATGAGAGAACAATGAATGGCCGATGTGGCGCTTACAGTTTTTGTTGGCGGGGCACATGTGTGACTGGCAACCACTGCAGTTTACTGACATGACCCAGCAGACTGACTTACCCACGTGTCCGTCATTTGTGGTATCTGGTGAGGATCACGTCAAATTCTCGTGATTTAAAAAGCCTGCTCGTTAACGCTCTTTACACGAGAAAGCCGCATGGCTTTTGACGCGGGATTGGAACAGCTTCCAATAAAGAGGATATTGCCAACATGCCATCACATGGAATAATCACTTCTCGCAAGTTCAAGAAATTATGGCACCGTTATGTTGTCTACATTGTGTAATAAAGGAGAAAACTTGCATTCGCACTGTAAGAAAAAGTGGGGTGTGGAGACTGTAAATATGTGTGTGCATGTAAAGGTATAGTGCTCACTTGTAGGCTGCAGGCTCCACTGTGACAAAGTCGACACCCTTGCCTCGACACTCCCGTCGAAAGGCATCCATCATGGAGATGACGGCGCTCTTCGTCATGCAGTACGGCGCTACCATGGGCAGTATGAGGCGGCCTGGAAAAGAGCGAACGGGAGTGGAAGCGGCAAGCCTGGTAACGTACGTACATTTCAAATTTCCCATGGAAATGGAATACTTTTGCAATAAGTCAGAACCTCGAATGACGAAATTTTTGTATTCGTCTTTTTTGATTATCTGGGTTATAGACGAATATGCGAGGTTTCTGCGAATGCCTCTGCCGCAAGCGACAGCAGCGATACACCGATGGCTTTAAGCAGCCGCCACAAGCGAACAACAATAAATACTGATTCTCAAGATTTGTGAATAAATTATGGCATTTTATGTGTTAAAGCCATGACCTGATTATCAGGTACATAGGATTTTTGGACCACTTAGAGTTACTTAATGTGCACCCCATTACGTGGTGCACGAGCAATTTTTAATTCCTCATTTATTAGAAGGTGGCAACCGCAGGCAGGATCGCACCCGCGACATCGTGCACAGCAGTGCGATGCCATGATCACTGAGCTACCACACTACGTACATACAAGAATCTTTTTTTTCTCTTGTGAGTTCGACGGTTTCTACAGAACAGGTCGCAAATACAAACGCGCATCGAGGAAAAAAAAACATTTTTTTACGGTTCTTTCTATCAATGTTTCCTGGTTTGCTTTCCGAAAGAAAAAAATAAATAAAAATTGATTGATTCCTCATTTGAAGTGACTGGTAGTAACAGGAAAGAGAATTGTCTAGTCTACGAAGCAGCACTGGCAGCTATGTTTCCCTGTCCACCAGTACCAGCCCATATATGTGCACATTCATTTATTAATTTACAGTTTCGCTCGAAGGGCGAAGCAATGTCAGCGATAACAAGTGCGTGAGGACTGCGCTACTGCGCAGTTTCAACAGCACGCCGGAGGCTATCATGCATCACAGGTATACCTGACGTCACGCTGAGAGCATATATGGCGAAACTGCGGCGTTACAACTCCGGCAGAACCGCACGCACCGCTAACATACACGTTTAAAGCTCAATAGAAGCGCGTTCTGTGAGCTTGCTCATCGAGTGGCATGTGTGAACTGAAACCAAGCACACAGTGAAAAGCGAGTGACCTTGTGGCGGCGGACACGCTGTTTCCCTCCACCGTTTCCTTTCAAATCGCTCCTCAAGGTCCCGCACCCTTCTGTGGATGACCCGTCCCTCCCCTCTCCGTGTCAACCGAACCTTCTCCGATCGTCCCCTTTCGACTGCCCCGTTTTCACGATTAGGATGAGGACGATGCTTATTGGCATCCCCTTTGAAAGCGGGGATGACAAATGGGCACCGAGCCTGCCGGAATCAGGTGGGTTATACCTGTTACGGATGGATGGATGCTATGGGCATCCCCTTTGGAACGGAGTGGTGGGTTGCACCGCCAAACTTTTGGTATCACTTTGCCTAATGTCCTAACTATCTTTAAAAAGAGCCAGGAACAATAAAACGGCAAATTATCGCCATCTCGCTGAAATTCCAGGAAACTTGTTTGACGATGCATGACCTCCGAGATTCAGCAGCGCTCGCTGTCTTGGGGATCACGTGACTTGCGTACATGGGATAATTTTCCCTAGAGCTCGTCAGAGCAAATGGTAGGGTTAATATACTTTAATGTTCATTTGGCACAGGCAGCCCGATTTTTTCAGATGGTATATTATTTCATATATAATTCAACCAAAACCAATTTTCAACCGAAAATTGCCTTCCTTATTTTTATAGTGTTTTAAGATACTCTCCCGCTACATTATGCATGAGTGCTCTGCGCAATCACCCAAATGCAGAAAATGGGGGGACGCCGCACATTTGTGTCGACAATGCTGGAGAAAATTATACCTTTTATTGTTTCACGTGTATTGTCGAGGGTTGGGTATATCTAGTGAGGTTGTTGTAACAGAGCTTCTAATGTCTGATACAACTTAAGTCTGCAGTCAAGCCCCGCCCCCTCCCTCATAACCGTCAGTCCATTCAATGTTTATCCGCGAGGCTGCAAATAGTTCGAAGTTAAACTTTCCCTGTTATTTAAACAAGGTGGTGACCACAAAAATAGTATTATAAGTGCGTAATTTTATACGTTTTCATTCGTCTATTATAGTGGAAAGGTGAAAGCCTAACTCTTTATGGAACCGATATAAACGCTTGCTTCGCTGCGACTTTTTATTGTCAAGTTTCACTTCAGTTGGCAGTGAAATTTCATACAACGCGTTCAGCAGTGAAATCAACTGCACCGCGGTCTTTTGAAGAGTGTAATGCTCAGACTCCATACACTTTGTCCATGTCTGTTGCACACCTGCACACGCCGATGGAAATACTCAAGAACAGCAGACGCTCCGGGGGTATCAAGTACGACGCCATTTTGAAAAGGTCGCATGGTGATTTTGTTTGCTTCTGTGAATGACTGACGGAGTCACACACTACGCGCGGTCCCTTTGCCTTGTTTGCCAACTGCTGTTTGTTTCTAAGTTCTATCTCACTGTAGTAAAGGTACCAAACTAAACTGCCGTATGCAAGCGTTTCAACATGCTAATCGGTAAGATGGTTTTCTTATCGCAGAGTCTGGCGAGTTGTGCTGCCATTTTTCAGAGGCAGTTATTGCTGGGCTTGCACCCGTTGTGTCTACGATTTTCCAAATTCCAACCTCTAGTGCGAACACAAGAATGAGAAAGGTTATAAGTAAAGACTGAGTACGGGTAAGAAATAATATACAGCTGAAAGTACAACAGAAAGCTCTCGCGCTTGGCAGGGTAAATAGCTTTAAAATTTTTAGCTTTAAACTGGACATTCAATTTCATATGATTTCTGGAAGAATCGCTGAAATAAACATTCAATGGCGTTTCGCCTGTCAGATTAGCGTCATAAGTCTATCTTATTGTATCTGTAAGCTTGTGGTGTGTGTAACGGTTACAGTTCTGAAGGTCATCTGAAGCTCAAATTGTATTCGCTTACTATTTATTTTTAAATATGAGTTTCATTTTATTCTCAACCACCGGCGTATAGGTAGCGAAGAACACAGCACATCTATACTGGGGGCGTCAAATGCACTCACTTTGATTATAAGTCACCTCGCGCAGGTATCATGCATAGTCGTTTATGAGCCTCTCAACTATCGCGGTGGCTTAGTGGCTGGGGTTTTTCCCTGCTGATCATGATGTCAGGGCTTTGCTTCTCGGCTGCAGCAGCTGCTTTCCGGTAAGGTGGAATGCAAAAGTACTTGTTCGCCGAGGTTCAACTTTAGGTTAAAGAACCAAAGTTGGCAAAACTTAATCCGGGGCTCCACCCCCAACCACTGCTCCATCTACGCTACGGCATCTTTGCTGATTTCGCGTGTTCAGCCCCCCATTTGCTGCCAAAGCGTATATTTAATTCAGTGGCTAGTCTGACGATTGCAATTGAAGGTTTACGTTACTGAGCTCTCAACTCACACAAGAAGTATGATTCAACATGTGTCACTCTTACCCAGGGGACTGGCTACAGTGACGACTCTGCCTTGACTCTTCCTCAGGAGTGGCAGGAATCGTTTGATTACACGAAGGACACCGAAGACGTTGACGTCAAACATTTTGGTTACTGTTTCCAGTGTCGTCCACTCTAGAAGTCCGCTGCTTCCGATTCCAGCATTCGCCACCACCGACCAGAGTACTGCGTTGAGTGCGAGAGAGAGAGAAAGCGCAAGGAAAAGAAAGGCAGGAAAGTACTGTGACCGAGGGTGTTGAGTTCAAAAACTACAAGTGCTCAACGCGATGGCAAATAACACTGAGAATTGAAATGTTGAGCGCTAGCCGAACAAGAGCGGCTTCATACTCGGGTCGTTTTTTTTTTTTGACAAGGAGCAGTGACATGTAGAAACAATGCTTCCTGACTATGGTTTTCCTTCTTCGACCAAAGTTGATCAGTTCAAGTGCTCAGTTTGTGCTTCATATAATTTACTCAGTACACCAGCTTGAAGTGATGAAACCGTGCTCTGTCCACATGACTTCACCAGGTTATATCCTCCTGAGGCCCATCGTACATCATATTGTATCGCACTTTGCTTTTCACTCTTTCTCAAAAATAAATCGGAAGTGATTACGAATAACATTCATCCACGGTACTAAGTTATATGCACGTTGATCAGTATGGAAGTGGTTTAATTACGTTTTTGCACTTGGGTCTTTCAAAACTGGCACTAATTATCCACACAGCAGTGTTGGCATGGACCACGAAAAGTGCTTGGTAAGTGCATTTCAAATGCCGAGATCACTTAGAATTTAGGGACCCTGTATCAACGCTCCGCCAGCCCACCACAATATGTTCATTTTCTTGTGTGTAATTTTCTCTAGCTTATATCTTCTCTCTAGCTTCTATCTAGTGACATTAATACAGAGGGCAGTATTTAGTGACAAACGTGAAATGACTCTGAGTTTGTTCACGTAATTGGAGATGCAACAGCAACCAAGCATGTGTTTTGAACTAAAAAAAAGGGTTTCACGTTCGTAAGATGCAGCCCTGTGCATGGTAAGAAACGACCCGGAAAGCGCTTATGTTTCTTAGCAGCTGCCAAAGGGGCTGAGTTGAATATAAGGAATGACTAGACATACATATTCAAAGAGCCACGCGTCCGCTTCGATTCCTAGGCAGTGGCATGTCCATAACCAGCCGTCGTTCTGCTCATCCACCTCGAAGTCGATGCAAGACAAGACATACAAGACAACTTCGGAACTAAATGTCATTAGGAGATTTAACTGCTGTTTCTCTTCGGCGAGAAACATTGTCCTAGTTGCCACGATTAGCTGACGCATAAGTTTGTGAAAGCTGCCCAGTTCATCAAAAGGTAGCACAATCTTGCAGAGGACAGTAATTAGCGACAGCGAGTAGCCGATTGTGAGCAGCAAGCAGACTGAGGCAAATGGCAGTATGTGAAAAGGGCGGTGAATGAATGCTATAGTTGGTACGAGCAATATTTAAATTTGCTCGGTCAGGCCCTGTCTTTCCAGGCGTTAGAAGATAATAATTTTTTTTGCAATGTTTTCATTTTACCTTGATATATAAGTTATGTATAATACGAATGCGGTACAGAGGGGAAAACCATAACCTATATTTCCACATTTTGTTGGAAATTGCTAATACCATAAATAATTGTTTGTTTCATATGTTAAAACCCCACAAGTACCTTTACTGTTTATTCGATGTACTCAAACCATACCTACAAAGTACTCTTTTATATTCTAAAAGCAAGTCAAAAGGGTTCCACTGGCTTAGCAGCTCACATGCAAGATAGAAAAGCTATGTCAGCTATTTGCTCGATATTGCGCTTATTTATACCTCGTTACATTACCTCAAGAATACCTATGATTTAACGGACAGTAAATAGGATTCGTACTCATTTCGAGTAGAGTAGCTTTTCAGCTGCTATACTGCGGCGATAGTTCTGCGCCGTCCCGCTCCTAAAAACGTTTGATCGTGGGCTACACTGCCGGATGTGGTGGGAGCATTTTGGCCAGGAGGAAATTCAGAAATACTAGTGTGCGCTAGCTTGACCTCGTGTTTGTGAACGACATGTGAACAAGAAGATCAAACGCGAGCAATTATTACGGTGTCTCTCACAACTACCATGAGTTTGAGCCACGAAACCTGCCGAACTCAGCCTCACGGAAGTCCCTTGCCTTGGCTAAACTCCATCTTGCAATGGTTCGGGCATCTGTAAAGTTTCAGTTTCAGCTGGGATGCTTTTTGCTCCTACCGGACAAACCACGAGAATAGCGTTTACGACCCTTTAAATGCCAAGTAAACCGAAATGTGGGATTTCAGTGAAATGAAGAGCTAAGCGGCTGTCACGCCAAGGAATAGGTTTGAATGGTTCAACGTGATCTACGTGTTTCGCTTTCTCATTTTTCTTGTCGTCAATGACGCGCGGTTCTATGTATTGAAGTTTCGGAGCACGATATGTATGGCCTGTGTACTCGATGTGCACAGGCTGTTCTTGAGTTTATGCTGCTATCGCACCATTTATATCCAACGTGACGCTTCCAGCTCCATGTCGAACATTCGCCGTGCTTTACGAAGGTCTTCGAAAAAAAAAAAATGCCTCGTGTATAAATGCGGTTTGCCCACAGCTGCTTCAGTTCTGATTCAACCATCGTGTACATTAATTTTCTCCTTTCATTGCCACATTCCACAATTCACATCGCTTGCTTTATGGGCACAACTTCAACAAAGTGTTTACACTATAGTAAACATCCATTGTCTCAGCCTGCTTGCTGTTTGCTTTCTCATGGCCACTAAACCGCGACAGCATTGTCGTTCTTCTTATTGTATAGGTTCATAGAAACACGCACGTCGTGGTACGTGCTTGGAAAGCTGAAACTGGCCTACCTACATCATATAGTTTTCCAACGTACAGTCACTTACCTCTGGCACCCAACTTTTCTTTAACGGTGACGAAGGCTTCATTCACTTGTTCTTGTTCCGTGACGTCCATTTGCAAGACGACGATGTTTTTCAGGTGTTTCAGCTCGCATGCCCCGTCGCCGTTTGAGTTAAGACAACCGGCGAACACCAAAAAGTCTTTGTGAGACAGCCGCTTCGCTAGCCGGTGGCCGAAGCCGGTGTCGCATCCTGTAGAGTGAAGCGGCTGTGTTCAGTGAGGCGTTCATTTAATATAGTTGTGCATTTCTACGCCACCGCAATTTATCCGTCATAGACTAAAGCATCGCACGTGAGGGGTGCACGCTATATGCAAGTTGGATGGTACAATGCGATTAGACAGCTGCGTAATATATGAGAACTGCAGAAACCACATTTTACCTGCTGTGTCAATATGTCTACCGCGCGCTGTTCCTTTACTTCTATTTAACGCCGTGCTGCTATTAAGTGCGTGTTCGTAAACTTGGCCAATGTGCCGTGCCGACAAGTTTAATCTGTGGGACAATATTTCTCATGGGGCGTTCACGGTGTTAGTTGATTGACGAAACAAAACCTCTACTCGAAAAAAAAAGACAGACAGACACCGTGAGGTTGAACTATGCCTTAAATATGTGGCTATTGTGCCAAAACAGTTGCGATAGAGTTCTTATCGTGCCTTGGGTTTCGAGATGCATTATGGAACGAAAAAAGGCAGCCTTGCCCAAGTTTCGCTATAGCTTGAACGATGTCTTGTATGACAGCAGAATATAACAACTTTTTTTTGTAATGGCAAATCATTGAGGACCATCTGTGTTATGATTCAATACACGTGACAATATCTGAAGTCGGAGGGAGTTTCCTCGTGAACTTGAAGTACATGTCGCCAATAGCCAACGTACGTATACGTAGTTGCTTTCTCCTTATGAGACATCGGCTATTTGTCAAGGTGGTCTTTCTGTCATTTCTTTCATTTAAGACGTGCGGCGTAGGAAGCTAGTTTGACCTGTTTTTCTCTGAGCTCCGTTTGAGGTAAACAGGGTGATAAGCAGCGCGTTGTTACGCTTCGTAATGACACGTGGCCAAGTTGCATGTTTACAGAGATGTCCTAGGAAGATAAGCACCATAGAAAGTAATCGCTTTTCAAGGTAAAGTTATAGCCTTATGTGCGGTACAAGTAAGATCATTATAAAGTAAGTGATGTTACAGAAGTTCTTACAGTCAAAGCACTGCCAAGAAGACACCGTAATAGAGAAATAAATGGGAATTCAAATAAAAGCATTGAAATAAAGGAAAGGAACTGACTTGAAGGCAATGAAATAAAAGGCATGGCAAGTGGAAGCTGCGCCTGCTTTATGCGTTTGCAAGGGAAATGAAAAACTTAACGCTTTATAGTATTATATTGAGATGGCGAAGATCGGGCCTGGTATGTGCATAAAGAAAGTGTTCACCAGTTAGGCAACTTTCTCAGAATTTTCTAGAAGCTAGATGCGCATACGAGTTAGCCCGCTCGCTCAGGAAGGCCCCTGTCTTACCTAGAGGGCAGAGTTTTGATGTTATCTAGGCTTAGCCGTTAGATTTACAATAATGGGGTAAAATGGAAAAATAAAAACGCTAAAATAACACAGGGCAAATAACCTCTTTTGTGGCCAAACTATTTCACACTGCTCATTTATTGCAAATTTAAGTATCATGCTTCCGCGACCATTGCGTTGAGCACTGCCTTGAGCATAAGGACGGACACTTGCACAAAACCACTGTAACCCTTTTAAAGCGGCACATTTCCTACTTAGAAGCGACACCGTTGTCTACTTTGGCGAGTTTGCTTTTCTTTATCTCTGAGAAGCTTTACATAGCAATTACTCTAGCCCACTTTTGTAAAACATGTAACTATATGATTATATGATCATACTCGCTGTTACTTTTAGAAATGCTGAAAAATAACAAAAACGAGGGCCATTAATGTACGGACAGCGTCAGTGCACTTGTAAGGTTAAAAACATATATTCTTACTGTCATTGAAGTGCACAGGCGTCACTGTGCGCTCCTCAGTGATATTTATCATCTAGATTTGCAAGTTTACTTAAATCAGCCTTTCTTTTCCCGGGGTGACTTAGTGCCTTACTTCAATAAATTCTTCATTGAATAAGGGCTAGAGACAATGTAACGGGGAAGGGATACGAAGGCCATGCTTTTTTTTAGATTACCTGCGTTCTTTACATTATCAGAGTATTCCGTGACATCTTTCTTTCACAAAATGTCTCTGTCCCTTCGTAATTGGCCTGTCATCTGCATAAGGACTCGTGTTAATTCGTACCAAAGCTCAGGTCAACGAAACACGGGCCATTTTCGAAGTTCTTTTAGGGGCCTTTTTCATCTAAATCTGCAAGCTGGCAAAAGTTGCCTTTCCACTCAAAATACAAAGAAAAAAATGAGAAAATGGTAAACTTCAACCAAGCACAACATTTGCTGAAAGCTCGAAGCACACAGGCATTGCCTCCGGGACGTGGAGGCATGATATTTATTTGGGAAGCCATGTCTGAAACCAGGACATGTACCCTAGAAATAAGAAGAAAGTCCCCTGCTAATTTCGATGTCACCAGGTGCAATTTGCGGAAGAGTATCTGACTCTACACGGAACTAGAAGAATAAGGGTAAATTTATTCATGAATGTAAGCAAATTTGAGTAAATAAAGGCAAAAAGATTGCCTTCAGTTCTAGTTCCACTTGCCTCTTTGTTTTTGCGAATGTGAAGTTTATTGCTATACCATGTCTCGCAATGTCTTGCGATTAGAGGGCAGTATATGCATATGAAAAAATTATGACAGTTCATTGAAGAAACAAGTTAGTTTTCTTTTCTTTACTTGAGTTCATCGTCGGTCATCTTCGTGTGGTTTGTTCCACATTGTGACTTACGCGGTACAGTTCTCCTCACCGATAATCCAAGCAGAGCCAGCTGAATCTGCAAGATGATGCCATAGCGGCTAAAAGAACCTTTCTCTGCTAATGAATTTACTTACCTGTGATGAGCACCGCTTTCCCATCTCCTTGCACTTCCTCTACGAAGGCCCACCTGGGGAGGAATCGGGACACAGCGTAGGACAGCTTGAGTGCAACCCATAGTGAGCCGACTACCACTGATATCTCATGTAGCGGCGTCAGGAAGTTCCAGAAGTTCCACAGTAGCAATAACGAAACCAAAAAAAGCATCCACGGTGTTCCTATAGGGCTAATGGTCGAGTTCTTCATACGCCGCAGACACAACAATGACATCTCTCAGTTCTCAGCTTCAAGCAGTCTCGATGGTTTTGACAGTATGACGTGCACTTTCACTTTCGATGAGACACTGCAGACCAACGATCGCTGTTCAGAGCGAGCGTGTCCTACAACGTGGGCACAGCAGCGCTCCAAGTGCAATCTACGTCACGTAATTTGACACAATGAGTAGCACTATGTAACCCAATTGCTGTCACAAAACGCACAGTGGACGCACTAGCTGCGATGAAGCCGCTGAGTATAGACGGTTCTCTCGACGGCACTAGTCTCTAGGACACGAACAGTGTGCGTTCTTCATTGACTAACAAGTGCGTACCTGTCGAACGCGAGTGAGAGAAAAAAGCAGCACGTGCCAAATTTGCCGCAGGTGTTCGCTATAAGCACGGGCCGGGTAACTGGCCAACAAAACGTGGGCCAATCACGAAGGAAACGGAGGAAAGAAACGATGACAGAAAAAGAAATTGGTTCTCATAGGGAAATGCTAACCCATAAAATCGGAGGAAGAGAACTCCGAGCAGCAGCCTACCGGAGTAGCTCATTCAGAATTGATCCTCTCCATAAAGCAAGAATACATTAAAGTTTTGCGTCCATTCATCCATAAAACAAAAATACGAAACACAGAAAAGTAAAAAAGGAAACGTAAAAGGAAGCGCTATAATAAACATGAAAGCGGGGAGAGGATGCTCCACAAGGTCGCCGCACAAGGCAAAGTTCTTGAACGGCTGGGGTGGATGTGGCAAGCCAGTGGCTATTAACGCGCCCGCATGGGCTTCGTAGAAATAATTGGCCTGATGGCATCGGGCGAGGAGGAAAAGATGCGTGGCGAGCCTTTCCGCCTCTCTGGCTTGTGCGATCCGGCGCGGCGCTGCTTAGAAGTATTGGTGTCGCGTGCTGTGGAAAGATTTGCAGATGTTTTAGCTCGTACTTAGGGGAAATTTCGCAATGTCGGTTAATACAAGGTCATCGGAGAACCAGTGTGTAGCCATTCGGTGCATCGGTAACTACAGTATGGGGAAAATATCCCTTGGGTGCGGGAACATGTGACGCGGATCATCAGTCGTGATGTGTGTATATACCTGTCATGAACTATATTGGGTGTATCGGTTTTAATTCAACGAAGAGAACCGGCATCTGTGTATTCCTAGGAAACGGAAAATATCCTCGATATTTGATCGCTTGGCGTAGGAACTAAAACATAAGAGCGCATGCTGCTGTACGCCCAACCTACGGCAACCATGAAACATGTAAGCGCCAGGCGCTATCAAATGTTTAAGATATACCGGCATAGTTCTCAAGAATTTCAAGTCTAGTCAACTTGGAGTCGCTATGGTATGTCTACGCTAGCTTCCTCTATGAGGCCGATGGCGCTCCTCAACTCGGCGATCACTGTGGTTAGTGAACCAGCATGACACATATATAAGCTACGTGATTCGGAATTGCGTTTTTTGCCCTGTACAGCCCTAATTTCCGATAAGGATATATACGTATACCTGCATGGCATACAAGATGGAGCGCTCGCCCAAGCCGGCAAGTAAATAAGTATGTACTTAAGCATGTTATTAAGTGAGTGGTTCTGATCCCTTTTGGCTCAGGGCAGGCCACAGGATAGTTGAGAGAGTTGAAAGCACGAAGAAAAAAAAGTAAGGCGTAGAAAGCAAGGAGAGAAAGAACATAAAACACAGTTTCGTCACAGTCACATTCTGTGAGGCCGTCTGTTGTGTCCGGTTCCCTGTAGTCCAGGCTCCAGTCGTCTTGGATTTCACCAAAGCCACGACGATCCAACCCGCCTGCCACGCCTGTTCAAGTGAGCGCGTCCCAGCCACATCGCTGCCTGGTCGGTCGTGATCTGTCGTAGTAGCTCGTGTAGTTTAGGTGGTCGGCGTCGGTGGCCGCTCGCTATCGTAGTTCATTGTTGCTGTGATGGTGTGGCTCTAGCCGGGCCTTGTCTGTCTGGGGTTTTCCTCCAGATTTTCGACACTCCTGCCCAGCCCTTCCCACTGTTGTAGCCGGTTCTTCGTTGCATCGGCCCGCGCAGCTCGGTCCTCCTCGTTGAGACCAGTCAGCGCCAGGCTCTTGGCCGGGGAGCCCGATCGGGGATCTGGGGTAAGCCTCAGACATTGCTGTAGCACGCGGAGAAGGGATTCTTCTGGTGCACCGCACAAGCGACGCGTCGGATCCACGCCGAATAGCTCGTGGCGGCGTTGGTTTGGGAGGGGAGCGCCAGTTCGGGCTTGAAACACCAGGGTGCTGCCTCTATCTCCTCGGTAGTGTGGTGATGGGCACGGTTCCGGCTTGTGCTGGTAATAAGTGCCAGGCTTTGCTTTTTCGCCAGTGTCCGGCGCCACATAGTTTTTTTCAGTGTCATTGATTTTCTCGATGACTGCCTTGCGCCACTCTGCCTCTGTCTTAGTGCCATGGTGTTTTGAATTTTGGCTGTATTTTGTGTCTAGGGACGTGTATTTCCGAATCCAAGCCATCTTGATGTTTGTGTGTCTTAGGTGTAGGTACATTCTGTCACTGTGATTTCGGTTTGCCATGAATTTGGGCCTGCTGGCGTATCGTAATTTGGACCGCACCTGTCTTGCCTCGTACGAGGACCAGCTCATTTCCGCGCTTACTGCTACATTTGCAGTGGCTATGCTGCCTCCTAGCAGCCAGCGGCCTTGTTCTGTTTGATGACGCTCAAGGCATTTCTTGGTTTCACTGGAGTAGGGCAGCGCGCCATCTGCGTATGTTGCTGCTAGTACTGCTATTCCCTTCCATAGTGCGCGTCAAACAGTTTATTGGTTGTATGAATGTCTGCCCAAATGCCAGATGCGGCCTTTGAGGCGATTAGATTTCTTGTTGTTTACTAATGTGTTTTGGCGCGGATCCAGAAAATTTTGTTAGTCGCTGAGAGTCACGCTCACGTATCTGTATTCCGATGTCTTTTTTATGTGGTTCCCTGGTAGAGTGAATTCGTCGCTAGTGTTGTTTGTGTTTATTCTCTCCCATCCACTGTGTTTTGTCAGTGTTGAATGTTAGCTGGTCGTATCCTGCAACTTAGGAGCAGATGTCGGGCTAGTGTTGGAGGTCAGCTGCTGATTCTGCTAGCAGCACAATACCGTCAGCGAATGCCAGACATGAAATGTTGGTGTATTCTTTTTGCTTGTCAGTTGTTATCGGGGACAGACGGAGACCTGGTCCTTTGTCTAAAGTTTGGAGGAGTTGTGTCATGTATAATAGGGTTGGGGACAACGGGCTAGCATGAAAACTGTCCATATATGTCATCAGTGCGTAGCAATATGGTGGCGTCCATGAAAAAAACTGTCTATACGTAGCAAGCGCGCTCGTGCACGTCGAGTTCAAAAATATGGAACGGCCAACAAGGACCAGCGCCGAATGAGCGAGCATGCGAACGAGAGAGAGACAGATTACAAAGAAAGTGCGTTCACTTGCCAGAGATAGAAGCAGCTGGATTGTATTGGCACAGGTCATGTTGTCTTCTTCACGCCACTGATTTTCAGGGCGCTATACTTTGATAGTGCGCAAGAGCTCATTTTTGTTTCTATTTGGTTCGAGGCGGCGATGCTGAGAATAAACGCAGCGTGCACTGCTTTACGGAAGCGTGCACCAAGGTCAATCATGTTTGTTATCAGCTTGTGGGCGAAGCCCTCCAGTGATATAATTGACGTCCCTGCAAATTCTGTCATATAATCCAACTACCTACATCTCTGACTTCTAAACTGTGTTCTCCTTCTCTTGGCCCCTATTATATTACTCCATTAGGTCATCGGTCATCTGCTCTACAAAGATAAGGGCAGTGGCCCTCTGTGTCACTACTACATCAGTTATGCGTACTTCATCCGTAGATCGTGGCGTGAGTGGCAGCCTTCGTCACCAAACGTGCACCATGCATATCATGATCATCACGTTTTCGTAACAAGAGCAGTTGCTAGGAAAGCTATGTATACCATAGTTGTTTAGGTGTAATTTATATTTGTACACTGCATTCGTGTAGATCCTGCTGCATTGCTTGACGTCCCATGCAGCGGAAATTGGCAAAGCAATTTCCGCGTGGTGTGGCATAGAGGTATGGCATGGAGTTATTCTTAGGTTTGTTATATGCACAAAACTAGATTTTCGCAACACGAGAGCTCACCTAACCAGTTTTGCGCTAACTAAGAATAGATTGTGGTCGCGTACAAGTATTTTTGTCCTTGAGAGGCTCTTGACGCGAAGCACTTTCCTGCACCTCCTTTCCCTGCTCGTTCAGCAATCATTCTTGCAGATTGCACTTGCCAATGACCAGGAGGAGGGATTCCACCTTTCCTTAATAAAATTCGGCAAAATCAAGGGGGTGCATTACGATGTGAGGAATGCATAAGTAGCACGATATATTCACGGCTCTCACTGGTTCCTATATATTTGTTCATTTAGCAGACGTCACATGAGCGATGTCCCTAGTTTGCTTCTTAACCTATTGCTGGCAACGCACGTGCATTAACAAATTCATAATTCTTGCGCCTGAATCCACCGTGTACTCCTAAATCTGGACACTTGTGGTTCTAACTGACAACCTCAGGAAGGAGTGCTAACAGCCCGGGGTTCGCTGCCACAAAGAGCTTTGTTTCTTTCAAGCCTTCCCACATGATAGGTATAATTTTTACATCATAGCGCATCAGCAGCCTAAACAAAGTAGCTGAAACCATAAGTTGAGCATTGGGTCATTGATATACAGTGAAGTCAAATGGCCACAAGTATAGTTCTCAAATCTGGTAATTCAGTATTTCGGTTGTGACCTCTTGGTCGGTAGGTGAAAAAGTGGATGATCGCATAACAGTGTCCGTTTCGTACATTCGAAGTATAATGCCAAAGCATAGAACTGCAAGCGCTCCCTTTTTGGAAAGCGTGCAGTCAACCATCAAATGACTGAAATATATAACTATTATTCATCAATGAGACACCAATCCCAGCCTAGCCTTTCACGGCGTTTCTGAGACTGAACTGTGTCTGTGTCATCGTCACAGGCGTCCCGGTGCAGCTGCAATAAGCAAATGCAATATGAATAAGGGAAGGTCAGCACAGAATTTTGCACCAATTCATAATGAGTAATCTAGCATTTACATTCTACTCAAACGCTTATTCTTTATGTGTGATATCTGCGAGGTTACCTTTCTTTTGATGTGAAGCGCTTTCTGAAAGGCCTAACATGGTCTGCTAGTCCTAAGAGCGCTCAAACTGAGTGGATATCACGTGCTTGAACTGCGTGAGAGGCCATACCTTATCAATGGAATCGTGCTCTTCCTGGGCCTGTCGAAAACACTACAAGAGACGGAACTTTGCATGGTTGGGTGTTTTTTGGTCTAGATGAATCGCAAGTGCCGGACGACCATGCAAATATAGCATTGCACTCGCATGGTTTTCTAGACCTTTTACTCAGACTTGCACGCCACGAATTACATGTAAAAAATTACTTGAAATCAATTGTGCGTTTGGTAATTTTGTAATATAACAATTACTTTGCTTACTCGGTAAAGCTGACTAATTGTATCTTTTTTTTCAGTCATCAATTACATGTAACCAGTTGTATTTCTCTCTCACCGTTGAGCGCTTAAATTTGGCAGGAAATATACTGTGTTGAAGGGGATGACAAGATGTGAATGGGTTACCTCCTTCCGAGAATCCGTGTCCAGTAGTTACGTCTCGATCACCCGAATATGGCGGGCTTTAAGATTTGCCCACCTCTCTTGGAAACCCGACCTCTCAGCTTTCTTCGTATAACTTTCTATCTCACACTCGTGCAAAAGCTTTTAACGGCCTTCATAGACGCTAAGAGCTGCTGCCTAATTCTCCTTCAATTAGTGGAGTTTATGATTCTCTTATAAAGACAGATGCTTTTGGCCGTTTCAATCTTATGTTTCTTTCTGTTTTTATGCACATGACATATATCGACCTATTTTTGCGATTTAACACACGAACAATATTATTATGTCTGAATAACATGCCGCTTTATAATGAATTACAGTACACATCTGGCCACATTTTCAAGGAACGTGAACGTTTGCTAGCTTCTGTTTCTGATGAGCATCAGAAATACTGATGCTCATCAGTATTTCTTTTAATATAGGCCTTTCACGTGGTCCCACACTTCATTGCAGTTGGCCTTCATGTTATTTTATCCGCCTCGTGGTCCGCTCCGCGCCAGAACATTAATGAAAAGTAGTAGTGGAAACCATCCTGCTTCCAAACTCCTAATTTCAACTACACCACTGTCATTATTAGGCTGATTTCTCTGTTTTGATTAAGAGTGAGCGCGCGGGTGCCTTAAGCTCGGAGCCCTTCCCCAGGATGCATCATCGCGCCGAACTAATAGCTCTTGTTTTTCTGCATGAAGTCCGTGAGTGAAGTCACCTTTGTCCTGATGAAGGCTATTATAGCGTCTTTCGCCTCATCTGGGAGGTACGTACAGGGGAAAAAGCGCCGCCGTGCTGAGACTCAGTGGGGTTGTGTACCACGTCCTCGGAGTCGTTTTCCCCACTACCAGGACCATCGCTGCCGTGACCTCCTGGATGTTGTCTCTATTGAGGACGTCGAAGTACTTCTTCGAAGAGCGTATCCACCCATCGATTTCCTCTTTCGTAAAGTCAGCGACCTCTGCACAGTTTCTTCTTAGGTCGTCGGTGGTGAACTGCTGTGAATACGAAAAAGCGGTGATGTTCGTCCTGCAGAAGAGGTGGGAGGACTGGATAAATCGAAAAAAATGATATAATTACACTGAAAGGGCTCCTTTAGGATCTCGCAGCAAGGCCGTGGCTTGAGAAGTGCTGTAGTCAGGGTCTCCTGATTAAGTTTTTGAACTGTGTGCCTTACTCGATCCCTGGCTCAAAAGCGCACCCCGCCACAGGATTACGTTTCTGTGTTCCTGCAGTTCCTTTATAATGGTACACTCTAGCTCGGCACCCGAGTGTTCACGCATGTATTACACACATTTCCGCACCCCCAGCTAGCATCCATGGGTTGTACACGGTAACTGAATCCACATGGTGTGCATATCAGCAGCTGAACAACGCAATCCCTTTAAGTCACCGCATTGCTTGGGGCCTCTAGAATGTAAATTCATGCTCTTTGAGGGCCAGTTCAAATGCACTAAAGCTATGGAAATCTATTAGTGTGCGAATGTCGCACATCGCCTTCAGCAACAAGGAGCTGCGCTGAGCCATTCGTAACTCACTAGCGCACGCCCCAGCGAAACACTCGAATACTTGCTGTTTGTACGCCAAACTTTCAGCATATTTCGCTGTGTTAGTAGTTAGTGTTAGCTGATTGGTAGCTATAGTTTTTCGCACACGCATATTAGCTTAATTAGTCGGAAACTACTTAAAAGATGGGCGGAAGGAAATACCATGCATGCGCCAACGTCAACTTCGCCTTTGCATTCCGAGATAATATTGTATCTTCATTGTTTACCTGGCAGAGAGCAGATCAGCCTGTACCGTAAACCTTCAACAAAACGTGACTTTCACAGCGGGCGACTGCACGGAATATATGAAATCCAGCTGGTCTACCACGTATGAGTCAAATGTGTGTTGCAGCTGGATCAGCCTACATGCTTTGCCTTTCTGCATACGTCGGTTTATGAGTAATTTTATTTCTAGTTGAAACTGTGCCGTCTCCTTCGCATGTACTTTAGGATATGCAATGTTCTGGCAGTGACTCCACTTCGAGTTTCTTTCCATGACACGTCCTTGAAAGAAATAGGGCTTAAAAATGACTCGACAGCATCACTGTGCTGGAACCTCCATTACCAAGTGAGGATACGACATTAAAGACAAAGGCAAAGTAATAGAAGTAAATAAAGAATACTAGGCGTTCTCTGCTAAGTAAAGCGACAATTTTGGAAACATGCAGAAATGTAGCAAGTTGTCAATGCTCTTCCAGAAAGTTACCGAGAAAAGAACAAAGGGTAGATCATTTTATACACGCATTTATGCAAGTTTCAACGAAACAAAATATTCAAAAGTTGGTTAGGTGAGAAAAATAAACAATAAGAAGTACTGAACCGTAGGGGAGTAAATACACATGCAATGCATAATAAAAATAATTATGTTATCATAGGGATGATCTTCCTGCAGCATAATAAGTATACTAACGAAACGTAGGAAATAGTAATAACATACGAAAATGTAGCGGTATAAAAGCACAATTCCAAATTTCTGTACCAGTTGATCAATTTGGTTCGAGCCGATAAACACCGCAAGAACTTCTACACATCATTGACGTTTATTCGGGCATAGTTCATTGACGCTACAGACAGCGCGATACGCTTGTGTATTGAAATATTTGTAAATTCCGAGGAGATATATATTGACCATTATATATTGGTCATTGTATATTGGTCACTGTCACTGGTCAATTGACCATTCGGGGCGACATGACTGGAAAGCGGGAGTGCATTGCACCCGGTGTAATGTTCATCGAATGGGTACATATTGACGGTACCTGAAACTGAAAGCAGCCTGCAAACTTTGTAAACTCACTTAAATGCAGAGAAGCAGATATAAACACACAGCCAATATCTGCTAGTCGCGTTGCATATTTGTCAGTACCGTTTTTGAGCAAAACTAAAACTTCCGCAAACGTTCAAGAACCAGCACCGAGTTTTTCTTTAGGTATGCACAGAAAGTAAATGGTAGACATAGGCAATAAGAGAACAATAAGAGATTCTCATACAAATAGGAGACAAAGAAGTTGACCTAATAGGTGTTAAAACACTATTGTAAAATTATTCAACGCTACGAAGCCGGAGAAGCATTATGTCGCAAAAACATGCGTGGAAGCAGCTATCAGAAACAAATGGAACACAAATATGTCTAGAAAACACTCAATAAGGCTAAGACTGCCCCACAACACTCTGCATTTCGGACCAATGAGAACAACAAACATGAAACCCAGTGCTGACAGCATGCCAGAGCAAAATAAAGCCACGGATACAAACTCAAAGCAAACAAGGATGGGCGCCAGGCAACTAATCCAAACCGTTCAACTTGCCCTCGAAAAGGCCAACTGTAGTTAAACTGTCAGCCATCTGTTGGAATAGTGTTCGTGCTTTCCAAGGTCGGTCACAGTGTGTGATATCGGCGATTCTATTGAACCACAAGTAGTTGCAACTCGAAAATTCAGCGTCCTTCAGTCCAGAAGCACTCCTTGTTCGCCTTCCACTCACTGTCACCGTCGTCGTAATGCTCCTTCTTCCAGACCGGGACGCGTCTCTTCAGCTCGTCGATGGCATACTTCGACGCCTCCATCGCCTCCTGGCGGTGCTCGGAGGAGACTGCTATGAGCACGCTCGGCTCGCTCAGAGGAACGTCTCCCAGCCGGTGCACGATGGCGACGTTCTTCACGGGCCAGCGTTCGCGGATTCCTTCGCAGATGCGCAGCATTTCTCGCTTCGCCATGGGTGCGTAGGCTTCGTAGCTCAGCCTGGACACCCGCTTACCGTCGCAGTGATTTCGCGTCGTTCCCAGGAAAACCGAAATGGCGCCGCAGTCTTCCGACCCCACCCTTGTCAGAACAGCCCCGACCTCTAGTGCGGCCTCTGATAGTTCTACGTGATTCATGGCTCGCTGATTGAAATAGATGAGCCTCTGAGTCACACTGTTGTCACTAAGGCAGGAATGAAACCTCTTTTCACTGTCAAGTCACGTAATGCACTCGTGCATATCCTCTTTGTCAACTGTAAGTCCCACTTGATTTCACAGGACCATTAGTTTCTTGATCATCTATTTCTTAGTTCTATATTTAAGATCGCTGTCTTCAGCGTTGCCGGGGCACTGGACTTACGGTATAATTCATTCCCAGATATCAGTTCATTGGGTCGGTGGAGAGCTTTACGCGTCTTGTACGATCCCGAAGGCTTCCAGGTCACCCACCAATGATGGCAGGAATGAAGGCTACCTCGTCCCCTTGCCTGAGTGTCACCTCGAGGCCAGGCTCTATGTACGACTCGTTCACGGAAATGACGGCACTGTGCTCCAGAACTGCGAGCCTTGGGTACGCTTCGAAAATCGCCTGCTTAAGTTGGTCAACGTCGCGCAGCGCGGCTGGTGCGAGAAGCGAAGCCTCGGAAGTGCCGGCAAGCTCTCGGGCGTTGGCGAACAGCAGCAGGCGTACGGAAACCTTTCCGGGCATGGCACACACGCAGGCGAAAAGCTGCGTAGTGACGGTGCAATGGCGGTTCTATGTTGTCGGCACTCGAAACGCTACCAGATGCGCACCTGGATGAACCGTCAACATCCGTTCCCGTCATCCGCTTGCCGAGGTCGACTGGGAACAGTGTAGAGGTTGCTAACTGAGTCCACGCAGCGGTACACATGTGTAGTAGAGGGAGATGTACGCTACTTTAATGTGATGCTGTAGTGCGCTGAAGTCTATTGTAGGAAATGAGCACAAACAGGTGTTTGGAGGAGACGCGCACGGTGCTAGGCACACTGACCCAACCCAGTGTACGCTTGTGCAGGAAAGATGGCTTTTGCGAGAAAAAAAAAAAGTCTGTGCCTTTGCAGCATTTACGGGCTGAAGGCATGGCCATCGCAATACGTTGTATTTATTGCAATGTATGCTTCAATAGATTGCAAAGAAGTAAACCATAAGGTAAAAACATTTCACTGACATACACGCGATGCTTAAAAATATACCATTCAATCTACTCACAAAAGTCGAACACGTAGGCCGCCAACACCGCTTAAAAAAAGAACTCTGCCGATGTAGATGGTGCGGAAAATTCAAGTGCAGAAACAGGCCATCCACAATTTATTTTTCTAGACATGTTCTTCATGTGTCGTGCAATATTTCTTGCATGAATATATAGAATTTTATATGCCAGTTGGAAGCTTGCATGCAGCTTAACCTTCAGTGAGTTAAAATATTTTTCTCCTGATGATGACATGCAGCGTCATCTAATGCAAGTTATGCTGTATCACTTGCTTACCGAGGCATTCACAAAGGCAAATTTTTTTCTCGTTATAGTAACTGACACCCTGGCCCATCCCGTGCATAGCTGCAATAAGACGACAGCGCATTTCACAAATGTGGGTCCTTCCTTTCGTGCAAAGATTTAAGTGGACTACGCTGTCTTAAGGACTCAGTTCTCTGTTCCTAAATGAAACTGAAAGCTACAATGCAGGCGTTTTATCATCTTTAGGCACTACGAACCTATGAACGAAATCCGATCATTCTGCTCACTGCTTCTCTCATTGGCCACATTTGCAACGCTTAATGATCGTCAGTAATCTAGTAGTATGTTTGGGTAGTATGTTTGGACATTTAGATGCACGTAGTTGGTGCACTTTTTTGAGAGCAGATATTCTACATTCAGTTCGTCAAGTTGCTTTGGTTATTCCTCTTAATAGCGTTACTTGTATGTGACATGCTTACACTACATTCCACATTTACCTAATTGTAAGTGGTTGGGAGATCCATGACAAGCATATTTCATTCTTTAATCTCACGCATTCCATCAGTCTATCGATATAAATGTTTATTATTATTATTATTATTATTATTATTATTATTATTATTATTATTATTATTATTATTATTATTATTATTATTATTATTATTATTATTATTATTAAAAGCTCACTTTCATGCTTCATGTTCACGTATGTTAAATGAAAAAGTTTCGATGTATGACGGCGTGTTGCCTGTGGCTTAGACCATCATCCTTCTCTTAGCTGCACCAACTAGGCGGAAGAGACAAGGCAGTAGGAAAGCTGTGGCAGTGAGAATATTTCAAGACAGACGACTCTAATTGTAATAGGCTGCACAAAGACTGGGCAAACAAAGAATCAGCAGCCTCAAATGCTGGTCATCCGAGTTGGCTTCACCTTTTTTGTGCATTGAAACTGGCACCAAAGGCTTCGCAGCTTGTGCTTGCCCACTGCATCATACATTGCCAGGAGAGAGAGAAAGCAAGGAGAGGAAAGACGGAGAGGTCATCCAGACGAGAATCCGGATGCTTAGCACGCAGTGGCAAGGTTCGCACTGAACACCGTGAGCTGCACATAACAACAATATTTAAAAATCAAGGGAAGCACTGGAGGTGCATACCATATTTCGGCTTGAAATGGTGGTTTTGAGGTCTCATTTTGGCGTTGTGAAGCTTAGCCAACGTTTCACGCGTACGTGAGGAACATAGGTATAAATGACATCTCCGTGCCCAAATGTATCAAGCACTTAGCGTTGTGCTTTTCATTAAATTTATTGAATGCTTCCATGCTTGAATGCTGAATTGAGAAGTACTTGAATGCTTAGCTAAGAGTAGATCAAAACTACACGTAACTATGCTACAATGCTGAAAATAGAAAGAGTAGTTTCTGTGAACAAAAACTGCTTGTGACGCCACCTGTCTCACTTCAACAAAACATTATGAGCGCAGTTCTTCGCTGTAACTGTTACAGTTGACACCATATTTCTTTTTCCGAGAAAAAATTTCATCTGGTGCCGCATCAGACAGCGAACACTTCGGGTTTATTATGCGCAAAACATAAGGGGGAGTGGGAGGGGGCAAGCGCTGTAGTTAAATGGGGCTTAATGAATTTGCCACAAAAGGAAACTTCTCGCCAATATTTAAGTACAAAAGAGCCAGAGCCAAAACAACCATTCTTCCCTGGCTCTATAACTTACGCAAGATTTGGCATATGGTGCTGAGTTACCAGGCTTTACCAGTGCAACTACTGTTATGACCCTAAAAACACCTTCATTTAATGGCCTCCATGGAGGTGTTCTCTGAATGCCTACACTATCATTACAGGCCATAAGATGTTGTAGGCAATTTACTAAGACTGTGGTGATCAGAACACTGTGTTGTAACCGTTCTCATTCATTGGCATAACTGGGAATCAGAAACAGCTTGGAAGGACAAACATTCCACTACTGTGTCTTGTTAAACTGTGCTCGTCTTGGTTTCTCTGCCATAATAGCTATGAACCCTACGTAGGTAAGCTCGCACTACGTCTATACGTTCCAGACAAAAACTTACTTGCAGGCTTGCGGCATGACCGAGATGATATCGACGCCCTTTCCATAGCACTCTCGGTGGAGTCCATCAACCATGGGCACTAGAGCGTGCTTCGTCATCGAATATGGTGTTCCCATGGGCATCGTTACGTATCCTGATAAAGAACAGGCTTCACAAGTCAGAAGTGCGTCACATTTTCCAACGATGAACAGAATTTATCCTAATGCTGCGATATGAAACAAATGGGCCACAGAATGTCTTTGTACATGCAGAGGTCTTATAACGTTTGGCCATGGCTGTGAGCCACCCCTACTTGTAGTAAAGTAATGGCCAGCAGCGTAATAGTGCATAAACTGGGCATGGATGGACAGTTTTTAGGAATTAGCATGGGGATTATTTGGCGGCTTCTCAATGTTCGCGCTTCTGTTTAATCTGGTGACTACCTTTCAGAACCCCGATGGTCTTTCGGATTCAAGTGTGCATCATTTACAGATTGAGCAGTGATATCAAGATCAGAACTTGGATGGAGATACATTCACCATATCTAATTAAATAATGCAATCATAATGGCAAGATCCGTTGCTTATCGTAGTTTCCTTATCGTCCTCCTTTCGTACTCTGTCTTTACCTTTTCCAGAGTAACACGTAGACGGTCCCAGTTAATAAGGCAAATATCTTTAGTTTTAAAGGGAAGTCTTCCTCTTGAACAAGGCGAATTGGGAGAATACGCCTAAAACGCATAAATATGTTCAGTAACAAACTGCGGGACTGGTTCGAACGAAACTTGTTGTCTTTGAGAGAATAAGTTATTTTTTAGTGACTGCGGAAAGCAGAATTGCGGTTTAGCACACGCAATTTTTGACAAAGCTACCCAGAAAGTGGCAAGCTGAAAAAGAATGCAACACATGAAATTACAACAACGAAAAAATTTCATTGTGTCAAAAACAAATATAGCAGTTCTGTAAACTGCATGTTAGAGCACGTAAAGCGCATACATCTCATGTGTAATCTTATAGGCAAAGTTAAATGGCGCCAATCTATTGAAGGCTTTGCCACCCCGTCACGTCGAGGTACGGCTAACCAAACAAGTCGCACTGAAAATGCTGCTGCTTCACGATTCTACTGCAGCTCTGGATCGAAAAGGGTGCGGAAACACGAGTTTGCGCTCGCCATCTTTCTTTTTCTTCTGTTTTATTTCTTTTTATTTTTTGTTCGCTTGGAGGGGCGCAGCACGTACACAATACCTACCCTCACACGTTTACCGCAAAATGGCTCCGTCGCGCCAAGGTTTCCCGATATATTTGTCGCCAGAAAAATACGTGCAGGGGCTTCGCGTCTCTAAATAGTTGGCACGAAGACTCTTCAGCGGACGAAAGTCTTCAGCGGTTCTCATTTCATTCCGGAGGCACCGGAAGCTTCTGAAACGCTTTCTCAAAACAAATATATAGCCTAAAGTTTGTCCCCCAAATCACGGAAAGGAACGTCTTATTTTTGTTATTTAGCCTCGTCTTCCTTAATGTCATCTTTAGCCCGTATTCGCTGATTGTATATGAGCCTTAGCGCAGGACACATCTGAAGTTATTCATGCACCCATATCGACACGCTTTTTTTTTACCGTGCTCGACGAAATGCAACAAGGGTACGTATGGCGTCTGATTAGTATAGCTCTCCGTCAGCGTGAACACGTTCTTTCCTCCTAAAACCCCAGTGATTTCCTAAAACAGTGGCGGAACCAAGGTTGCTGTTGCTACGTCAGTGGCCGCCTTGAGCCTTCAGTCACGGGAGGGTTCAAGGAAAAAAAAATAATAATAAGAAAGGAAAACCAATGCCGCTGTAGCGCACCCAACGGCAAGCGGTTCAAGGACCGATGCCCCTCGTGTCACAAAATTGAAGGAAGTTGCTTCTGCTACAACCACGTGCCGCGTGCACTCTGCTGTACGGCGGCAGCCATATGAGAGTGCACTTGGCGCATGTCGGTGCTGACCCTGTCCAGGTTCTCCTCTACTGTGGCACGTGGACGTGCCAGGGTTGCAAATGAAACTCCTTATTTTCGCACTCGGTGATTTCGAACGATGGCCACCAACCAATGCAAAAGAAGCGCAGCAATGAAGCCTGAGCAGGAAACGAGTAAAACCTTACGCGGAAAACACTGGCAGAAGCATTAAAAATGGAGCTGTGAAATACACAAGTGCTTCCTCAATTACCTGGTCAAGTGCCCGAGGTAGTTACTTGACTTTCTCCCCGTTCTCTACTTCTCTTTCTTTTTTTTCACCTCCTCTTTATTTCCCACCGCAACGGCACATTGAATTCTTAACATCCTGGCCTTTTTGTGAGTCGCTTTTTGTCTCAATATTTCCGTCTGGCAAAACACACCGTGGTGGTTAAGCACCGACAGGGTTCTCGGTCATCTCACCGACTAAAATGGCAAAGCCAAAAATATGGCAAGCTAAAGAAATTGACAACAAAGCGCTAAGCTTGATTGGATTCAGGTTCGAAAGATTTAGCTATACTGACTTAGAATACAGTTTCTAGCCCTGACTTCATGTATGCGAGTACCACATACGGTGTAAATGAAAATTGGAAAAAACCTTATTTAGCTCAGATTGTTGCAGGAACTGCACATTTAAGTCCTCTAAATCGACGATGAAGGCTATAGTTTTCTCTTATCTCACGTAAATTACAAAGATTGAATGGTAATCCACCGCTTTGTTCTTTTTTTTATATCACTGTTGATTCGACAGCTCGCTGGCCTTAAGCAAGAAGGCTTCGGCTGGTGTATAACCCCACATTGGATTGTCTTGGCTGATGACGGCAAATAAATTAGTCATACAGAAGTTAGCGCCAAAAATTGTGCGCGATTATAGTATCATCCAAAAATTTTGCTAATATTCAAAGTTCGTATGCTGAAGGCACTTCCTTCGTGAGATATTGTTTTCATAAGTTTTGTGTCACTTCCTTTTTCAGCTGCAACAAATGCAAGAAAACACGGCGACCGCGAAACCTTTACTATATTAAAAAAAAAAACGCGTCCCTTAAGCGCACCCTAGACCCGGTGTCACAAAACTCCGTGGCTCCTATTATAACGAAATTTAGTGTTTAAGAGCGTCCGCAAACAGCAAACATTACAAGCTGTGGTACTTTAAAGTGAAGCTTTCCTTACCTACCTTACCGTGGTTTTGCGTGTCATGTGGCTCACCTAAAAGAGATCGTTTAATAAAAACTGCACCAATCCTGTCAATAGTGTAACCGAAGGTACTCATTCTGTAGGCCGATCCTGACAGCAAGCCTTGTGTGAGTTCTCGTAAGAGTTTTGTCATGTTTATTTTTTTTTACCGGGCCAATCCAGTTGACGGTGCAATCGATGGCGTGGAAAGACCAATCCTGATAGTACCATATAATCGCAGTCACTAAAAAGGCAGAGTATGTGGACCTAGCTCATTTGCCGTTTTCTGCGGGATTGGCATTGGTTTCTCATGGAATAGACGTAGCTGTGTACCACGCTCAGTTCAGCGACACATGGAGGGAAGGCACGAATATCTGTGATATAGCGCCAAGAAGTTTGAATTAAAAAACAACAGTTGCGCTGGATCGCGGTGGCAGAGTTTTTATGTACGTCTTTGCCGTCCTAAAATACACTTACAAACAGCTCTGTCGAGAGGTTCAATTGGTCATTTAGTGTAACAAGCATTCTTTGGACACTTCAAGCACTTTTCGCTGTGGCGGCTTCTGTCTTACCTATGTCTCGGTGCGACTTTCACAACGCTACCCGTAGAAGTCATAATGCGGTCTCTTCTAGACAAAAGTTTTACGCCAGCAATAAGTACCTGTGCAACCCAGCCATAGTTCACTCACGGTCGAAGATGCTGCAACCTAAATGTACAATACCAGTGTCATAGAACTGGTACTGGTACGGCTCGCGCATGCACTTAATGTAGACGCGCAGTGACCTTGATGAAATGAATTAAGTTCTGTGGTTTTTGAGGCGCTAGAATGAAGGTCCATCTAAATAGGTCGCGCAACTTGGAACGAAAGGCGTGCCAAAACCTATCGCCAAGGATATCACTTACTGCTGCACGATTGAAGTGCGACTAGATGAAGGGGGGACAAACAATGAAACTAGAAAACCTATGTGTAAAAAATAATACTCTAAAATTTTTGATCATAATAGTGGCATACGAGTAGATTTTCTGTTTCAGATATTTTTCCTGCACTAAAAGAACAAATGCTTATTTGTTTTCTATATCACAATTTACTCATTATTCCTTGGCGACCCCTATGAATCAGTGATTCTGGCGCAAGAGTTGGCAAGGTTTAGCAAACCAGCTACTATGTCGTGGGGAGTGATTGCTCACTTGAACGCGGCGGCTTGCAGCCATTTCGTCCAAGTTCTTTATTTTTATTTTTATTTCCCTGCGTGTTTGTTCAGAGTGTGGCATGCGCTTCGCTTCAAATTTTGCGCGACCTAGCGCGCGGCATTCGTTGGCGACAGGTGCGAGTGCAGGTTTTTTTTTTTATCGTGCAAGTTCCCGCTGCGGCATCCGACGTGCTTGTCTCGTCGTGACGATAAATGCGGAACGCCCGGCGAAGAAACCTTCGCGCTATGTTTGTTTACTCTCCGTAACACAGGCTCTGAGTGTCCCACGGGCAGCAAAATTAGTAAGTCAAATGTTTTCTAAGTCATCATGTGGGGCAATGTCGTCTTGTGGGATAATCGTTGAATACGAATATATGGTTTCGCAAGGAATTACGAATGATTTTGTGAAAAGGATTCGCATATGTTGTGATGCATTACGACTGTGTGCTGCCCATACCACTTTTCATTCATTGGAACATGTTTTTGTTTGGTCAGTTACACTGGTTGCATTATTCTAGACTAATAAAAGTGAAGTTAATTTTGAAACCTCTTTGGCAGCATCATTGCCACCCGATTCGCTCACCGTCCTACAGTAGCTACTGGAGCAATTGCCGTCAATAACAGCCTAATTACGTTCACTTTAAGGTATACGCCAGTCCTAATACTTAAAGGACACGCTGGCGTTTCAGCTAAGGCTAGACGCAAGCTCGCCTCAGACTCAAAATAAATATAACTGCTGTCGTAGTGGACGTAATGCCGAACGCTAAACAAATTCAAACATTCGCGCCAAGCAGCACAAGATCTTGACGTCACTGTCATTTCCGGCTTTGACATCACTTTCTTTCTTTTTGATTATTTTGCTTGTTGTTAGTTGTCCCCACGATCCGTAGATGGCAATGGTTACAACGAGCACCATTTTCTTGACATGTGGGCTTCTGTGGAAGCTTCGCTACCAGTTTATATATACCTTGCCAAAACCATGATCTCACTATGAGGCACCGCGCCGTAGCAAGGGGGGGGGGGGGGTGGAGGGGTTGAGGGCACTCCGGATTACATTTGATGATAACAACAGGCTGCGCTTGTGAGGCCGCGTATAGTGAACTATCTTTTATATAGCATCCGCGCGGTGTTACACCTTAATCGAAGTTGGTAAAAAAGGTGTTGTTATCGTCTCCATCAGTCTGATTTCAATAGGAATCTCATTCTGATAACTTTTGCACTTCATCCCACTCAGCCGCTGAGTGACAGCACAAATGCGCATGTGCAGAACGCTGAGCTGCCACCGTGCTAGCGGAACGACAGCCAGGCGCTCTTTGAACATTTTGTTTTGAGATACACACCAGGTTCGAGATATAAATTCCCAAACGTTGCGGACAAATGCATTGGCTGTCCAGCCAATTTGTCAACAAAACGCCGTTTCATGCACTGAAGCACACAAGAAACTGGAACGCCAATGCATTTCTCCGCAAAGTTCGGGAATTTATATCTCGAAACTGGTGTCGTCCTGAGAATTCGTTCAAAGCGGATCCGCCTTCCGAAGTCGACTGCTGGAATTTGTGAACTGCAATATGGGTCATAAGATCATTAGCTAAAAAGTTAATTGGTGAATTCTCGTTAATTAGTCGATTTTGCATTTCAGTTTTTGATGCAAGTAGTGTACGCCGCTTCGAGTAGACCGGCTCATAAAGTACAGTTGAGCTGCCTGCCACAGGCAACTTCTTAAAATTTTTGAAAGTGTTGGCTGAAACACCCTGTATATGTGCAATCTATGCAACCTACTCATGAGACAAGGGTTAGCCGGCGCCATGTCTGTGCGGCCACGCCTTCTTCCCGAATATTCAATAAAAAAAATGAAAACGCTAACTGACAACTGAGAGAACACTGGATGCACACTCTCAACAATTTTTTTTTGGAGAGACACATCCTCATAGCACAGCCGATGTAATGGGAGCGTTTCTCATATATTTTGTGGGAAGATGTCATTTGCATGTAACACAAATAGCTATACAGTGACTTGCGCTTTCCCTTGAAAGTCAAGAGCTGCTGTTATGAGCGCAAAAATGCTGGTGAGAGATTTTATGTTCATATTTCGCCACCAATGAGCATCACTTACCTCGGTTCCTCACATTCCTTGACTGTGCCATGTTTTCCTTGAAAGAGGACAGCGCTGTGTGTTACAAGGTCGCACTAAAACAAAAAACGGAAGCAACTGTACAACCCCGGGTAAACGGCTGATCTACATAAGCGGCGACGCCTAACTGAACATAATCAGTTATCAGTTACATGATCACGAAGCGAACATGTTACGCTTCGTTTCGGCCGCCGTCATTCGATTGCACGCAGTCAGTCAGCAAGCCTGCATCTTACGCCTCAGCCGAACGATTCAAATCCACCGGAAGCTAGTCCAAGCGTTTCAGCTTGAACGTACTCTCTGCTCTCTCTCTCTCTCTCTTTTATTGCATCATTCCTCTCCCAACCTGTAGGGTAGCCAAGTGTAGGAAGTTTCGTTAGCCTGCCTGCTTTCTTTTTTTTTTCAGAGACGTCAAATGAACGTGGTCGCGAAGCACTGACAGTATCCACGCAACCACTGTAATGCACACACGTGGACTGTAGTAGCATTCATTTAACGTTTCCAGATAGACAGTGGCAGCGTTACTAACCCAGGATATCACCACCTAAATGTTTCCATATTATAGTCTATACTGAATTCTCTTTCAACTCACCTTGTTTCCTGAGGATGACTTCTTCTTGGGCTCGTCTTTCCTTTCCTTTTGCTTCTCTCTGTTTTCTTTTTTTTTAGTTTGTGTGCTAAAAAGCATGATGTTAAATAAACACCTCGTTTCAGTACTTCTGCTTCATGTCGCTTTTCAAGTCAAACCTCACGTGGTTTTTAGACTCACCCCCGCGTCTGCGCTGGTGCGCCAGTGCCGCCCCCTTCACGTGTGTTTAATACTTTCCTGCTCCTCGCCACTTGTTCGCCCGTCTCCGCGTTCGTGTGTGTTTTCATTGATAATCAGGCCTAATTTAAACCCACTTTCCAAATACACATATACAACTATTGTCTCTCTACTACATTTACGTAGTACTGTTGCTTAAAGTCTCGACTGTTCCACTACATGATGTGTGAGAGTGATGAGAATGCAGCACCGAGATTTATACGTGAGCCAGCGAATATCCACGTCCTCGTCTATCACTACTATTGTATCCTTTCTATGCAAATCTTCGCCATCGCTTTCCTTATGCGCTTCCGTTTTGAGAAAATTATCGCCCTTGTAGCGGAGCTTTTAGCGCTGTCGCTTGCGATTCACAGAAACCAGATGGACATACAAAAGCGTGGTTAGTAGGAACTGTTGGAAAAGGTGCACCTGGAACATAAGGTCAGTGAAATCGTTCTACTTATTTCCTTTTGAAACGTCCAGTCTCAATCGACCAACTTGTCCATTTGGGCTATTTGTGTGTGGGTGTGAGACTGCAGGTCGCTCACTGATGATGAACTATGTTTTTTAGAGCGCAGCTCTTTGGCGTCCGTTCCTGGGTTTCGCGTCGTCGTCGGCGTTGTCGTCGGCCTCGTAACCAGCTCCGCCCCCCTTTCATCCCCCCAGCGCTAGCAGCGACCGACTGATACTGCTGGATGCCGCTGACGCCGCTAGAGAGTCAAGATAACGTGACTGCATAGAACACCGTCGCCGCCATGCAGAAAGAGGAGGAAAGGGTCCCCCCCCCCCCTGTTCTTGTGTGGCGGATAGGGTGCTCTTCAGTTGCCGACGCGCCGGTTATTTCACGTAGGCCCCGGCACGTCGACGAATACGTGACCACCTTCCCACGGCTAGACCTGGTTCTTAGCGCTGCGGAAGCGAGGGTATCATATTGTTTGTGTCGGCATCGGCGGCGTTGTCCCTGAAACCAACTCCGCAGCTGGGGTTGACTCACTATCGGCGTCAGCGGCATCAGTCAGTCGCTGCTATCTCTTCCCTCCTCCCTTTATCGTGTTGTCCGCTTGCTGCGCGCGCTTCTGCCCCCATCGTTTGCCGCTGGGTGTACACGCCGCCCCCCTCCCCCCTCTTCCTGCGAGTCTCCGGTTGTCAAAGCGCCGGCTCGAACTTAATTCCTTTCTTCGCTCCTCCTCCAATGCAGCCCCTGTGCGGTAGCAATCAGAGAGCCAGATCGGTGGCGGCGGATCTGTATATGTGCACCGCCCGAGCCGAAATTCCCGCTGCCGTTCGCCCTGTGCGGTGGCAATCAGAGAGCCAGATCGAAAAGGTGAAACAGCTTATTTGCTGCGCTCAAATTTCGCATTAGGAAGTAACGTAATCGTCGGTAATTTTTTTTTTACCAGTGGCATGTCCAGAAATACGATATCTTGAGTATACACAATGCTCTTTACTCTTTTATTCAATGATCTGTGAGACCCCTGCGGCAACCATTGGCTTCTAGTGGCCTGATAGCGATTACCCTGACTGACATCCCATAATCTACCATTCGCCCGTTTCTCAACAGATGCACCTGTTACACCCATCCTATTTCCGCACAGATTGATGCTCGGCCGAGGCCTTGCTCTATGGAAGCGCCTCGGCTTTGGTAGAGCATCACTTCGTTAAGGTAATAAATTCTAAAATACATAACTCTAAAGGGTGCGAGAGAACTCCAAGTATTTACTTAAGGCTGAATTCAATTTGGGCGCACCACAAACAAACACAGTAGCACGGAGGTATATATGGAAGGTGCATCACGCTTTCTTGAGAATGGACATTGTTGTTTTCTTGACTAGTCAATGACTAAAGTCTCTACGGACACATCTCGCCTGCCTTACCCAAGTCCCATACCTTTATTTACTCCCATATTTCCGTAGCCAATGAGTGTGCTGAAGTATGATAATATAAGTATGATATATATAATGAAGTCTTGTGTATTGGGGGCGAGCTCCACCACTGAAAAAGCTGGCGCCACCGTCGGCGTGACGCGGCATGAGGGATCACGTGGACACAGCGACCGCGTCGGCTGCTTCGGGAGCGTCGAAACGAGCTGAAAACGAAAGTTTAAAGTCCCACCTGCGCTGCGGCTCTGATTAAGTGGTGAGGCTTTGCCGCCTTGTGTGTCTGCTTGACAACATTTGAAATCACTATAATATGTAGTGGCGGCCTTCGGAGGCGTGCCGCATGGTAGGCTACTGCTCAGTGCCGCAGTGCAGGACGTGCGCAACGGAGCCCGGAGTCAGCCTTATTCACACGAAGCCGCAGGACGAGAAGTTCCGTGAATCTTTGATCGCGAAACTTACAACCGGCAAACAGCCATCAGCTACAACTCGGATATGCAGCAAGCACAGACGCGAAGAATATTTCTGCTACGGCGCCGGGACTGCGATGTTTTTTGAGTAGCAGAAAACGCCCACCGAGACATTCGCCTTCGCTTCCTGCCCGGCTAATGTCATGATGGTTTGTTTTATGAACTTGTTGATGCTAGACACTGGCAAGTTCACTGGAATGGAAAAGGAGTGGTAAAGAGCACATTAAATAAAGGCATGGCATATGGTCATGTTTGTGTTGTGAATCAACGCACTGGATTGCGAAAAAGAAGGAGCGCGAAATCACCCGCTGACCGCAGACAGTGCGACGCAACTTTAGAAATATTATTGAAACGTACAAGAATTTAAAAGAAAAAAATATTGAATCGTCGCGACGGCACTTCACAGTCGCCGTAGGGGCCGACGTCCCTTGTTACAATGAAATTGTCTTTGAACAGTTTTGATAACGTCCACGCAACAGTGGTTGCTTGTGGACTGTCAAATGGTCATATGCTGTGGCCTAAAGCTCACAGCACGGTACGAAAACGCTCTCAGTGAAACTGAAACATTGTGCGTGGATATGCATGCAGACGCGAAGTCGGTCGCCGCGAACCCGTGCGATCGCTGCATGCATTGAGGCTTCGTTCTGTTATGCGCCATTTGGTTACACAGACCGCCCACTACAAGAACATATTTCACACAATCTGCACTCAGCGATTGCCGACCTTTCATGCAAGAAGCCGGTTCGGGAGACTCCATCGCGGCGACCGCGTGCAGTGGCTTTCACTGTACGTATTCGGTAAAGCGATAGCGTCTGTAAAAGATTCTGTGCTTTCAGTCTGCCCAAGATTATTATTTCGGCAGTAATAAAGTTCCTTCGTTTTGAGAGTACTTGCGGAAATGTACAGGTGGGCTGCCACGTCGTGTCCTTATTAAGCGCCGTAAGCCGAACCTATGAGGAGTGCGCCGCGCGATTCCTGATACTATACGCAAGGGAGGCACTTCTGACAGATG
Organism: Dermacentor albipictus; assembly: GCF_038994185.2. Taxonomy (NCBI): domain Eukaryota; kingdom Metazoa; phylum Arthropoda; class Arachnida; order Ixodida; family Ixodidae; genus Dermacentor; species Dermacentor albipictus. Next base: position 20,709,776 of record NC_091830.1, on the reverse strand, counting down.
GCGACTCCGCAAGTCATCGCCCTCAGTACTCGTCATCGTACTATAAAAATAATATTCATGTCACGATGGTTTCATATTCATGCATGTGTGGAATTCGTAGCCCTTACGAATAATGAAAAAGATATCAACATACAAATTTCATGCTCCAAAGAAAGAGCAATAATACTGTTCACTCACGCTATTGAGCCTTCGGTTTATCTATCTTTATAAGCATGTAGCTTGTAGCATGTAGCAAGTGACGATAGGAACCGCATTCTGTTCACATGTGTGGCAAGGTAGTCGAATTTGAATTCGTTGGCAGTTGTGAGGCGCTTCATATATTACGTTGCGAAGCTTCTAAAGGAATTTTATAGCACCTATAGGCACGGAAGAGTCATGTTTTTAAATTATGTAGCAAGAAACTTCATATAATAATTTTTGTATACTTTCTTCTTCGGGAAGAGACACAAAAATAATTCAAACCTCTGTATTCAAACCCGAAGCAGGTATCATATATCTGAACCAGGTGGGAATTACAATTAATTTCATACCCTACATGTATTCACAACAATGGACGTTCCTAAACAATTTGTAGAAAGTGCCATATTTCCTGACTCCGGCAAAGGTATCGCAGTAGCGAGCTGTTATTAACAAACAGAAAGTCTAAGAGCAGTCAAGAGTGTCGAATATACAAAGTATCACAGGTCCAGGCCCCCTTGCGCACAGAAATGCGTGCTTGAATACTTTTCTAAAGTGCGGTACGGCCTAAGGAAAGAAAAAAAATGATGAGAGATGACGTCAGAACAGGAAACTTATGTAATCATCGCAAAGTTCGCAGTATTCTTACGACGAAAAAGTAAGTCTCTTTAGGAAGCACGAAACAGCATAGAAATAATTATTAGCACTGTTGTCAGAGTAAGGCGACCACGCCCGCCGGATTTCGCAGATTTCCCAACTTTCGGACTATGTTTATAACAGGTGACGCTGCAGTTGCTTCTTTGCTGTAGGAATCCTCGTTTGCAGATACAAATCCCAGCGATTTGGCAAGGATTGGCTGTTAAAAGTGTACGGACATGTCAATGTGGACTATTTCTTTATCGTTTTAAATAGTGATCGTCGACATGGAAACCCTAGGAAAAATATCGGCAAGCGTGAAGAAGCTCAAGTTAATGTAATAAATTGTCTTTTTTATGAACCAGTTACAGTCTCTTTTTCCACCAGTACCTGAACTCGGTCGTCTGAGCGAACCGGGGCGAGCGCCAAAACGTCACAAGTTTCTGCCCCCCACGTGATCAAAATCAGCGCCATGACGTCGTGACACATACGCCTGCCAAGAAAAGCAACTGAAACTGATTCGTAAGAAGCACCAATATAGCTACTTTTTAAGAATGCTTTGAGGCTTGCCAGAATTGATTTTGTGGTTTTGACGTCAAGAAGGGCGTAAATAAAATGGGGAAAAAAAATTCAAGGGCACTAAATGTCATGCTGGTGTTCCTTTAAAGCACATCGCAACATTATTTTTGTTATAGACGTTATATATTCGCAACACTCCCAGCTCAATGAATTGCAACACTTCTGGGCACGTGTCCCGCTAAATCTATATGGTGTTGTCGGCCAGTTTGCAATGTTATGAACAGCACCTAATCGTTAAAGTTGGAGGCTACGCTTGGCTAAAAGATGTCCTAAGGTGAATCGCGGCGATGAAAAATGAGCTTCCAGAAGGTACTGAAGGGACCCCGAAATCTATTTGAAGCCGCCACTAGAATAGAGCTTGCGCTCATCAGTGCACTGTCCGTAATTCTAATGCACGGTTATTTAGTAGTGACGAGCACAAGCAGCACCGTACAAAATCCCTACAGTATATTTTGCGCGAATTTCCGCGTCCGGCGAATTACCTTACATTTCATCACGCAGTAGTACTCCTAAAAAGTCGCTCGGCTTTTCTGGCACCTATGTCCTCATCATTCGCGACACGAATGGCAGCAGCTTGAGGCCCACTCCGAGTAAAAGGTCCAACAGTTCTGTAGGCAGTAATGCAGCTGCATAGTACAAGAAGCCGCCGAGCCGGATCTTTGTTACGTAGCGTATCTTGGGGTCGGTCTCCCGGATAGCCAACACCATCTCGTCGACCACTTCGTTGATATCGTCTCTGATGATCAAGTCGTAGAGATGTCTGGGCGTGTCCAGCCACCGCTGAATCTCCTCCGCACTGTAGTCGGCCACGACCTCTGGTGGCTGCTGCTGAAGCTCTGGCTGCGTGTCGTCATGAGACCCCAAATTCGCCGTGATCGCCGTTCTGCGAATGGATGAAATAAGTGACAGAATGAGAAAGTTTGAAATGTGGGTACAATACGGGGTTCCAGCAAAAGAGATTGACATTGATATCACTATATTGAAATGTAGCTCCTCTATCTCTGTCAGCTGGTGGCTACTATGGCAGCTAAAGGGGCCTCGAAACGCGTTCAGAACGTAATAAGAAAATGTTGCCGATCTGTCAACTAGGCTCCTCTGAATATGTGAGTCATATATTACCGCGCTGCATGTAAAATTTCTTGCTTTCCGCGGCAATGACGTCATGCATTGCCTGATTTCGGGATTGTGAGGACATTCTCGGTAATACAATTATTCTTCATTCGAGCCAAATGAACAAAAAATATCTATGTCTTGGTTCTCAAAAAGGCAGAAGCAAAATGTCATCTTTCCACTGCAGGTCTACACACGAACGTGTACGTTGCTGCTTCCGCTAAGCGTGTGGAAAGCGTAACGTAGATACCGCGAACGCCACAGAGTGTCGCCACGAGCCGTCTCGCTCGCTGTCGAGACGTTCAGTCTTTGGGTGGTTCCACCAAGGCAACAAAGCCTGCTAAGGACCCTCCAATGTGGGGCATTAAGGCCCCTTAAACATCATAACGTAGCAACATTCTCCTCCTCTGCCTTCACTCCTCGAAGCCGGCGCGAGGGCCCACGTGGTGCTATTAGGCCAATAGCGACGCGGCGTCGGCCAGAGCACGGGAGGAGGAGGCGGCATTCTTCAAAGCGTGTCGCGTCTCATGTGAACGAGGTAATTAGCTTGGAAGACGTCTCGCGTCAAGTGCGCCAAACCGGGATCGTTTGAGATGGAAAAATTCGCATTTCAGTGGCCTGTGCAGGAAGAATCGCATCATATCAGGAATTATGGCAGCGCATTTGCTCTGGGAGGACTGCCAGAACAATAAACGGTGGTTGCCGCTGCCGCACTGCGCGAAATCAAAACAAAAATGGCGGCCTATGTATCAGGCTGCACGCGATTTCTTATAAATCGTGAGTACATTGTGCGCGCTTAAACAGCCTGTTTTGTTAGCAAACAATGAAATTAACATGGGTCAGTTACTTGATTCGCGACGTTGAGGTAGTCAAGTCCACTGTGAGGACGTACGAGTGGAGACGGCAGCTCTCGGCTGCCAGTGGACGTGGAAGTACTGAGGAAACTCTAATACCTTCATACGATATGAGTGAGTGAGAGAAGTAACTTTATTTCGGTCCAGTGAAGACGCAGGGGAGACCCCGCGCCACTCGGCTAGTCCCACGTAGGGACCGCCAAGCCGAGCTTGACGGCCCGATCGCGGGCACTCTGGACGACCAGGGTTTGGTCGTTGAGTTAGGTGTGAAGACGGCAGCTCTCGGCTACCATTGGACGTGGAAATACTCAGGAAACTTTAATACCTTCATACGATATGGTACATTTTCACAAAATTAACGTCGCGTAACGTTGCACACGTGGACAAATGAAGATCCTGACGCAATGTAGCTGGCATCCTTCATATGTTTTGGGTTGATTATACGTGACCGTGAAAAACAAGCTTATGGGAAGTAAGATCACTAACTTTCAAATTGTACACTAGATGGCGTTAGCTGGCAGGACAGAAAGCACAGTTCGAAACAGGGGATCAGAAAATTTGGGTGGGGTAGATTATAGTGCTTTTTTATTGTTTAACCTAGGTAGGACATTAGGCAGTACAATAGCAAGATCTTGGTGGCGCAACCCACCGCCCCGTTCCAAAGGGGACGCGCATAACATCCATCCATCCATCCATCCATCCATCCATCCATCCATCCATCCATCCATCCATCCATCCATCCATCCATCCATCCATCCATCCATCCATTCAGAAAATGCGCATTCATGTAAACAGTGGCGTATGGATATATCCGATACGATTTATTAGTAGGATACGCTTCTACCGTACACATGTAAACCCGAATTGTACAGCTTCCAGTGGATTATTGTAAATGAAAGAAGAGGATGCTGATCATCCGTCCGTTATTACGCAACTTCACTTGTGCGTAAATGATTCGCAAATTGTTGATGCAAAATGTTCGCGAGGTGACCTAATTTAATAGTTATGTCATTGTAAGATTAGTTGGAATAGGGTTTCGGACCCTCTGTAAAGAGCGCGTGGGAATTATGGGTGATCACACATCAAATTTAGCAAAATGTCCTTAATTTAGCTTCGAACGTTTCTTTTGGCCACTTTAATTATTCAATCTTTGAGTCATGTAGGCTTATTAAGAGATGGTTCAAACTTTTTAATAAGCAGTCCGCAATAAATCGTTGCAAAATCGACATATTACGAGCCTGCCTTTGCGTTCTGCACCAGGTCGACCACAGCATAATGTTGGAACAGATGAATGTCTTCAGTGAGGTTTATTGCTCTGCGCATGCTTTTGATTAGAATCCTCTTGCCGTTACATGTTATTGTGAGTAATATAGTTAACCTCCTGCTTCTGAAATAATACCGGAACATTGGGGATAACTGTAGCAGCGAATGTATCACACAGGTCATTTTGTTCCCTACATTACTGTAAGTCTCGTATTATGCTTTGCTCACTTCATTCGATGACTTTTGGCCATGAGGGAATAATGAAGCAAATATCTATCGTGCTTTTGTTCTGTGATATGCAATGTGTCATAATTCGCGCCAAGTTATCAAAAAGGCTGATTAACAAAGGCATCCATTCTGAGTACGCCTTCTATTGGCCAGTGGCACGGAAGGCTCATCCTGTCACTCCCACTTTGTGATACCGGCACTGAAATTCCTTTTAGTTGCGAAAACTTGTTTGTGGCTAGTGTGGGCGTATTTATGAAATCTGTATTTGGATGGCCAGCTCTAATGTAACCTACGCTCCCATCGGTGTGGCGTCAATAAAGAAACAACGACAAAACTTACTTGTATGCAATGGGCTCTATGGAGACGAAATCCACACCCTTTCCTCGGCATTCTCGTCGCAGCCCGTCGACCATCGACACCAAGGCGTACTTGGTCATGCAGTATGGCACTCCCATGGGCATTGTGACGTGCCCTGGAATAAAGGGAGAACACATGGAACACTTTTTAAAAATATGGGCTTTTACGTGCCAAAACCACTTTCTGATTACGAGACACGCCGTAGTGGAGGACTCCGGAAATTTCGACCACCTGGGGTTCTTTAATGTGCACCTACATCTAGGTACACGGGTGTTTTCGCATTTCGCCCCCATCGAAATGCGGCCGCCGTGGCCGGGATTCAATCCCGCGACCTCGTGCTCAGCAGCCCAACACCATAGCCACTGAGCAACCACGGCGGTTACATGGAAAAGTTGTACCTTGTTTTCAGCACGCAACAAAACCCCGGAAACGAATTTATAAAGCCTTTCTTTTTTCTCAAGTGTTCGCTGCTGTTGGTTATTCGCCCTCGCTGTACTTCCAGTCTCAGGAATGGCTGTAATTTTCCAGTATGGACAATTCTGGGATAGGAGCTATCGGTGGATACTTACTCTGTCCTCTCTCGTGAGCCCCTGAAGATCTCACATTACCATATTTAATTAACTATTCAAGACTGTGAAGAGTTTATCATGTCTTTAACATGCGTGACATAAAAGGACCAATGCTCTTTGTTTCTTCCTTTTTATTTCCATTTTCTTTCTTTATTTATTTATTTGTTTTTCCTGCCTTTGACGCTGGTCAGGCTTCGCACTTGAACCGCTGTGTGCTTCTACGAATAGCAAACTTCATGAGGTCGTTGCTCGGTGGTACCACAATGATCTATTAAGTGGCTTGCCCTTAGTTATTGGACACTAATTAAGTACAGTTAAAACATGTTCCTATGCTCAGGAATGAGCTTATGTAGTTTATTTGAGAGAGTGAAAGAGAGCGATAATTAATTGCTGTAGGAAAGTTGTAAGGCGAACGACACATTTGTCTAGTCTGCCGCTATACAAGGGAGACGACGAATGACTCTATGTGGAAGCATTACCTGTAACGATGGAAAAATAAAGACAAGGCGTGTGAGAATAGCACAGGGCTAATAAATTCGCAAGCTTGTTTACAAATTTTCAATGTTCCGCTTAGCCAGCAGATGGCACAAATTTTATCTTGTGGCCTTACATACGGAACTTTCTTTTTGTAAATAAACCAGAGCAACACTTTCATCTCAGTTATTTCAATCTCTGAGGCAAACTGCATTAACTCTATTTATAGAAGAATGAAGAAGTCACTTTGCCATGGGTACGAATTTGCTCTTCGATACGCGTACTTTTCTCTTTACCGTTACAACCTCATCTTTTCTGACAGTATTAGACAACCTTGTGGAGAAAAGGTCTTTTGCTAGCCTTGTTACAACGTAAGAATAGGTTGCGATGGCCGCAGTATCTGTGCGACGAATAAAAAGGCCGAAGGCATGACGCGCCAGTTTTACTGCAAGAAAGAGCACCTTTCATTTATGTATGGTGCACGCATGCAGGCTCTCCGAAGTCAAAAGAAAACGAGAAAAAACTAAATATACAAACAACCACGCACCAACCGTCGACAAGCAGCACTTGCACGACAAACAAAGCAAGGACATGCGCGTTTTTGCACTCTCTATGTACCGTTGCATAGTTATCTATCAACCGGCACAAACCCATGGTCCTTTAAACACTGAGATCGTTTCCTGTCAAATAGATTTATCGTTAGGGAAATGTAATCATAATACATTAAAGAGGTTCCCTGAACAAACCTCAAACATGCCGTGAGAAAATAATCTTTCACGTCGTTATGCATACCAAACGGGCTAGTCACAACAACCATGCGTCCTTTGCTCTTTTTCAGCATCGGGAGGAACTTCTTGACGACCCTCAGGCTTCCGAAGACGTTCACGTCGAATATCTTGATGATGCTCTCCATTGTGAGCCACTCCAGCAGGCCATTGTTCCGTACACCAGCGTTGGAGACTACGGACCAGAGAACTGAAATGTTTGCAGAAAACAATGCTTCCCTTTTGACTGTGCTTAAGGCCCGCAGTATGGAAAAAAGGAATAAGGCAGGTGAAAACAAAAGTTTTGAAGGAGAAGTAAAACTGTTAACATGGCTGGAGGGCAGTTGGCTGCACTACTCTGGGCATGGAGAGGGAGAAGACAAAGAAGGTGACATCAGGAAGAGAAGCGTTCAGCGGGCGGCAAAAAAGAGTGACTAAAGCGTTGCAGCATGCAATGAAATCTATAAGTCTCCGCGATCACGTGTAATCAAATGACGAATGCTTGAGACTGTGTGCGGGAGAGAGCCGGCAAGCGTTATGCCTCCCCTAGTGGCATTTGCCAGCTGGCTCTCTTTCTCCGCTCTGGGATTGTATTTATGTGCATAAATTAAATATTTGGAGTAATAATAACACACGACAGAGCGAACAAGGTCCACATATATCGGTAATATTTGTCTGTGACAGAGTGCTAAATTGGGCTGGTTCGTGGGCTACATACCATGGAGAAGAAAACGCGCTCTAGAGAAGGACAAGTGCAGGCGGCACACAGGAGCACTCACATGTCTGGTCTCCTCATGTACTTTTCTACAGATACGTAAAGTTCTATTTTTCTTCGGCTATTCTTGTTTCAGCTAGTTTTTTTATATTTGACAGTAATCCTAGAAGGAACACGGTGTGGCCGACACAAAGGTCCATTTAAATTGTCGGTTTGTCGACAACAACTTGATTTAAACCTTTTGCTGAGTACTTTTCACAACCCTTATGTCTTTCTGACGCTTTCTGGTAACTTTTTTTGTTATTTCTTTTCATTTGTTGCTTAGATTTAGGGATTAGTGTGTAATGATGTCCCAACTAGCTTTAGCAAAACTCCATAAAAAGAAGACTGGTACAATACTACATTCACACTTATTCATCATTATCAACAGACTGACGTTTCAAGCATAGCCTTGTTCGCAAAGTGCGAAAACATAACCGTAGCAAGCCGCTATCGCTTTCCCACTGCACACGATTATTAGACCTACATCGGTTAGTCTTCGTCTTCATTCAGTCTTCTTCCGTCGTACATATATATATATATATGCAAGAATTACCAGCTACAGAGAGAAGCTTAATTTAAATAGTTCCTTTCTTTAATTTTTGCCTTGACGCCGTGGCCTCCGTCGAGGAAGCACATATGACGTCCTAAAGAATATTTACATTCAGTCTCTTTGATCGCGTTCTGTCCAGCGTAAATACTTTTTTCCGCACGTTACTCATAGCGCACGAAATCCAACAATGTGTGCCGCGTGAATACGCACCCGGACGCCGCGACACCAACGTTCCCAAAAGCTACTGTTGTGATTAGCTTCGCTCATCGGTTGTATCGGCACGCGCCTGTTCATCGTGTATGGGCTGCGATGGGTACGCTGAACACGCAGGTCGCAGTCAGCTGAAACCGACGCCAAAACAGGCATGCTTGCCACTTCCAGACAGTTGCCGAGTCATGCAGCGAGTGCAGTCGCTTACCACCGGTGTCGCTACACGCGAGTTTGTACTAGAGTGCCTCGATGCCCTCCTCACCCGCCGCTCCGCACAGAGTGGAGACAACCGTGGCATCTATTAAGGCGATGTGCACGGAAATGGCGGATGCACACGAGCGCCGGCAACGCCTCCCTACGGCGTCCGTCATTCGCGTGCCAAACGCCGTAGCGGACGCCGCGGTTGCCTCTACTCTGTACAGAGTGGCGGGAGGGGAGATCAAGGTACCCTAGTTTGTACGGCAGCGGCGGTGAAAGCAGACGCCGTGGAGCCGTAACGTGGCCTGTGTGGGAGTTTTCACTAACAGCAGACAGTCATGAGTGCGCTCAAGCACAACAGCCATCCTTGATTCCTCAAACGCACCCCTAATACTCCTAGCGAGCAAATATATCCCTATAGTGATGAGCCAGCAAACACACCCCTATAGTACTACACCCGAAGAGTGCGAGAACTCAATGACAGAACTTCGCTGTCTTTGACGTACCGGTTGTTAGATTGGCACATTTATGCGAGGGATTTTTTAGGGATGGCTGCTGCTTCTTTGGCTGTAGAAGGATAAATTATCATTTCGTCCCTTGGTATGCGTCAAAATTTACTCGCCGAGTACCTACGGCCGGTGACAACTAAAGAAGTAGTGTGTCCAATGGACATCACTTTCCATAAGGCTCTTATTGGAACCTATTATAGCGCCGCGGTACACCAGAAGGAAACAAAATAATTTTGACATTGCTTGTGTATCATTTGATGTTTGTTTCTGGTGACCTCGTCCATAACGCCGCTACTTGATCTGTACCACTTTCAAGATCAAATACGATCTGGATGGACGCGTCAAACAACTATGATCGCCAATTTTTTTGACATCGTGGTGGAATTGAACTTCTTTCCGACATATATTTCCTTCCGTAACTATGTTTTTGAGCGCGCAAGCAAGAACGGTGGACACAGTGCGGCTGTTTGAGCGGAACCCGTACTCAATTCTTAGGTTGTCATCCATTACAGCGTAACCACGTAAAAAAAAGGAAGAAAAAGAAGCGAAGTTTTGTCTTACTTTTCAGAGCGCCGTAACAATGTGTCTAAAGAAGTGGGATAATGATGCATGGACATTTTGAATTGCTACGAAGCTCGCTGATGTCAACAAAAGTGTGTTCCGCATCAGAAATATGACTTTTAATGCTTGCACACAGGGTACGGCGGTTGAGAGAAGAATTGGTGTGCGTTTGGCGTGTATTTATTTCGCTTCAAGTGGGGAAGTGAGAGGTCGTTACGCGGAGTCACAACTTCGACAACGTTTCAGAAATATTAGTGAGTGCTTGTCATGTGAAAATACGGCCGGTGACGTTTTTTAAAACATTAAGGCAGGGCATTCATTGAATGATATGGGCACTTTCTCGTTTTACTTTTTTTCTTTAGGGCAGGTAAGGTATATCTATTTGCAGGTAAATGTCTAAATATCCAGCCGTCTTAGCGCAAGAATCGTTCAAACGAGTGAGTAGGCGAGTGTTAGTGTAAAAGCACTAAGGTGCAACGTGACTTTCAAAACACTCTGTGGATTTGTAGAGCAATAAAAAAACGGCACCTGGCTTTTGTATCCTACAGGTCACATCGTAGAATAGGAGAAACTGAAAGAGAGAACCTTGCTCACTAATGGCTGAAGGAAATAGTGCCTCTTCCTTTCCCCAGTCGTTCACTTTCTCTAGCTTAAGATGTATTGTTTAACGTTTTCAGTTCCCCTTACGGAAACTGAACGTGTAGCAACAAGACCAAGCCAGTGTTCTCAAGATATGCAATCCTGTACTGGTGGCAATGCAAACGTCTCCATAGGCGAGCCACATTTAGTCGCACGCGGAGCTTCGAAGTACGGCCCAGTATCCGAAAGCTCGCGAACCCTATGCGATAGCGGTAAAGTACGCACCTCTGGAACCCAGCCCTTGCTGAACTCTTTCGAATGCGGCCTCAACTTGCTCGGCTTTGGTGATGTCCAGCTGAAGCACGGTCACATTTCGCAGTTTGCCGAGGGCCTTGGCACCCTCGCTCTGGGAATCGAGGCATCCGGCGAATACCAGGAAGCCGTCTCGGCTCAGTCGAGTAGCGAGTGCGTATCCAAATCCGGTGTCACAACCTGGAAGACAATTTCGTCAATTCAAAACAATCGTTTATCTAAACGTTAAGTTTCAGCTTACTTTAAATAGGCATTTGAATGAACGTTTAATGCAGAAATTATCTACTGAGGAGACCACTGAACGCCACTGGAATAAAGCTATGTATAGATACTGTTGGGAGCACCGACCGCCGCATTCCGATGGGGGCGAAATTCCAGAAACGATCGTATATTTTGATGCAGGTGCACCTTAAAGAACCTCCAAGATGTCAAATTTCACCCCGACTCCTCCATAACGGCGGGCCACATAACCAAATGTTGGATTTATGACGTCTGTAAACGCCATCTCAAAGCATACATACCCGATATGGTAAAGGGGGGGGGGGGGTGTAACTCGCCGAGATAAACTCTGTGGTATGCTGTCTGTTATGCGACCACAACCTTACCCAAATGGAAATTTTAATACGAGAAGAGCACTTAACCCCCTTTCTCCTGCGCACTTCAAGGGCATCAATGGACGTAAAATCTGCCGTTCTCATGCAACATCGCACGGGCGGAATCGCAAGCTAATCTGAAATCGCCCAAAATCGGTTTCCTGCCGTTTTCTGTGTTCTCGTGTTTGACTTCACTGTGCATTTGTCACCAATATGACACCACCTCAAAAGAGACGTCACGCATCTTATAAATTGTACAATGTATAGAGCCGCCTGGAATACAGTATACTGCTTCTGTTGTGTCTGCTCGCCTCACCGTTGCGGCCGGACGAGCGCATGATAAATGAAATTCAATTTATGTGCCTTTCTCGCCAATTGAAGCTGCCCTATACTTATGTAAGCTAGCACAGGCTATGACACTGCGGAAGTGGCACTTGCCCAATTTCTCTAACCATTGTGTTTTCATTTATTCGACTACTTATGGAACTGTACCTGTCTCCAGATCGTCCCCGATGTGAACCAACAATACATTGTCCATTGCGCATGGGCTCTTTATTATCCAACGCTCACTCATTCTTCATAGGAATGATTGACTGCGTCGGCTGAAATGCCTGTGGTTGCGAAGCAAGACAGTTCAGAACATCTTCCATACTTCTATCCCCTCTCGACCCCCTTTTTTCCACCGCTCTTTGAAGATGAAATTAGAGCAGCAACGTGTTCCCGCGTCAATAACTTTTTTGTTGCATTTTCCTCGAATACTCTGAGTTCCTAAAATCCTGCTTGTAATAATTGTGCATTTCCTAATATGGCGCCCATTGTGATTTAGCCTAATGGTGTTTCTAAATATGCTGACAATGTTAAACTTTTTCTAAATCCTTAAAGAGTACCGAATCTCATTCATCAGCAATTTTCTCTGCCTAGCCTGACTTGTACTTTTGTGCAAGCTGAAAAGCTTGCCTCTACATAGCTCTAAACTAGCTAGACGGAAGAGGTTTTTCCAGTGATAAATATCTTGGGACTGTTGTTCCACACATTTCACAGCTGCAGAAGGCCTCAAAAGCGCTGCTGTGAATGCTGCAGTAAAGCGGGCTGAACGATCGTCTGTGTCACACCGCTCACGTTTCGAATGCGTTGGTGACTGCAGTGCCAACTCAATGTCTTCTTCTCTCCTCCTCTTACCCTCTTTCATAACTTAAGATCTTGATTTTAGCCATCTCGATACGCGTACCTTCCCATCCCTTTAAGTCGTACGAGCGGCATCTTGTATGTCCCTCTGTAAACATGTATGACGGAAAAGGACACTGTCCTGAAAAGAATTATGGCGTTGCAGACGGTGGAGTCGTTATAATGACGCCAAAAACTGGCCACTGTTTTTGCTTCACCGATGCAAATAACTACCTCATGTCGGTAGGCACTCCTCACATTTCATAGCGGCGCACTAAAAAAAAAAAGTTCGTCCAGGCAAGCAGGCCGTCAAGCAGGCAGGCGGGGCGGATGCCCTGCTCAGGGTCACCGCACGTGAAAACACGCGTGATTTCCGTTTAGCGGCAGCTGAGTGGTACTTTCCTCCCTTGCCAACTATCCTTTATCCCGTACGCAACAAAGAGATGTGGGACGATGACTTCCGCGACGGACCTCCCGAGGTCCTCCGAGCTGTGATACAACGGGCTCGAAACATCGCCGGAATCATCTTAGGGACCCTAGACTGAGGGTTCCTCCCACACTGCTCTCGCCATTCAAATATTATTAATAAAGATGTTTTACTTTCTTTGTGTTGGCTGCGATTGTGCATGCTGTGTAATCACACTATTGACCGACGGTAGCTCGCTGGCGTTTTTGCTCGCGTGCTTCCGTAAGCACTCATCAGTGTGTAAACAATACTGCAGTAGTAACTGTAGCATCTTTCCTTCGCCCAATCACAATAATTTCAAGAACCTGCTCGCAGCTTTACATGGCTTCTACTGCTGGTTCAAGAACTCAAGATAAAAGATAACAAATAAAATGCGCACAGGAAAGACTGTGCAGCAGTGCATTCGTGGGTCAGGGCCAGAATTCACAAAAAAAAAACGTTCTGATGCTAGCAATGTCGCTAGGAATACTTGCCAGCCACTCGCAATGTTGGGCGTATTATTATATAGAAGGTCTCCAGCCAATGGCAAAACAACTCGTACGAATGAAAAGCTTTGTGAATTCGGATCCGAAATAAAATAATAATATAATGGTTTGAGACGTATTTGACGAGTGCCACAGGCAATTCTTGTTTCGCACGAGCACAGTGAAGTTAGAACAGGCACGTTTACGCAAGCATATTGACCAACAGGACGTCAAAGCATCGCAGGCCTTGACTAAAAGGAAATAACTTATCCACTGCATAAATCTCTAGGAGTCCCTGAAAGCAAGGTTGCGTTGAGATAATACAGCGGGTGCTTCGCTTACAGCGTTTGTTGATTTGTTTGTTGTTTCGTTCTTTTACTTGGGAGAGTGGCTTATATATTCAAAGAACACTGCACGTGAGCTCCTCACAGCTCTTCTTCAGGACGGGGTTAGGCGTTCTCACTTTTCGTTCTGCGCGTTTATAATTGCACTTTCTCCACAACTTCATCTCACCTGACGTTCCCCTCGCAGGCACAATTGCGCCGCTGTCTCTGCCATTTGTTCTATTTTTCCGTTTGATCTACGAATGGCATCAAAGCCAATTAAGCTGTCATTATTGAGCAGAAAACGTGTCATCATTGTAAGAAAATAAATGAAATGATTGATTCATTCGTTGATGCTTCTTTATAAAGAAAATGAAGGCACTGTTGCTTAAAAAAACACAGTGCTTGGGCCTTGTACGTTTGTTTGTTTGTCAGCTTGCTTATTTATTTATTTGCGTATATAATTTTTTGAACAGTGATCCTTTATTCTTTGAGGCAGTATTATTCATCTTACGATGCCTAGGAAAACGGGAGACTTCATTTCGAATAAATAAATGTGTGGACCCTGGCACAGTGGTCGTTTTTTTTTTTGGCAATGCATGGAGGTATGCTGCCCGTTAAAATTGTAGAAAAAGGAGACTTCCCTTGTTAACAAATGCTCGCTTGTAACATATGGGATCGTTAAGAAAAACTCACTGTAACATATGGTACCGGGTTCATGACTGCGTCTGCATATATTAGCTTCTTTCAAAAAGACTTAATTTCTCAGTCTTGAGAAGTTATATTTCAGATGCCTTTCGCATTGTTGTATGGGGGGAGGTCGTAATAGCTATCGTGACCCGAAGGTGACAGAAGTGCCCGCTGAAAAAGAGAATGTAAGCAAATTAGGTCTTCACTTTTGTGCACTTGTCCGATTTTATTAACAGGAGATGTGTTGGAGAGACAGGAGATGTGTTGGATCATATGTCGGTTTGCTGTGAAACAGCTTAGCAGTCATTCAGGACAGTGACAGTCTTCACGCACGGCTTATCTGTTTGGGGCACGAGAGTATGTCGCGTTCAACTCATAAAGTCAATAATCAGGACAAAACGCCAACGAGAAGACATGAGATTTCGTACTGAACCATCCCATGTACTTCTGCAAAAAATAACTGCAGCAAGTAGTCTGTCACAACTCATCTTCCTTCTGTAATATGAAGTAAGAACATTCGGTTAAATTGGTATCGCACCTTTCACTGCATCTAACGCACTCATAACTATGATTGATTAGCAGGGACCGAAAAACATAAGTGTGCAGCCTGGTGCCAGCATTTCCACGGCGCACTTATTGGAAGCACGCCAACTTCACTCCTAGATTGCGACAAACCCCATAGCGGAATTGTACACACCGGGCCACGGTTGATACCTTCAAGTCACCATTCTTTCTGTGAACCTCTTTGGGTCAATAAACCATCACCACTCACCTGTGATCAGAACAGCTTTACCGTCGCAGGACAGATGCTTGACAAAGATAGCCTTCCATACGAAGCCGGATAAGCAGTAAGACGCGAACAGGATGATCCCTAGAGATCCTGCAAGGCTCCCAAGTTCGTGAAGCAGCGGCACACGATCCCACAGGTCCCAGAAGAGCAACGTGAACACGGCGAAGAGTATCCACGAAGTTCGCATGGCTGCCAGGTACCTATACCGCAAGCAACGGCGCACAGGTAGGGAGGGAGGCGGCTTCCACAAGGAAAAAATGTGACTCCGTTTACAAGGGCTGCGTTAAGGAAAGAAGACGCGACGATCGAAGAATAAAAATGAAAGGACGGAAAAAGGTAAACCAAGAATGCTGCTGCCGGAGCCGATCAGAATGCCAACGACTTCTCTGAAAGGACCAGCCGCCGATGGTTGCGACAATATCCTATAATTGATTGCGGGAAAATTCTTGCGTAATAGCGGCCGACTAGATTTTGTAGTGCCGTACCCAGCCCACGTTCGGGCCGAATGAGATGAAGTTGAGTAGAAAGGCGTCCCGAAGGTACGTGTAAATGCTATATTCGCGACATTGAAGAGCTGCCAAGTATTCGTGGATACATTATCGCGTTGCGAAACCCGAACCAACAAAACAATGGCTCCGTTTTCCTTATCCCTGCTTGCGTAGATATCGTTTGCTCTCAGTGTGAAATGAAGGGTGAAAACAAACTTCCTGCACTGACGAAAGAAGCTGAATCTTTCACCCGAGGAAGACGCTTTATAGGATCAGGCACTTAAACTGATTGGGCATGCTGTGACCGGCGACTTAAGTTGTACACGATTATCCTTCAGAGTTTCTTGAATGTGGATCGCGCTGCGTGACATTTGCAGTTTTCTGTCACCTCATATTATCCATTTGTAGATACATGATGATGATGATGACTATGTTGGTCATAATTCTCATGCCTGTCATTAAAAGGCCAATTAGATCGGCTGCTGGAGAGGTGTCTTTCTACGTTGTTTATCTTGTTTTGAGCTTCGTTTTCAGCTATGATTTCGGTCGAGCAGTATGATTAGCAGCCAAATTTTTGATTTTTCAAAGTTAATGAATTAACACGTAAAGCATCTCGCATAAGCTTCTTCAACCTCTACGAAATCCACATTGTTTCTTCAAAATTTGTAACTTAACCAATCCATTGGATCCTCAGCCCTTGATGACCATACATTTTTGCTCCTTTGGTGTTCATTTCGCTCCGGCACATTTGTCCTGCGTTTGTGCT
This sequence comes from Dermacentor albipictus, assembly GCF_038994185.2. Classification (NCBI taxonomy): domain Eukaryota; kingdom Metazoa; phylum Arthropoda; class Arachnida; order Ixodida; family Ixodidae; genus Dermacentor; species Dermacentor albipictus. Next base: position 20,693,345 of record NC_091830.1, on the reverse strand, counting down.
TGTGCTCAGGGAAGGTCTAGATATGTAAATATGACTGTAAGAACAAGTCTAAAACACTTAATTACGTGCGTCAAATCACTGAGGTCGGACATCGATAGCTGATGCATTATATTGAAACGGGAAATATCGAAAGTAATTTCTTGCCCTTGCGTATTCGCATACGTGACAGGCGAATTCAATCGACCTTCTTTTTTTATATTTTCGCTGTAGAACTGTTTGTCAGCAATACTACATCAACCGTCCTTTATTTAAGCGATGCCTTCCGATTAGAAAATAGAGGCTTTTTTTTTCATAGTCGCGAAGGAAAAAAAAATTACCTTCATCTCTAACTTATACAACAAGAACTGGTCCACCCATGGGAAGGAAGGGGGGAAGGAGGGCGGGGTCTACGATCTCCTTGTATTAGTTTTCCTTGTTCGCAATATGTCCTTGCAGCGTGCGGAGAACAACATCAAGGACTGTTAGTATTCAAAGCAAGAAACGTTCCCGCTGACAGCAACGTGGAGAACCACGAGATGCTTAAGTAATGAGGAAACTTCAGTTCAGGCCTTTCCCTCTTGAAACATATGCGAAGAGCAGGAATGATCCTGCATAAGTTGTTTAACTTGCACACGGTGAAATGTTGAAATTATGCGCTGTTGGTCAACCGCTTAAGCTATTGCGTAGACATTTGTGGTAGCTTTGAGGGAAAAGCAAGTTCTAGTTTTCTCCTGCAGTGCTAGAATGATTGAAAGCACAACAAACGGAACACAAGAACAACCTACCCCCGTATTCAGAAATGCATCTTGAAGCCCACTCTTGACTTGATATAAAGGATGCCTGGTGCGAATGCGCCCAAGGCACTCGTTGCGTTTCCTTTGATGCGTTCATGACAGGCGTCGTTCAAATCAAGTCAAGCGAGGGATTCAAGTTAAGATGCATTGATGAATACTAGGGCTAGAGTGCTTCCAGCAACTTGTTTCCGACAACTTGCTTCCACCAACGATACAGGATGGGCAAGGTAATCATTAAACGAGGATGACGGAAGCAGAAGGCCAACCCGTATATACGATCTAACGCGTCGCACGACGCCCACACTACGCGTGGGTTCTTAAGGGCAACAGCTGTATTAGGGCGCACATGGCCTCCGAGATCGAGCGCAATCATGGAATTCCTTCCTGCAAAAACAGGCGGGCTAGAAGAGGTAACGCGCGCGCGCGACTCCCCTCTACTGAGGCCAAGGTCGCGTACATGACCTCCGAGATCTGAGCACTCCTGCTTCTCGTGTCCTACACGGAGGGCGCTTCATGTCACTGCGTAGCCGTGTATTCATTCGCGCGCGCTGAAGTTCTTCCTGCACCATTCTTTTTGCTCGCGCTACCTTAACTCTACGTCCTTTATGCTTACCGCTACTATATCTAAATTCCTTGTGCGCACTGCATTACAACACTTTCACCTATGTGAAATAATAATAAAAGTATTATTTGGCGACCAGAATGCAGGATGAGCATTTTTCTTCACGCGACAAGAAAACAACATGGTGGCTCGGTTGCGTGCAAATGTTTACCTTAGAATAATAATGTAGCGATTACTGCCGTATATTCAGCAACAACAACAAAAGAAGAAAACACGCAAGGAGGGTAGTGGTGAGAGTGGCTATTACTTCTCTCTTCATTCAATTGTCTCATGTGCGCTATTCCTTCCCGGGCCTTTACATGCCACCTGCTATACAACACTATACCTGTCGAGTGAAAGCACAAGGAAGAAGCATGGTGAATGCCGAAGATGAAAATTCAAGACGGTGAACAAAACGAGAACAAGAGAAAAGCAGGAGGCAACGTTTCGACACGCAGACTTGTCTTTTCCAAGGCCTTGGAAGACAGAAGTCCACTTGTCGAAACATTGGCTCCTGCTTTCATGTTGTTCTCGCTTTGCCCATCGTATAGCTATCGTTGTCTCTACTCCGCACTTTCTGTAAAAAGAAACACATTATCACGAGAAGCGCTCCTTTCAAGTAAACACGTACATCTCAAGCACAATTTTTTTTTACTCACGAAAGAAGAACAACCAATACGTTAACAATAGTGCGCATTTAATAACATGCCCGTGTGTCGTAACAAACACAAAAATATAAACACTTTCGCCAACTGTACGAATTACAGGTACCTTTAGGATCCACTTTGATTTTAAAGCTTGATCCACATGTATATTCCTCTGACGGAATTTCTATTATAATCTTTTTATGCATCGCTGGCTTTATGAATAAATCTTAAACAAACGCAGCGTTTTGCAAAATAGAGGTTTAAAACACAACACAAAGCTTTTACTGTTATTACTATTGATTTTCTTGTATATGGGGCTGGTACAGTAAAGCAATATGCTCAATTTAACGAATTATCCACGTGTAAAGCTTCAGTATTTCGATGTTTCTTTCTTCCCTCTAGGTTATAATTAAATATACTCGACTTTCAATTCGATAATGAGTGCCTGTTTGCCGTTGAAAATTATCGTTTTAACTAGAGCAATTATCATGTATGGCATTTTTCCTTCCGGTATGCCCATACCAAACGTGCACTGTGTAAATCATAAGGAGATTCAATGTGACGCATCTTCGACGCTCACTGTGTTCGCTTGTTGGTTGCGGACGTAACAGGTATTAGGCAAAGGCACCTACGCTTTCTTACGAGTTCATTTGCTTCTTATCGGTGTCAGCAGAGAAACCCGGATTACTCAGACTCGTTCTGCAAAGATTGAGGGCGATTTGCCAAAGCGTCCTACTGCCAAAGTCCTACCTTGAAGGTCAAGCACTCCAATAAACTCAGTCAGGGACGGAAGACCCGAACTTCTACCAGCCTGTTCTATTGACACTGCACGGTAAATGCCAAACGCGTAGCGATACTCATCGCTGCCTTGATTGTTGCGACATTCATTTCAGCCTATATCTGCAGTGGGTACTTGTTGTAACGGAGGTTGTTCGTAATCTGCAATTTGCAAAGACCATGTAGAGGCCAATTTCAGCTCTTGATAAAGGAGAGGCCACATTTCTCCGCTTGACTCGCAGATGTCGAAATGCCTGCAACAAATTATTTTAGACGTGGTCTGTGTGTTCAATTCAATTCAATTCCATAAGAATGGAAGAACGCCCAAACCGAAAAGTCAAAACTATTCTACTTCACAGGGATTTCGGGATCCCTGAACAAGGCACACAGCAATAGATAATCTTCAGAGCCAGACAGAATAGACGATGAAAAAACACTTGAAAGAATTAAGTTGGTATTTGCACATGCATTTTATTTGTACTGTATATACTTTAAAAGTGACACAACTAGGAAACGAGACAAAATAGAAAAGCTTAAACAACACACGCGTATATATATATATATATATATATATATATATATATATATATATGTCTCTTTGAGTCCTATTATTTTGACTATTTTCAGTCCCTTATGACATCACTGTGACATGTGAACCAGGTTTTGGTAAGAAGTGCTATATAGAAAGGGAATCGAAAAATTACATATTCAAATGAGGACATTTTAGTGCTTTTATACTGTCAGAAGCACAAGTGTCATTTACCTCATCGTAGTTCAACGCAATTTTACAATATAATGCACTTCAAGCATCGGGACTTGAAGTTTCATTGATATTTCGACTGCTTCTGAAAGTTGCGCAGATGAATGATACGCTACTGCTGAACCTTCGACGCGGGTATCTTCCCATGTTTAGTCCACACAAACTTGCACTCTGGACTACGTTATTCCTCGATTTTCATTCCTAGCAAATGCTTCAGAGCTGACCAGAGATACTCGCTCACAAATACAGGTGTGCTGGATGCACAACCCAAATCAGACGTCGAAATGCAAGTCGTCTTAGCCTTAAGCGGAAAAGCGTCAAGTTTTCCTGGGTTCTTCAATTGAACTGCAATGTTTCTGCAGCTCCGACAATTTCGTTCTTTTACTCTGCGCATAATTTCAACGTCGTCTAGTGTCAGAGGTTCCTTCGCACACGCTTCTATTTGGCACACAACTTGTTTCACATTCACATTTTCTTCCTCACCAACTCCTTTATATCAATATTGGACTTTCGAGAATACTTCTCGATAGCTGCCATTAACCTAAGCTCCAGTTCCTCAAGCGCGCGTTTCATGCTTGTACAGTCCATCATCGAAGTTTAATTTGTCTTCTTGCCAGAATACTTGTGCCCTCCTCTTTAGTAATAAACGACTCTATAAATCATTTGAACACTCAGCCTTATAGTTAACCTTTAATTACACCTCAAGCTGTTTGCAGCCCTGATGAAGCTGCGGACCCCTTAGCCAATAGGAAGGCCAAATGTCTCCCGAGATCTGTTCATCCATGCAACGCCGTCTTCAAAGTGCCATAATAACTCGCGGTATACAACGTACATACGCAAGATCCTAGCATGTGGCATATTGTTGTAACATGTCACACACCAAGCAAAAAAGAAAGCTACATTTCTCCCAATGATTACACAGGTACGCCCGGAACAATATTCCGTAGTGCAAGGATATATTACCTGGGTATGCCTCGTACCTTAGGCACTGCTGCAAGTGACTTTTGAGATGGAGACTTAAGAGTTAGGTGAAGTGTTTCTGTGCCAAAACTGTCCGAACAGGAGTAAATGCATAAATATCCATGACGTCACGCAGACGTACAGGCGTTCATGCAATTCAAACAAAGCTTGGCTTTCGGTTCCTCCAACTCCAACCAGTCTTTTATTTCCTTTTTTTTCTGTAAGGTGCGTGCAAACAGGTTTTCCTAGGTACACTTTATAAGTGATAACTGATTCGGCGCCGCTTCTTGCTGCCTCTTTAATTCACGAGACATTGGCAGTAGGTGACTACAGAGGTCGTTACTGTCGGCAAGCAAAGTAATCAATTCTCGGGGCGACTGGCCGACGCACTCTTCCCACTCAGTCAGAGAGGTCCGCGTACACAACAAGGCCGTCGCAAGCACCACTATTGTGAAACTTAAAGGGTACACGCCCAGCCTCTTAGCCTGGCAGGCACTTGGCATAGCGTCTTGCACATGGCCATTTCCGGCACTTAATTTCGCTCTCTCTAAGCAAGTTTGCTTTTACAAGGGTGCCCCGCTGAAACTTCCTATTGTTTCGCGTTTCTGGACATGGGCCAAAAACATGGTGTCGAAAGAACGGCGGCAAGTGGGACGCTGCCTCTTGTGCGTGTGCCTTTATGTGGGTGGTTTTTTTGTTTGTTTGTTTGTTTTGTGGTTTGTGTGTGTGTACGTGCGTACTTGTGTGTGCTTACGAGTGGGTGCGTATGTGTGTGTGCGTGTTGCTTTTACATGCCTGTAGTGTAATAATGTTTGCTTCCCCAAGTTAAGAAAGAAACGAACATTGTTGTGGCGGGTCTGTCGCGACGCAAAATATGCAAGAAGGAGTCATTAAACTATGGTCGTCTGTGTTTTACACGTGACCAACAAACAGCAGCTAGTGCCAAGAGGGCATTATATGCAAATTCTACGCGTCTAGCTCTGACGGCGCCCGAGAGCGGGACGTTCTTTGTTTCTTTTTGTTTTACGATTCGCACGACAAAAACAGTTCATACTGTACTTCGCTATAGTGTTTTTTGTATTAGTTATTTCACTTAAGCGACAAACATTAGCGTTTTCCTTCATCCCTCTTGCGACTTTGCGGGTTAGCTATACATTCCAATACCACGTTCTTCTTGACGTTACACTCTTAAGTAAAATTTGCACCGTTTTGGGTCGTATCCTGCCACACAACAATAATCGTCATCTGTCCTGTCCACATTTTCTTTATTTATCGCTGTGAGCCCGGTACTGCCCCGTCACGAATGGGATGCGAGTTATCAGCATGACAGAGCATTCTCGACAGGAAAATAGAGGGCGCGGCGCCAACGCAAGCAATGTAGCTGAGATTAATGTTCTGCGGCAAATATACATTCCAAAGGGTGTACACCTGTCTAAGAGTGCACACTCTAAAACAAAATTACGCCCTTTGGGTCGTATCTTGTGACACGACGATAAACATCATCCGTCTTGACCGCATTTCCTATCTTTAACGCTGCGAGCCCCGTACTTCCTAGTAACGAATAGCATGCGCGTTCTCAGCATGACATAGCATTCTCGATCGGAATGTAGCGGGCGCTGCGTTTTCAAGAAAGGAAACGCAAGCAAGGCAGATGATGATTATCGTTGTGCTGCAGATATACACCCCAAAGGGTGTATATCTTAGAGTGTAGATAAACGTGAAATTGATAACCTTTTTACACCTTTCGGACGCTCTGCATCGCAAACTAATGTGAACCCTTACGGATGCATAAGGGCGTACATACGGTCGCTTCGGGGCAATTAGACACTCTATTAGACAGGCCTTGCATCTTTTATTGACATTTGGCACTGACCCCACCGAGAGCTAGCTTTTGCCGCCGCAGCCGTACGAACTCCGATACCTGTCTTTCAACGTGGAGACGTGAGAACCAAAAATTACGTACTGCTAGCTTAAGAAAAGAAAGAAAGAAAAGAAAATAATGCATGGAAAGAATTAGTTCTCTATTCGAGCGAGGTATACGCAAGGTATTTTCTGTAATCGTTGATAATTACGTTGCACTGCAAAAGTTTGGGACTCCGACGCAGGTTGCGTTGCTGGATGGCTACGAGCAGGATAACAAGCACGCCGCAGTAGGCTGACCTAATCAGCATGAACATGGCTGCAAAACTCTCTTTAACAGCGTGACTCTAGTTAAAAAAAAGGAAATCGATCAGGGTGGTCCTTCTACTGGTAAGAATAATAAAGCACCGATCAGTGAGTGCGATTTGAACTCACGGGTTCAGACTAATCACCGTTGTAGCACGCGGATTAAGCGTTACTATCGATATTGACGCTATGTACATCCATGCAACGTGTAAACTAGCGTGCTTCACAAACCTAAGGTACTTTTGACATACATTCCACGCAGCTTATGCTCTAGTTTTTCTCCAAACATTGCCTTCTGTGTCAGCGTCGCAAAGAAATAGCGTAAACGACGCTTTAATAAGGAAGTAAAACAACAGACGTCCCTCTACTTATCGCGTGTCTTGGGAAGAACTTAGCGAATGCATGGCGCCGGCGAGTGCAAGCATTCCAGTAAACGCAAAGCGTGTGCGGTATCCGTCATCACTTGTAATATTTGAACACTGAGAGGGAGCATCGATGCCTTTATTCAAAGTGCGAAGCGCGAAAACGCTATGAACATGAAATGCGACAACATCGGAGTGTTCAAAGCCACCTGTATATATGAACGTGATGCTCAGAGAGAGATAGACAGAGAGAGAGAGAGAAACAGAAGAGAGGAAAGGCAGGGAGGTCAACCAGATGCAAGTCCGGTTTGCTACCCTGCATTGGGGGACGTGGTATAGGGGCGAAGAGAGAGAGAGAGAGAGCACAGTTTTGCACACATTTGAAGGTTCGCGCCGAGCCTACACAGAAAACCGAGTCTGAGGAAACCACCAACTGTTGCCTTGTGCAAAGTCGTTAGACACATGTGTGTTTGATCTTGGATTGTAGCGCGAAGTGAACACGGACACAGAAAGGAGCAGACAGGACGAGCGCTGGTCCTGTCTGCTCCTTTCTGTGTCCGTGTTCACTTCGCGCTACAATCCAAGTTCGTGTCACCGTACCAACTCGCCCAACTTTCCATCCTTTTGCATGTGTGTTTGTTTCTATGTCAATGTAATGTAAACACGCAAGCGATGTGAACACAGTGAGCCTAAAACTGATATATTGGTCGCGGTGGCCGTAAGGGTCAACATTTAGTTATTGCGGTGGTCAGCCGGTGCCGTAAAACTGAAACGCATGGACAGGCAACCAAACTTACATTTTTTTTATGACACGAGAGCTTCGTGGTGACTTCTGAGGAGAACGAGAAGGGAGCGCTACTGGTGATTAGAGCCTGGTAAAATCTGCCCTGTCTTGAAGGCGGCGCCACCGCGCAGAGTTCACACATGGATGTGCATCTGAAATGCGCAGACAGGGGGAAAATACGTTATCTCCAGAATAAGAACAAAACGAATTAGCCACACGAAAGTACACATCGCTGGGTGAATTAAATCGGAGGCTTAATTCCCTGACCCGGAACCGTAGATGAAAGATAAAAAGCACAAAGCCCTTTCAGAAAAGCCCCCAAATCGCCTCGTCCCACCCCCCTCCCTCGCTCCACACTCACGCACACAACTCGCAAGCTGGCATAATGTGCGCGCACACACAAATACAGGCAAACTCAAGATGTAAAGCACGCACTTAGAGATGCACGCATTCACACGCCTCTAAAACACATGCACGCGAAAGGATGCATGCATATATACACGTATACACACACACACATACACACGAAGAAAACACACACACGCACGCACACACACAGAGATGAGAGCGCTCACACACAAAGACACGCACGCATGCACACATGCACAAACACAACTAGGAGAGACAAGGGATGAAAAGAAAATATATGCTGACGAAATAAATGAAGGCCGGCCGGCGTCAGTCAACACCCTCTAGAGAACTTGAGACTTCCTTGCTGTACCCTCTCCCCTTGAACCACGTCATGCAAAAGAGGCCCACATAGAAATTCCGTGCAGCGTGCTACGAAGCTACGAGCGGTGCAGCTGTGTTGAAAATGAGACGCGGAAGACAGACTGGGAGACCCCGGTGATAACAATTCGATTAGTTCCGGGAACCCTGCCACTCCTTGGATAGCTTCGGGGTTAGAAAAGTCCAGGCATGCTGCGACATGCTTCCGAGCGCACTTTTTTTGCCGGACATGAACCGTGTTTTTTTGCCGGACATGAACCATTCATTGTAGCGGAATGTGTATTACGTTCATGCCAGGATATGCCTAATAAGTGTTGCGTGCGCAATTGCTGGAGCAATTACGAATCGGGGACAAAAAATGGTTGGTTCATGTTTCCGCAATATCAATGGCAGAATATTGGGTGGTAATGTTAAGGCGAAATTCAGAGAAGCTGGAATTCTGTGGAATAAGGCAGCCGTTTCTTTGTGTATATAGTTGCACGAGTGCTTTGTGTCTGCATTGCTAAACTCATTTGAGGTGCTGTACATATGTGGACTGCGGCACTGTATTTAACAATGCCTAGAAAGCGAAATTCTTCGGTTAGAGCCTAATCTAGGCTGCAATAAATACATGTGTCCTGAATGTAAAGAAAGGCACACCAGTGAAGTTGTCATGAGATATGTGTTATGGTGCAGAGCTAACATTTTGTTGAAGAACTTTTGTGGTCCCACGAAGGGCAAACTCTTTGAGGCCGGCGATAAATCAAGGCAAGGGCGCCACTCTGAAGAAGAAGACAGGAGTGTGACTTTTCAATAGAAGCCGTGCTCCCTGTCATCATTTACCCGAAATTCGTTCTCAATCCTAAGGTTGAACCATTTCGTTTTTTACGGACGGGATTTTTAATAATGCAGCGCGTAAATAGCTTTGCATAAATAAATTAATCTTGGAACACCTTCTGTTCTCTGCGGGCCATCTGCTCAAGTATGCTTAAAAAAAATTACCGACGATTACGTTACTTCCTAATGCGAAATTTGAGCGCAGCAAATAAGCTGTTTCACCTTTTCGATAGATTGAGGCAAAGAAATCGAGCAACACATGTATGCGCTATCACAGAATTTTTTTTTTTTCACACGTATTCCTTTAACAAAGACTCCACTAACAGTTCTTGACAGTCATGAAGGAAGCTTTGTGGTCGGAGAAATAGACTGATATATGTTTGACTTGGTACACCAATGCTTGATTCTCAAAGACGAGATCTATACAAGTGCCTCGCGAGGTTGTCACAGCCGTGGGACGCGTTACGAGCGAGAGGAACGGGATGTTCTCCCGCATAAGTGTTAGGAAATTGCTGTTTGTCTTTATGTCAACATTAAAGTCCCCCACTACTAACATCGGTGTGGATCGATGGACGGTTAATGCGAGTTGCAGGAAGTGCACGACGTCTTTCGTGAGTGCGGTAGCCGACTCACGAAAGCGGTATCAGTCGGTCGCTGCTAGCGCTGGGGGGATGAAAGGGGGGCGGAGCTGGTTACGAGGCCGACGATAACGCCGACGACGACGCGAAACCCAGGAACGGACGCCAAAGAGCTATTTGTGTAGCCAGCCCTCCTCCACAATCTCTCCTCCTCCCTTCCATCATCCTCCCTCGCCCGGAGAGCCGACAGCGCGCATGCGCGGCGGCGGAGCAGATTCGTCGGCGAGCTACGACGCGAAACCCAGGAACGGACGCCAAAGAGCCATTTGTGTAGCCAGCCCTCCTCCACAGTCTCTCCTCCTCCCTTCCATCATCCTCCCTCGCCCGGAGAGCCGACAGCGCGCATGCGCGGCGGCGGAGCAGCAGATTCGTCGGCGAGCTGGTTACGAGGCCGACGACGACGACGACAACGCCGACGACGACGACGACGACGACGACGCGAAACCCAGGAACGGACGCCAAAGAGCTGCGCTCTAAAAAGAAACAATAACTGCGCTCTGGTTAACGTTGCCCTTGAGGCCGCAATCCCTTCACTCAACCCGTATCCCCTAGCACGCCGCCGTCCTCTTCTCCTTGACGTCTCTCGCCGAGCGCCCAGGCCTTCTCTTCTCTAGGTGGTGTGGCGTCAGTGACCTCCACCGAGTGAACCTCCTCTCCGGGCCGAGCCGCGTCCTCCCCCAATCGTCTTGTAAGCGAATTAGCCTCTCGGCTAGATATGGCTAGACGTTGGCAACGCAGATACCAAGGCTTGTTCGCCGCGCTTGCGAGAGGTTACGCGCCCGGCGGTCTGAGCAATCGGTACTGTGGCATCTTTTCCCCCTTCCGCCGACTTCGTCCAGCGATCGGTGGGCGTGTTGTGCGGCCGCGAGTCTTGGGTTGCCGGTGGCGTCGCGGGTTACTAGATACAACTGTTTGTGGGCTCTCGCCATGAGGACGTCGTGGGTCTTGTTCGCGACGCTGTTGTGCGCGCTGCACTACGTGTGGTCCCGGCTGTCGTTCCTAGCCGTGCCGGCCCAATGGCTGGGCACGACGCTGATTCTCCTGTGTGCCGCACACTGCCTGGCTCGGTTCCTCTGGCGCAGGCTATTCGTTACCCTCGTCAACGGTGATGGGAAGGCTGTTCTTATCACTGGTGAGTGACACGTTTAATCAAGATGACGATAACGACAACTTGTGGCCCTTGACGAATTAGGTGATCAGTTTTTGCCCTGGGTGACTCGGCTGGAAGGAGGGGGGGGGGGGGGAAGGAGCAGCTCTCCTAGAACGCGGCGCGTTTCTTCCGCGTACGTGCATCAGAAACGGAAAAAAGTGAAAGAAAAAGCATTTCAATATTTTCTTTGCTCTGAGGTTCCATGTCGGACCCACCACCGTGGTTAAGGCATTGCGCTGCTGAGCCCGATGTGGCGGGTTCGAATCCCAGCCCCGACATCCGCATTGCGATTGGCGCGCACTGATGCGCATTTCGCTCTTTCATTTCATTTCATTTCATTTATTCAACCTTAAGGGCCCGAAGGCATTAAATAAGGGGGGGGGGGGTGCATCAAAGTCGAACAGCTTCATAAGAAAGTTACATAATAAAGTGCACACTAGTTATAATAGGTACATAAAAAGAAAATTTCAAAAAGGAACTTGTACACAAAGATTCTGCGCATCTCGATAGAGGCACGGTTCCATGTAAAAATATCTATTTTCCTTGTTGTTGTTCGCTGCATCGCTGGACAACACTTCTACGTGGCCCCGCGGCTTTGTGCGCGCATACTATCCAGAGAAATGAGGTCAATATATGCTCCAGCGGTATGTCACGTGCACGTATTCCCGCGTTAAGCCGTTTCGACGGTTTGACTGCAGCTACGTTATGTGCCACCTCGTCATAGAGCAAATAATCCTTATGTTAACGGTGTTTCCGAGTAGACAGACTACTGATCTTAGTCCAGTGGTGGAAGAGGAAGTTTAAACTGCTGAGCGAGTTTGGAATGAACGTCAGTCAAATATGACAGTTTGCGCTGCACTTGACGAATCGAATGCTCCTTTTTTTTAACGTCTTAACGTAGCACAGGGGCTATGGCATGCTCCGCCATAACGGCATTCACCGCCATGACGTTCTTGACATTGGCACTAAGCTCTGCACGGGAACCTTCTCTTGTAAAGACAGAGCCTTCGAAATGCGGCCGCAACTCGAACCCAGGACCTCTTGCTCGGGATCAAAACACTACAGCTACAGCACCACTGCGGCGGCTGAGACAAGCTACCGCATTCTTTCCGAAGCCCACTGCGGTGAACCAGTGTCTAGCTGTGGCGTTGCACTGCTGAGTATACTAGGTAGCTGGTTCGATTCCCGGTCGTTGCGGCCGGATTCTGATGGGGGCGGGATGCAAAAATAAAAAAAAAATGCAGATCTCATGCACTGTTGGAACCGATGTAAGCGAAGCTTAGACTGCTGTTTGCGTTGATATATATAATCTGATATGTAGTCTTAGTCCGCTGTTGCCGTGATATATGGACGACATACGACAGTCGTGACGTGATCTGAAATGTTACCTTGCCTGCTCCGGTTGTGTTTGTTGTTCTTGCTCCGCTCGGGTGCCTTATGCGACCTTTCGTCTCCTCGGCACTAAGTGCACGCATCGGCGCCATTCTGGGTCGTGGCGTGTTAGCTCACAAAACTGCCTCCTCTATCTCTCTCTCTCTCCATTCCCTCTGTAACATTCTCCCCACCTCCTCCCTCTGCTGCCGCTGCTGTTGCGGGTGAGCAGGCAGACAAGTGCGGCAGCTCCTGCACTGAATTTGGAGGGGGGGGGGGGGGGGGTCACGCACAGCTACGGCGTCCAGGGGGCATTGTGCACGTGCGACGCGGCGTAAATGTTGACACGCGCTTCTCGGACCGTACTTCCGTTGTGCCACACTCCAGTCACGTACTAACGCGATACGTCAAGGGCCCCGTGTCGCAGAAAACCCGGTGTCGATGCCGCGGGCGATGCTCGGCTAATACTCATTCTGAACCACAACAGCGTAGGCCTTCCACGTGGCGCAAGCCTTATTTTGCATTCTGTACTAAGTTATTCCTCGGAATTTTGAGAATGGCAGCTCATAAAGAGATGTCAAGAAACAAAACACCCGCAGCGCATGCCTTTTATGTTCTTGTGACATGCGGCTGGCGTTAGGGGCGTGCGTCTCAACTACGTCCCGACGTGGCCGGCGTTAGCGGCGTGCAAGACCACAGCAGCCGCAGCAGCAGCGGAAAGTCAAAGAGGCAAAGAAAGCTTCGCTTTAAAACGTTCTTGTATACCGTGCACTGGGTGCACGTAATAGGAATTCCAGGTGGCTACAATTACACCGGAGCCCTCCAATGCACGGCGTCCCCAATAACGTAAGTTCTGTGCAGTTCCGAGAAGTTAAACCCCACAATTCAATTCCTGTCTCTGCATCTTTTTTTTTTTTTGCTCCGAAGGGAGGTCGGTTATCCGCTATGTGAGTGCACCTTCTAAAGCAGCAGCTCGCGTATATCTGCTTCAGCGTTGTGCGGCTCAAGGACTTTCTTTTTTTTTGCACGTTGCGCAGGATCGCTAGAGGAGGTGCACTACTCAAATCATTTGGGAAGCGTGCAATGGGCGAGGACCGAACGCGGTCGAGGTCACGCTTTACCGTTTCTTCGACAGGAAAATCGTTGCGATCAAACGGCGCCGCGCAGACTGGAAAGATAAATATCGCTAATTCGGCAAGTGAACGGGTTCCGTAGCCTTGAGCTCTTTCTCGCGGCGATTGAAGACCAGTTTGTCGCCACCGCGCGAACCTTGACTATAGGGAACGGATTTTGACTTTAGCCTGCACCTAGGAATAAGACTGATATCTGGTTAACCTCCCTGCCTTTCCGCTTCATCTCTTTCTCTCTCTCTCTCTCTCTCCACGCGACAGTTTCTTTAGGGGATCAATTATTAGATAACAGATATCAACACTATGTATCGCAGTCACTGTGCTCTTAATTTAGTTGGAAGTTACACTTATAAAAAACATGAAAATATGTGTTTGTTGAAGTATGACCTAACGGGAGTACAGAGTCCGACTCTCTATCAAGTAGTTCTAAAGCTGTTGATGCGCTGCGTATGCACAATGTCGTTTTACTATAGGGAAAAGAAAGTATCTGTCATGCAGCGAGATTAGATTCTTTTTAATCTTCATTTTGTGAAACGCGATTATCTGTCATAGGAATTATCTTTCATAAGGTCTTCGCCTATGGTGATACTATCTGGGTTATCGTGATTTACCAGCGTCTATGTACATATTTGTATAATAAGTTATCGGCACTTCAGCCAGTCAACTTCTAGGCAATAAGTAGTAACAAAAGCATTAGGACCAGTTGCTTTTCAACTTGAATTTACAGCACGCAAATATGAAAATTTCCGTGGTACGAAATGTGGCGTTTCTCACTAGCGGTGTGTAGTCTGTTGAGTCACTGCATAAGCCTGATGTTTCACCACAGTGCTCAGACAGTCCGGGCCGTACCACAAGGGTTGGTTTGTTCGTGAGAAAAAAAAAACTGATTTTCTTGGAGGTGTTTCCTATCGAGTGGCTTTTGCTAACGACATTCTCCAGCACGATTGCCAACGTCTGGTTTTTGCGATGCACGCTGCATTGTGTTACTCGTCTTGCTTTTCTGCGAAACATGAAAAGTGGTTCTGCTCAAGGGGTGGTCATTTCGCAACACTGACCAAAAGGAAACGGTGAGTGACGTCGATTTCTGGACCTAAGAAGTGTTCTGCACCCGAGCTGTAATGTCTGAAAGAGCACAAGAAGAATGAAAGCCCTTGCCGCTTCTCACGATACAGACGGGTGCACACTCCCAAACTGTCTTGCACTTACCTCTAAGGGAGCTTAAGACCATACGCAGAAAAAGAAACAAGATGGCGGTGCATCCATCGTTGAGAGGTGATTGGCGACCGTAATGCTATCAGCAACTGGTCTGATGGTGATATTGTTGATTATATATTTTATATAATCATTATTATAAAAGGTGGCACATAACCACTGACTCGTATACCCAGTGCTCCAAGTTGGCGTGAAAGGGGGTTACTGAAGAGTGGGATTTAGCCAGTGTTACATACTCAGTGACTCAAGTTGGTCACGCGGTTGGTTCCAAGCCCGGTGGCCTAAGCGAAGCAGCCTAATGGTCTACCTATTTGATCATATCCAGTCACCCATTTTGGCGGGAAAGAGGTTAGGCGCGGACATATACACATAAATAAATACATCCATGCTCACATACTGTAAACTCGAGGTAGTTCCCAAGGAATGTTATAGAATTAAAACAAGATAATTATAATTAACTTATACAACGCTTGGCACAAGGGTTTAAGAACTTTAGAAATTTAAGTCTGGGGTCGAAATATTATTCACCGATAAAATAGGTATATCGAAAGTGTCTGCTGGCCACGAAGCACATTTTGGTGTAGTTGTTATTATAGGCGCTCATTGAGACACACCCGCCGTGGTGGCTTAATCGCTTGGGCGTTGCGCTTCTGAGGCCGAGGGCGCGGGACCGAATCCCGGCCGCTGCGGTCACATGTCGATGGGGGCAAAATACAAGAAAGCCCTTGTGGCGTGCATTGGGTGTGCGTTAAAGAGCCCCAGGTGGTGAAAACTAAGCCGAAGTCGCCCACGTACGCCATGCCTCATACACATATCTTTGTTTTGGCACGTAAAACCCCTGAATTTATTTTATTAATTACATGATTTCGATGAGACAGCCCTCCATCAAAGCTGCTGCGGTGAGAACTTGGTACGCACTCAGTTGAACTAATTTGATCGCGTACTATCACCCACCGTGGCGGCTTAGCGGCTGGCGCTGAGTTGCGAAGCGCAAGGTCGCGGCACCAAATCGCGTCCGCGGCGGTCGTGTTTCGATGGGAGCGAAATGCGAAAACGCCCGTTTGTCATGCAATGGGAGCGCCTTAAGTGTCTCCAGGTGGTCAAAATTTCAGAGTGCCCTCACTTCTGCTTGTTTCGTAAAAAAATGTTTTTTTTCTTCTTAACGTTCTGCGCCAGAATTTAATTCAATTTATTTTAGACCTCACACTTAGTGACTTAATGCTTCTGTGCTCTCGTGTGCTTTTCTGATACTTTATTTTATTTCTATAACGATATAGTAAAGCCGTTGACGCCACCTTCACAGAAACCTCTGATGATCCCACAGACCAGTAGAAACGATTGTGCCCTCAAACAGCTAGGTCACCTACAATAGTTTCTGAATCGTAGTTTCTTAAACAGGCTTTCGAGCTCCTCCATCACATAGTATTATTTTTTTGTTTTAGTAAGCGCATGAGTAAGCCTATAACCGCACACGCCTACTCATGCCTGCTGCAGTATGAATGCCTTTACCGGTGATCGCCACTTACCCACGTATGCGTTAGTTGACTCCCCCTTATCGTTGCAGCTTTCATAAATTAATCGCACACAGTATAGCACTCTGAAGCACGAGAAAGCGTTTCGCTCCTGTTGAAACTGGGTGAAATGTGGAGTCTCTCACGTGGTTCTCGATTTGCAGGTTGTGACACGGGCTTCGGCAACATGCTCGCCCGGTGTTTGTCTCGAGAGAACTTCATGGTGTACGCGGGGTGCCTCGACTCCAACAGCGAGGGTGCAATGATTCTCAAGAAGTGCCAAAACGTACGAGTGCTGCAGCTTGACGTCACCAAGGACAATCAGGTCGACGAAGCCTTCGAGTCGGTCAAGCGGGACCTTGGATCAAGAGGTAGACGACCGTTGAACGGAAACGATGAAAGGCGTTTTTTTATGTTCTATCGTCAGCGCGACGTCGGCTCTTTGACATCACGGCGTGCGGAGCCGCTGCCGTTACCCTTGAAGTATACCTCGCTAAACGGGAAGCTTTAGCTCGGAGCCAACATTTTTTGAGGCACCATCAAAAACTTTGATTCGCCTTTTGAAGTGCCTTTTGAAGTACATGTAAAACGAAGAAATGATGCTATTAGACGACCACTCCACGAATTCGAATAAAATGGGTTGCATTTGAGGGAAAAGCTTAAACTATAGGGACTATATGAGGCAGAATTATCATTTTTGGCATGAAATTTTCTTTTTAAGTAGCAGCATAACCACAAACAAACAAACAGGCTACAAGTATCAAGTTTGCAAATTTTCAACTCTGCACCGAAAACAGACATCGCTGTTCTATAAACTGCATCGGCTAGGGCATCTGAAGTAAGTAAATAAGTAAATGCAATTGCAGCTTATGGGAACTTGCTACGATCTTTAGAAGCGTTTTGCTCAAGTCTGCCTGTTCCCGCTGTTCAAGTTCGTCCTGGAACAACCTTGACCCCTCCTTCTCCCCCGTTCCTTGACCCCCGCCACTATTCGCGACGCCGTGTCGCACCCAACTCTGCCGTGCCCTTGGATGATCCCCGCTTCGTTCACTCGCCCTCTTCTCAACGCCGTCGCTCCCTTCGCCCCAACCTTGCGCTATTCTTCTCAGATCATCAGCTGCATTCCCTTGGCGGAAAGCACTATGACACGGAACTAACGACATTTCTTTTAGTTTACTATGGTAACATAACGTACGAATGCGGCTGCGTTTCTTTGCGACTGCACATGGCTGTGGTGAGCAACATCGGAAGCACAGCTTAACCGATATCAGCGCGCCTGTGTATGTAGGGCATTAGTCCCGTCAGGGCAGGCATCCGCAAAATTGCTGTAACTTTCTCCAGGCGTAGTTTAGGAGTCTAGGAGTCTAGGAGATACGTCAACCTAAACAATTTTTTTTCTGCTTTTCTGCACTCACAATATGCTTGCCTGCTTCCGTACGCTAGCGATAATGCTTCGCAATTGTTCAAATAAATATTTGCTTTTCTTTGCAACGCAGGTAGCACCTAAAAATTCGAAAGTGCTATTTGCTACCGAGGACGTAAATACAGTAACGTGTCGATAGATAAAAAAAAAAGCAAAACGCGGCATAGTAGTGCAGAAGGATGGTGCTTTAAAAGAACGCTGACGACCGAATTGAAAAATCGCGCGGAATGGTTGTAAGACTCTTTGTAACGCTGTGTTGAACCTCCTACTCCTATGGTGTTGGCGACATTGAGAACAAGCCCCACTGTGAAGACAGTGTCGAAGCAATTAACAATTAAATAACCATGTACAATTAAAATTTCCGAAAAGACAGTCGTGTCACAATTAACAACAAGGAGCAAATTGATGGTATAGCAATTGATTTTTCGAAGGCTTTCGATCGGTTCTTTCACACAGAACTTATTCAGAAAATGTATAAACTTGGTGCTAATACACAAATTGTGAAATGCATTCACGCGTACCTTACAAACAGAAAGCAATATGTTCAAATAGCAGGCGAACGATCA